>NC_051176.1:40697757-41035257 GCF_013339695.2 Rhipicephalus sanguineus
TAGTCACACACCACCATGCGCATTGTTGGTTATCCACGTTGAAGGACCCCTCCGGACGATTGGCTCGCTGATCTTTGCGGTTGCAGGATTTTGACATGCGCGTTGTCTACAGGTCGGGCCGCCGCCACACCGATGCCGACGCCCTATCACGCTCGCCTATGTCAACCGACAGCACTGCCTGCCTATCTGCCGTGGACGAAGTACTTTCGTTCCCAGCTGCCTGTGACATGGCGTCGGAGCATCGAAAGGATGACTCGATCAGCGCTCTGCTCGGATTCCTTTCCAACCCGTCGACTTTTCCATGAGCTCCTAGAGCCTTGCGTCGCCAAGCTACTCAATTTCAGATCCGTGATGGCCTCCTCTATCGCAGGAACTACATGTCTCACGGCCGCAAGTGGTTCCTGCAGATACCTCGACATCTTCGAGCTAAAATATGTTCAGCCTTTCACGCTGACCCACAGTGTGCACATGCGGGCGTCTTCAAAACATACACCCACCCCGACTTTCCTCGAGGTTCTATTGGCGAGGCATGTACACCTTTGTGCGCGAGTACACTCGGTCGTGCCCACAGTGCCGACGACGCAAAGCTCCTACTCCGCACGTCTCTGGTACGCTCCAGCCAATACCCTGCCTGGCCAGGCCCTTCGAGCGCATTGGCATTGACTTGTATGGACCTCTTCCATTCACGGCTTCCGGAAACCGCTGGGTAGTCGTCGCCGTCGACCACTTGACATGATACTCAGAAAGAGCCGCTCTGCCTGCTGCCACCGCCCGTGACAGCATCTTTCCTCCTGCGGAACTTCATTCTCCGTCATGGCGCACCCCGCGAACTTCTGAGCGATAGAGGACGTGTGTTCCTTTCCGAGGTTGTAAACGCACTCCTTGCCGAATGCCATATCGTTCATCGCACTACTACCGTCTACCATCCTTAAACCAATGACCTGACAGAAAGATTCAACGGCACCCTAGGAGACATGCTCTCTAAATACGTTGCCTCTGATCACTCTGACTGGGACCTAATTTTGCCCTTCGTGACGTACGCTTACAACACGGCTCCACAGGCGACTGCAGGCTTTTCACCATTTGTCCTCTTATATGGCCGCGAACCTTCTACCACCCTCGACACCATTCTGCCATACCGACCCGATTCATCCGAACCTACACCCATCTCTCAAGTCGCCCGCCGCGCCGAGGAGTTCCGTCAGCTCGCCCGCTCGTTTACAACCGTAGACCAATGGAAATAAAAATCTCGTCGAGCCGATGACAACCCGTACCCTGATCCTCACTTTCTTCCAGGATCCCTTGTGTGGCTTTAGGTTCCAGATGTCCCTACTGGCCTCTCCTCCAAGCTTGCTTCGAAATATCACGAACCCTAGCGTGTCGTTGCGCAGACGTCACCTGTAAACTACATCGTTGAAGAGGTTACACTGCCTACAGAACAACGCTTTCGTGGTCGTGAAACCGTCCACGTACAGCGCCTGAAGCCCTACTACGATCCACTTGTACTGTGTTCACCGTGAGTCGCCAGGATGGCTCCTTTTTCGACGGGGGACGATTGTAGCGAAGAGGAATGCCCAGCGCTGCAGCCACATCGCCAGCTCTGCTCGAGGCACGAGCTGGGGCTCCCCAGCCTGTGTTTGCTGAAACGCTGCCTGCGCCTGTACAGCTCTTGCTGTCCCTGCTCGGATGCTCCCGGCTCAGTGTTTTTATTATACTCCAACCATTTGGACTACTTGTTCAGACGAAGCTGAATCTGTCGCTCACAAATCGCTAGAGTAGACGATTTGAATGCCATCTTCATATCATCAACATATGTAGAATGAAACACAGTTTTTGGGATGCAAAAACCCAAGAAATGTGTCCAAAACCCCAAAACACCAGGTAAATGCGATATTTGTTTAATGAATTCACAATTACTTTTATAGCCGCAGGCACCTTAAGATGGCTAAAGACATCATTTGGGACAATAATTAAGAAAGTTAAATTACTTAACATTTTAATTACTGTAGTTATACTGTTATGTAAAACGGAAGAATTGAAGTCCTTCAGGTGAAGAGCCCACTGCAGCTTTCAGTTTGCGGAAAAGTGGCCCGTAGTAATAATTTGCAACGTAATAAAATTCACATAGATACAGCGACGGAACCTAAACTCGGAAGAGCGCAACGGCCATATTCTTCTGAATATGGCAGTTGCCATATTCTGAACTGCCATATTCTTCTGAGACATCCAGAATGAGTGAGGGTCAATATATCAATCATCCACCTACTTCATTGTGTGGGTGTGCGGGCTGCGCTTGCAGTTATAGCACGCTTGGCGCACATAGGTTAACGAACGCGGAGAACCACACCTCTGTAATCGTTGTCTTGAGCAGTGACGTCATTGTGGTCGTCCGGTTGTTCGGTGATTCGGTTTCACTTTCGGTTTTGAATTTGGTTGAATTTCATTACACCACAATAATTACAAGAGGCCGCTTTTTCTATATCTCAAAGCTGCGATGGGTTCTCCGCATGAAAAATTTCAATTCTCCCCTTTGACATAACTGCTAACTCCAGTACTTAAAAAGTTAGTTAATTTAACTTCCTCATTTACTTTCCCAAGTGATGTATTTAACGATCTTAAGATGCCTGCCGCTACCGAAAAAGCTACTGTGAAGGCAGCGAGCAAATATCGCTTTTTCCTGATTTTTGAGGATTTTGGACACATTTCTTGAAACACCCGGTGTATATACACATTCATATACATATACGGGACGCGACTGCGACGGCAAGAAGCCGCCGAGAGTGTTTATATAATAGCTATAGCAATAATAGTGGGACAGGGAATCTGTAGGAGCCAACATTGCGCAAACTAGATGTTTTCTTCGTTAAGACAAATCCCGAAGGAAAAAGAAACAAACGGAAGAGGCGGCTAGTGAGGAGTGAGTGCATGGCGGGGTAAGTGGGAATCGGTGTTGTAACCCAGGAAGGGAGCAAAAAAAAAAGGGCAGACGGTGAATATCTGTGCTGCTCTCCTAATGAGGAGAGTGGAGGGAAGCATTATGCGTGTAGAACTGCAGAAAATAGTGTTATTGTTGTCTTCCATAGAACCCGAATCGTAAAATGAGCACCAACTGGAAATAAATATTTCATCGAAAGCACCGTGTCAAAGAAAAAAAGACTATAGACGTCAGACTCTGGAGTTTCCAAGATGTGTGGCGCCACCTGTCGGAGAAGTATTGAGTAGTGCATAGACCGACTCTCTCGCATAGTTTGCTATGGGACCAGGTGCAACTAGCGAGTGCGAAACAACGATTGAGCTTAATATCGCGTGTGTTTGCGCATTTAGCACTCAGAACGAGAGCTGTGAATTGCTCTCCGCTAGTCGGACGCGCCACCAAACCGTCGTGAAGTGCTTGCTGGATCACTCGCCTGAACGACGGCGAAAACAGCAGCAGACGAGAGCCCTCCGCACGCTACGAAGAAACTCCGCAAAAGACGCACTGTTGCGTTGTGAATTGCCACGGACGTAAAAGACTGAATAACAACGTTAGTTTTACCGATTTTCATAGTTGTCGTACGAAGAAGAAAGGCGAGAGCGCTGGATACGAGCCGTTGCGAGCGTGTTCGGTAAGCGAAGTACCCGCGTTCTCCACAGCCGGTGGCATGAATGTGTGGCTCTGCTGTTGTTTTGCATAGCCCTGATGCAAAACCGTGGTAACCTTGACTATGAAGCTCAGCAGAGGCTCTGACCGCGGTGCTTGTCGTGTAACACGAAGTGAGCAGCTAGAGGCAGACTGGAGACGCGTGATACGCACACCGCGACGAGTTGGTCGTCACAACACAGCATCGCAGACATATGTACGTTTTGAAGGCTCAGATTTCTGGTTCTAACTAGCTAACACCACGTGCGTCATACAAGTAAATCGCAGAATGTTGGTCGTGACCCCCTTCAGGTTTGTTTCGCCCGTGTCCTCCGCGGTTGCCGTAGCTATCTCGGAGGCCACGGTTTTGCCTTTGGTTGTACCCCGCGAAAGTGGACACGCACGTATCCCCATTTGCAGTACATACAAACGGAAGACGACCATCAAGAGACCATTTGAGGATGCGTAATAAAACACTCCAATGCACAGGAAGCGAGAGATGAATTAAGGGAGAATGCAACTGAAAAGGCGAAAATCGCCGGGGCCATTCGCCCCTGAAGAACCGAGTTTTGTACCACTGATCGTAAGATGCATAGCTAAGTAAATTGATCGTGTATGTAGGTACTTTATCGCTGTGGCATACGTATATACCCGATTTTAACGCATTTAGGCTCTAGAGAACGGATGTCGGAGGGCTTGCCTCGAACTCGGTGTCGTGTGATGCTCGCTTGTACTTGCGAGTTGCAGCGCGCGGGAATAACTAAAACTTATTTTGTTGTACTCGCAGTTCGCTTTGATCAGCTTCCTTTGTTTCTGAAGCGTGGATTGGCGGAAGAAGCTTTCCAGGTCCTTGATTTTCAGGAAACCGCGCCTCAACACCAACGAAAGAGGAGGGTTATATTGCGGCCTATGCACATGCGCTTGCGGGCGGCTCTCTTTGCACTACCCAGTTAGGGCCAGGGCTACGATGAGGGCGCTGGTGGCGGTGTCTTTCGCAGCGCCGCCTGGGCAGAGTCTGACGTCTATTTGCATCAGAGAGACTTGAACGTGTGACTGGTCCTAGTTGTGTTCTTTAGGTCGCCTAGACTCAGCAGCTTTCTTCGAAACGTTCATGCCGACTGACTCGAGTGCGCTCGAATTGTAAATGAGATATGACTCTATATCTTCTCTTCGTGGGAGAGCGAAAGTTTCACTAAAATACAGAAAACTTGACTTTACCGAAAATATCACCTGCTTTGTTGAAATGCGGTGCGAATGCCTTCGATGCTGAGCTGTTTCTGCATGATGCCCATGTAATCTGATATTAAATTGTTGGCATCTTTATTCAATGTATTGAATGAGACACCGTCAGCCTTCCAGCATGTAAAAAATGGCTGGCTTTCGCGTAATCGAGAGCAGATGCGAGGATGAAATCGCTACCGGCAAAGTAGATTGCTTGGAGATAATAATAGCCACTCTCTTAAGGGGGAGACGCGGGGATCAAATTGCGAAAGTATCTAAAAAAATAAACATTTGCAAAACACTCGTTTTGGCATCCGCGGTCTCTTATTTACGCAGTATCTAAAGGATCACGCTGAAAACGCAACTGCAACCAAATCTTTGTTGTCCATTTTCTCAAAAAATATTTCTGTACGTTATCATGGGCTAGTTGGTGCATCGTTACTTGAAATACTTGGCGCGAGGTTGCAACTGAGAAGAAACTTCTCAGTTGCAACCTTGCGCCAAATATTTCAAGTTTTTTCTGCCTGCCACTTCGCTTGTGGAAAGCATATCACAACTATGGCCTGACCGATTTTTATGCTGTTTGTTTTATTGTAATCCATAGACTGTGCTGTATTTCAACACCGTCTTGAAATTTTCGTTTAAGCTTTCATACTTTTCTTATTTCCTAATTACTGCAATGCGCCATCAGCTGGGACACATGCATTTGCATGCAATGTTCAGCAGAAAATTATAGAGCTCTAAAAAATCCAACACTGCCTTTAAGTAAAAACAGTATGAGAGCAAAGATACAAAGTAGTGGCAGCCGGCTAGCATGTTTCATGACTGCGCCACGCTTTCCACCAGCAAGGAACCTGTAAATCCTTATAAAACAAGAAATAATGAAGATAATGTTTAATATGATTTTCAGTGTGTGCTAAGTTTCAGCACTTTGTGTCAAGAAACAAAAAAGTTACTAACGATTATCGCGTGCCCCCTGAAAATGGCTGTCGTCCAAGTTCACATGGGCACACCAACCCGTACTCTGCACTGGTCCGTATGCACGCGACTGCTTCCTGTGCCTGTGAGGCGTAAGCTTTTGGGCATTGCTAAACGTCTGCAGCAACGAGGCGACGCAGGCCTGAGATCTTACTCAGCTGGAATGAAGCTGTTTCGAACTAAACCTCATGGAAGTCTCCTCTCGCCCAAACACATACGCGCGGTGTGGTCGTGCAACGTGGCGCCATCTTCGGAAGCAGCGAAAGTTATTTACTCGCGCCAGCCTCCGAGCACGGATAATTCGGTCTAAGCATGAAGAGATGAAAATAAATTGTATGGTTCTGTGTACCTGCCTCTGGCAACTGGCTATTATCTGCTTTGAAACGTCAGAATTCGAAATCGCAGATGGAAAGCGAGCGAACTAGACGCTACAACTTGATCGATATCGTGAACAAACATTAAGAAGAACTCGGAAGCAATATCTTTTGTAACATCTTTGGGCAGTAAATAACGTAAGTAATTAAGTCCAGTAGAAAGGCGCCGTGCCACACGATGCCCTATTTTAAATGTTTGGTCGCATGCAAAGTTCATTTCATTGTGTCTGAGTGCCTGGATATCTGCTTTCAGTGACGCATAACGGCACTCGCTTTCGGCCCAAGGTCACTTAGAGGGCGCCGACAACGTTAGCTGAAAGATTTCCATGCTCATAAGAGCTTCGACTTGTGCAAGTAAATCTGGATTTTACGTGGTGGAGCCAGTTGCGGTGCTTTCAGCTTTGAAGTCTCCCTAAACCACCCAGAGGTCAAAATTTCCTTGTGGTGTTGCAGTTGTGCATTTGTGCGCTTGTGGTGTTGCAGTTGTGCATTTGTGTAAGTTGTGCACTTGTGGTGTTGCAGTCTACATCGAACTCGTAGCCCTCAACGTTTTTGGAAGAGGTTTTTCGTTTTTCGACAGAGGATCCAAAAGAGGCCCTCGCTCGTTTCAGTCTTCCTTCGCTAAGTTCTGTTTGTCGGCTCGTCTCTTGTGCTGGTCGAGTGCTCTTCTTCACCGTGCGAGGAGAAAGAGCGGTGAGCGTGGGCATCTTTTGTGGATGACATGAGCAGGTTCTTTTTGTGGATGACATGAGCAGACGGGAATGCTGACGTCATGGCGAAAGCTGAGGATAACCGAAAGTATTGTAGAGGAGAAGAGATTGTTTCTTGGAAATTGTGGGCGGCAGCGGTTCGTAACGCTGCCGTGTTTGGCATTGTTGATCGCGACGGCATTCTGGACTCGATGCGCGAATTCGCTTGAAATGTTGAAAAATTTCGGAGGTGGGTTAGGGGC
Organism: Rhipicephalus sanguineus; assembly: GCF_013339695.2. Classification (NCBI taxonomy): domain Eukaryota; kingdom Metazoa; phylum Arthropoda; class Arachnida; order Ixodida; family Ixodidae; genus Rhipicephalus; species Rhipicephalus sanguineus. The sequence continues at coordinate 40,704,902 of NC_051176.1, forward strand.
CTCTTTAAAGTCACCTTGAAGGCGATAGCACGCATTAGATGTGGCGCATGAACAACCTGCTCTGTCGGCGACACACTGGGGGCACACATTTGCATCCGCTAAAAGTTCTCGAAACTCTACATTTCGTCGACAGATGAGTCGTGGCGCTTCTCACAGTGAGTTGCAAGCCGCACATTGCTTGATATCGATCGATAGTATTTACGCAAGAAATAGATTGTGCGAGCCTGCCCAACATGCGTTTAACCAGTCCGACATTTATTCATTGCTTGCAGTGTAGGGCGTGACGACTTGTGCTATCTATGTATTGTTGGCGATCTTTCGGGTTTCTGTAGAGCCTCGGCTTTAATTTTCCTTTGTCTATAAAAAACCATTGTGCCGACGAAGTTATTTTCACTAGACAAATGGGGCATTGGAAACTAAATATATGTTTCGGCGCCTGGTGCGTTCTACGCTTTTGTCACGCAATTTTCAAATGCGTTAAGGGCACTCCTCTCACTACATGACATTCGTACATGAATTTGTTTTGCTCCCAAAACAATTTCAACCACTGGGTTGGCTCTGTTGCGTCACACCTGCTCACTAGAACCCTGGGTTTTGGTGCAGAACCCAGGGTGCAGAACCCAGCAGAAGCCCTGGGTTCGATTCCCTTTCTAACCAATGTTTTTTTAATATTTCTTTATTTGCATGTATCTCGAATTTTAGCTCACGGAAAACGCTGATTTTTCGCTCACAACCAACGACGCCGACACCGGCACCGACGCCAGAATTTCTGGGAAACGAGCTCTTTGACGCTTTCGCGTTAAAGTGTTCGCGTATGTCGCTGAAAAAGGACCTTATATGCTCAAGGCTAATATTTGTATGTAGTAGGCACATTCGGATCCAAAATAACTTAGTGTAAGGACTGATTTAGTAGTGAGAGGTGAACGTCCACCTTTTGCGCTTTCTTGCTTTCTCTTGAGTGACTTCGAGACAACTGCAATTCCTTCATTATTATGCACATTTGTGTACAAGGACCGAGTATGTCATCTTGCCACAATGACCCGATAAGACAGCGTCTGTGCTTCGTTAATGGAGTCTATAATCTCAATGGAATGAGTTGTATCCTGAGTAACGCCTGGAAGGGTGAATGATATGCTCGTTAAATTGTTTAGTTATATTGCTACATGGCTTCAGAACGGCTCCATAAGTGTGAGTGTGTTCTTGAATATTGTATGTCTTCCCAAGGTTAGGGTGGAAATTACCCCAATACGCTCAAGCCTTACGAATATTCAGAAGCAGCTAGAACTAGCCGCCTTGTTTTTTATTGTTGACATGAAAAAGCGGTACTTCAAGCTCTCTATCTAGAAGATGCGTGCTGTACACTCTTATTGTACTCTCGAGTTGGTCGGAATTTAATTTCGATGATCGGCATAGTTAGTGAGTTATCGGGGAGCCCCGTATCATTTGACACGTCAGCGATGCTTCGGTTCTCGATAGTCTCGGCTTATCCAGAGGTTTGCCAACTAGGTCTGCACAGGTAAAACATAGCCATCAGCTGTCACTATCCCTACTGCAAATACATAGGTTGTAATCGAAAATTTTCACCGCTGTCATGGTTGCCCTTCACTGTCCTAAGAGAGCTATCGACATGAGGGCAACAGGTACCGACGTAACTTACTGTTCACTTCATGCTTGAAATATATTCTGAACTGATACGATGGCAAAAAATTCAACCAGCTCCGCTTCGCGGACACCGATGAAACGTCGAAGGTGGTGGCATTTCCTTCGTCAGGCTAACGCATTTCTATGTTTTGCAAGACTTTCAGATATGTTATATCACCGCTATTTATTAAGCACTCTTTGTTAAGCTTTCAGGTGGTGGCATAGTTTTATTGCATCTTGACCATACCACTTTTAAGCACAGGATTACAAAGGAGCATTCGCTAATGACACTCCGATATGTTCTGTCATTGCTGTTTATTGAACAACCATTGTTAAGCTTTGAGGTAATAGTATAGCCACCACCTTTTATAACCACAAAGTATCACGTCACAGTGGTGTGACCATGGCAACGAGCACGCCATTTGTTTGGATAACGGTTGCCTTCTCCCCTTTTAGTGGAAATTGTGTGTAGCGGGATTTACCGAATATCTGTGGCGCACACACTCTTATAATGATGATAACTTTCTGATAGGCCGCACAGATTTATGTGGCACAAAGCCGTTTGTTGGGCTAACTGTTGCCTTCATTTTAGTGGACCAATGGTTAGTAGTGCCCCGCCACGGTGGTCTAGTGGTTATGGCGCTTGACTGCTGACCCGAAGGTCGCGGGATCGAATCCCGGCCGCGGCGGCTGCATTTTCGATGGAGGCGAAAATGTTTGAGGCCCGTGTACTTAGATTTAGGTGCACGTTTAAGAACCCCAGGTGGTCGAAATTTCCGGAGCCCTCCACTACGGCGTCTCTCATAATCATATCATGGTTTTGGGACGTTAAACCCCAGATACTACTACTACTACAATGGTTAGTAGTGGCATTTACCCAATGCCTCCGGCGCACACCCGTTTATGATGCCCACAAGCGTTACCACGGATCACGTACATGAAAGGCTCGACCAAGAACAGATTTTCTGTTAAAAAGTTGCCGCCAAATACAGGCGTTCTCCTGCGATTCGTTTCGATATAGTGAAGGGCTACTTTAGCTTCCATAAATTAAACACTTGATAGGTATTCTTATGTAACCAAATCAAGTCAGCTTCTCTACAAAGCCTGGCTTCTTTCAACAGCGAAGCTGTTTAAGCCGGCTGTAAAAACTAGACAGACGTAACCAGTAATTGAGAAAAGCTTTAATACATAGCCGGGGTTAATCCAGCTACAAACGCTGTGGCCGCATATTTCAGCTTCGCTGAAGCATCTCTACGCAGTGCTTCAGCGGTGCGTGGAACGAGAGAATACTAAGGAACGGGAAAGGCAACGGCGGCTGCGAGAAGACCCCGAATCAATGAAAGCCCTGCGGGAACGACGAAGTTTGCCTAGAACTATGGTAGGTTCGACCGCTCCGTTTCAGCGCCACTTCCTGCCTCTGGAGTTCGTAAATCCGTGTCGTGTCGGTGACTGTCTGTGGTTTAACTCGAACATCTCTGCGATGAGAAGCAACCTAGAAACAACCTAGCATCACCTAGCTAAACCATAGCAACAACCTAGGAGCAACCAGATTAGACTTCAGAATCGTCCAGCTTCGCTTTTTGAAGCATTGCGCGACTCAGTGCAAGCTTCGCCACTTTTTATTCATGTACTGTTCATGTTTAGTCAAAACACTTGGAGGTCGCTTGAACTTTTCCTTCAAGAGTAGAGCGCGATAGCGTAATCGGGCCGCATGCTCATGGCATTCTCAATTGCTAGGCTGGCTTCGGTTCTGGGTGGGTGCCTCAACCGCGCAGGAAATGAGCGGATGTGCGTGTAACATTGGCCGTTTCAAACAATCCTCAAATTCCTACTGCAAGTTCATTTGTTAAGTGCCCACTACGCCATAATTCTTCCTTTTGCTAATCAGCGAAGGCTGCACTACGCGTCCGTAAGGCAGCACCTGAATCTACGAATCTGCTCAATTTGTTGATGCTTTTGCACCTGATGACGATTAAATATATCTGAGCGCTTTGTGATGGCTCGGCCTTTAAAACACACAATCGTAGCGCAATTCACATGCTTTGACGCCTGGCGCGATTCTACGCTTCTGGCAGGCAATATTACATGGGTTAAGGAGACTCCTTCCATTACAGGTCATTCCTATAGTTTTTTTCCGAAGGAGCTCCAAGCATTAGCGTAGCTCTATGGTTCTTGCTCAAACCGAATATTTTTTATTATTGATTTCATTTGCATCTCTCTCGATTTTTCGGTCACGGAGAAGGTGATAATTTTTCGCACACAGCCAACCACAGTGTCACCGGAATTTCTGCGAAACGAGCTCTTTAACGCTATCGCGTTAAAACACACTTCGTTGCTTTCTTCACTTGAATGATACCTACTAACGAAACTCATGCGCTCATCTCTATTGTTATCGTGAATATTCCTCGATGGGGAAATTCTACGAAGTAGAGAAAGACAAAGAAGAGGAGCGGGCCTCAGAGGAAATCATCATCAACATGCACGGCTCGCGCACTCCCCTCGAAACAGCAGCGTTCTAGAAGAAAAGGTGCGCAGGCCATCCAGAACGTCTCTTCGCAAGTGTCGTTCACTGTGGTGTCCAGGGAGGATGCGTACCTGGGGCCTAAGGAACGTGTTTATGGGCTGCCGTACTTCGATGATGGAAGCTCCATTCCTTCCACCGTCGACAGCCTGCCGACAGTAAAGGGGGATGGCTACGTAAGCTTCAGCACGTGCACGGAGGAAGAGTTGGAACACATCGTGGGCGCCTTGTGTCATCTGAGGTTCGTTCCTGCATCGAATGCCCCGAAATGGACCGCCTTTGCAGCGCTGCACAGGCACTGGGCTACCTGGCCTTTGTCGCTGTCTATCGCGGTCACATGCACTTCGCCCGGCACGACGCAGCGTGCAAGTCCCGCCGATCGCACTCCAAGGGCACAGCTGCTGACCATGGCCAAACAACTGAGGTTAGTTAGTGCAGTGCTAAATAGGCGCAGCCTTCCCGGCACACGGCAGGGTGCATGTACAGGTTGTTTAACACATAAGGGAAAACTCGGAGCACGTTGCAACGCGCTTCAAGTTTTCCCCTAAGTGTGAAACAGCCTGTACGTGATAGTGTAGTAGATAGTCACACTTCTGATTAGTGCCTCTGCCTTGACACCTGTGCTCTACATCGCTTTTCGGTATTGATAGACCCGCCGTAATGACATACTACGCAAGAGTCTTCAGGAGCTATATAAGTGGAGTGGCTGTGAATGTATAAAATCCTGTAGTATAAGGTGCCACTCTTCCCTAAATTTCCATTGCCATTCTTAATATCATTAGCTAGCAAATTACCTATGAAATGAAGTCAAAAGAAGACTCCGAAACTTTAGAAACTACTGTTACTTCACTTTAATAGTGTCTGTGATAAGATGCATCTTGAAGCTGAAGCTTTGCCCGGCGGGGCGTCATTGTGGTTGGGGTGCTCGGTTGCTGGCCTCAAAGTCGAGGGTAACGTCCCGGCCGTGGCAGTTACATTCCGATGGAGGAGAAATGCTAGTGGCGCGTGCACAGTGCGATGTCGGTGCACGTTAAAAAAACCAGGTGGTCGAAATTTACGCAAATCCCCACTACAACGTGCCTCATAATGATACCGTTGATGTACGTAAAATGCAATATATATATTTATTATTCTTAAAGGTGAATCTTTCTTTCCCTGTTCTCTCCATTTTGCCCCTTGTGCCTGTCATTGTCCTCCACGGCCAACTTCAGACCACTCTGCCGGTGCATCTGCACGCGAGTAACGTGCCTGCTGCTAGTCACCGCAGCTTGTCCTGAAGGAAGGGTCAGTGGGGAGACTTGGCAAGTTGTCAGCAGTACACGACCACAGAATGAAACGAAACACGCTCATTAGCGTATTATCGCAATACATAATTCCTGGGCATACACCAAGTAGCAAACCCTGCTTCTGTGACGTAAGGCGGTTTCGGCTTCTTCGCACTCCCGGTGGTTAGCCTACAAAAAGTATTAAGTCCCGCTGCCACCCAAAATTAAAACTCTCCATTATGCGCCCAACAAATCATTTTAGCGTAGCGGATGCCCAGATGATAAAGAAACGATGAGTGGATCTGGCGCACCTTGGTTGGGCTACAGCGACCTAAATTATATTAGTATTTCTGGCTCACTATTGTGATTTGACATGCACTGCTAAAACGAGCTTTGTGTCGAATGGAGAAATACTATGTGCGTGTTACAGGAAATTAGGGTTTCCGTCGCGTCTATGTGAGCGCCGCATTCACATACAACAGTATTGTTTGCGTAGACGTTTGTGCGATCATCTAAATAAGCTTCGATAAACACTGGTCGTCACAGGTCAGTTGAATTTTATCTGGGGTTTAACGTCCCAAAAGATCAGTGGAAAGCGTTCCAACTTGTTAATGTCAAGCATTTCTTGACGAATAAGAACCAGCTACGGGGCTCTAGTGGATATGGTGGTCGACTGCTGTCCCGAAGGTCGCGGGATCAAATCCCGGCCGGGGCGGCTGCAATTTCGTCGGAGGCGAAAATGCTTGGGGCCCATGTACTTAGATTTAGGTGCACGTTAAAGAACCTCAGGTGGTCGAAATGCCCGGAGCCCTCCACTACAGCGTCCCTCATAATCATATCGTGCTTTTGGGACGTTAAATCTCAAAAATTATTATTATTCTTGACGAATAAGGGCACTGCCACCGTATCTCTCGGTTCATCTAGCCCGCTATGTTTTTGTGTTCTCGCTGTCATTTCGTTAATGGTGCAGTCATCGAAATTTCCAGGGCATGCTATGTGTGAATGAAGAAAATGAATGACCAGACATAACATAAATTACAGGGATTATGTGGGTGAGATGTAAATGACCGTATGGCGTCACGATTCCATGGTTATCACTTCGTCGCGTTGCTTTATATCCAAATGCGCATCGCATGACGTAAATATATCCGAACATGAGCGGCAGGTCTTGACATGAAACCCACCATGGATTTCTATTGGTTATGGGGCTGGACTGCTGACCCAAAGGTTGCGCGATCGAATCCCGGCCGCGGCGACCGATTTGTGGTGGAAACAAAATTGTTTGATGCCCGTGTACTTAGCCTTCAGGGGCAGGCTGAATAACCCCAAGTTTACTACATTTCCGGAGCAGTCCACTACGGCGTCTCTCTTAATCATATCGTGGTTTTGGAACGTTAAACCTAGAAAATTACTCTTATTATGAGGTCCTGATATGAACGGCGTAGCAAATACGTGATATGAATGGCACAAACAACATGATGTATCACTGGTAACCAGTTGTGTTCGTTTTCGTTTTGTTAGCGTAGTGTTAACGGAATATTCATGTATGCAAGCGTGAGAATCATCCGGTAATGAGTAACATGTCACGTGAATGAGATTCCATTACATGAACGGTGATGATATGAATGGTGTGACATGAGAGACATGCGATAATATGTGCCCCAACTTGGTTGCATAATACCAACGCTCCCTGGCCAACTGTGGTCGATTGTTGGACAATATCGCAATCTGGAGCGCTTAGCGGCGAGTGTGAAGAAGGCAAAAATGCAAGAACTCTCTCTTTTCTTTTCAGTAAAGACATACGAGGTTTGGATGCCACTTATAGTAATTCTGAGAAATTTGGAGCGTTTGAAAATTGTGGATCCGCTAAGAATTTCCAACTCGGAATCTGTCATCATATCACTAATAGAACAACCGTCTTTGTAGCGCTATGCGCTAAGCGTAGACGTAGATTATTTGTATTATTCAATATCGAACGTGAAATGTTAAAGTGCACCAAGCTTTGAATAACAGATGATAACGACGAGTTGCTGCTTCAGAGCAAGTGCGGCATCTCCGTTGAGTCGTTTCTTGAGCTTGTGCAGGCGTACCTGAATTCAACCGTTGTGTCTTGGGAGGGAAATACTTCTTGTTCGAAAATCTGGCATCTGCATTGAGTAATGTGTGGCTCGTGTAATCAGCGATATCTTTCTCGGTTTTGTAGACAGGCAGTTGCATAAGCCCTTGGATGGGTTAGCGTCACGTGTTTTTCGATAGGTTAAGGATTTCTTGGTTCAACTGGATACTAACCTTTGCATGTTGTTAACGTTATGAAGCTTTTCAAGGAATATGGTATGGGTCTGAATTTTACTTTGGAGTTGATGAAAAACGATGAGCTGCAGTTTCTTGATCTAAGACTAGCTTTCGTCGAGGATCATGTTTGTTGGCAATACCACGGCCGCCTGGATCGGGGCGCGCGGCGGTGTTGCTCCGGCCGTCCCATTCGGACGGAGGAGGCGTAATTGCAGAAAGGGGCGTGACCACTCCGTTCGCCGCACAGCGGCGCTCGCCTCCTACCCATCCATTCCTTCGCTATCTATGCGGGGAGGTTTGCGGCGCCTTGAAGATATCGCTGTATAGTAACCGTGGGTTAGCATAGAACCTCCCCACCCTTACAAAAACGCACATAATAGGATGGATGGCGGCTATCGTTATATTCTTTATTTTTGTGTGTGTGCGCGCCAGTCCCTGTCGTGATGATGGTGCCCGAAGCGAAAGCACCCGTGAGCAACTTTTCAAGAAAATTGATTTGGTGTTGTGCACCATATCAGTACAAAATTATACATGCGAGGGAAAGCACTAGATTTATTAAAAACTTTTTTCTGAGTGCTTCCAGAATATGGGAAACAATCCGACGGTTGGTTCCGCTGCTTAAAGGAGGTTGGCAGGTTTCCCTTGGAATGCTGCGGCCTTGAGTGCGCGAGCTTTACCTGCTGGAAGGAATGCCACTTTGGCGTCGAGGCAACGTAATCTTTCTTGATGCTTGACTTACAGTACAGCACGTTTCTGAAAAACACGGTAAATTACAAACGGAATCCCAACGCAGAAAAAACGAAATTACTTGCCTGAAGTCAATGTGGTATGACAGTGTGAAAATGCATGTAAAAACATATATGCCAGTCGCAGAAAGCCATATCAGCAGCCACTCCGCCAACGAACCGGCAGATTAGTTCGAATCTTAAAGGGCAAACCGCATGCACGCAATAATGGAGGCGGAAATTTGGGGGACCCTTGAGCTTCGCCTTTAAGAGTTATACGCGACAGCGATATCTGCGCGCGCACGCGCGCACACACACACACACACACACACACACACACACACACACACACACACACCGCCGCCGCCGCCGACACCGGAATTACAGCGAAACGGGCTCTTTCATGCTGCCGCGTTAAAACGACAAGCGGTACCAAAACGAGAGAAAATGGCCATTACGCGACCGTTTAGTCTTCCAGCAACGTGATGCTCTTAAGACAGCGCTCGACCGCAGAACATAGTTATGCAGCGTCGAAAACGACGAAATGCATTTCCTTTTAAAAGAGGCATGGCGTGCGCCGATCCAGGCGGCCGTGGGAGAAACGAGCGCCAAAACAAATGAGAAGCTTAAGCACGGCAAATCACGTACTCGGCACAATACAATACATGTGTCATGGCATATGAACGCGTCGCGCCACACGAAGTCGCCTAAGCACGCTGCTCGGCTCTATCTCGATCGTAATATGCTACAGAGAACAACACTCACTGTGTAAACCCCGATTAAGAGTACATAACAGCGTACCTTGATTCCAGCCACCACGTGGACGATGTCCAATGTGCGTTTTTCGAAGCACGTCTGCGGCTGTCTACGGCGCGGCCAGCGCGGCATCATCCGCAAGGGAGTAGGAGAAGAGCGCCGCATCGCGGCGCGCAGCGGAACTACCCCAATTACATTTTTTCAAAGAGGCGCGCGCCGAATGGGACGGCCGGAGCAACACCGCCGCGCGCCGATGATCCAGGCGGCCGTGGCAATACCAAACAAGATTCATCCACCCAATCCTAAACTATAATTCAAGCCACTCAAAAATTGTAAAGGGAGGCATCGCGTCTACTGTGCTGGGCTCCGCTCTAGACAAACCATGCAAGCATCGTATGGCGCGTGCTTATAAAGGGACTCCAGCATCTCTATATAGCAATCAATTTCTGTGCTAATAATGCAGAAGGCCGCCGGAGCTCTTATATCTTACTTCCAACATGTACATTGCAGTCTTAACGTTAGAAAGACATATGGCTCTATTTTCTTAAAGAGCCATGTTCACTTCAACTGAGAATAACGCGCGTCTTTGCTACAGGCAATATGGTCACGCCTGCTCCAACAATGTTTTGCCAGTGTGCTCATCTCGCCAAAATACCGTAAATGTATGTCGCGGCTGTAATATTGCTCCTGAATACCGACGATAATGGGCTGTAGCCCATTATCGTCGGTATTCAGGAGAAAAATTTGGATTTGGCTATTATAGGTTGGAGCATTTCATTTATGATTGAATTAGCTCATATAAGAAGTCTAAGTCGCAGCGAATAAACGATATTGTAATATTTCGCGACAACATTAACACCATCCTTGTGCTTCCATCGGCGCCGTCCTTTGTTGCTTGGGCGTTAGGGTGATGACTGGAATTGTAGAGCGAGTGGTCCTTTCAGAGGACAGGCACACCATTATGGACTGTCGGCAGCGTTTTCTTCTTCTGGGCATCTATTGAAGGCCTTCAAAACTGCTCGAGCTCTTCTTCTTCTTAACTCGTTTTATGTCGGGCCGTTTCGGATCCCTTCTTCAAGGAGTAGGTCGGATCTCAATATCTTAATTGAAGTTGTATTCTATTTCAAAAATACCGTCTTGGAGCGAAGAAAGAACATGATAGTGCAGCGCAAAACTCGAAAAGAAACACTAAGAGGCAAAAAGAAGTAGGAAAGTCGGCCTCTTACTCTTTATACTCGAGGTTTGCCCTACAACGTCATGCCCTTCTGTATGTACCAAGTCGCCCAAGGAAAAAGTAATTGAGAAACAAAAGCAGGATAGGAGACCAATTAGGACACAAATGAAACAGATTGGACGCGGCCATGCTGGTTGTTTTGGTCACGATCATTGACGAAGCGCTGGTTTTAAAAAATCGGCTGAGTTTTATTCAAACAGATGGAGGATTTGAGTCACTTTACATTGAAAACTGCTTTTTTTAGTTCGCGTTACAATAAGGAATTGCCCCATTTTGATTACAATTGTTTTAACTGTAAAATATACTTAGGCACGCTTCACGCTCCCGTGAAATTTAGCCTAAATTCGGTTAGTGGATTTCGCTCTTTTATAAAAAAAAGAAAAATGCCAAATGTAGATAAACTGCAACATAATGGATCCGGCAGATTTGTAGATATATTGTGACAAACGTATGTCGTCTCTTACAAGTTATTAAGAAGTGTTCTTATTAATGAAATAAGGAAATCAACCACACATCAAAGCATGATACTGCTGATAAAGCTTTGAAGATTTCCTCTGCTTATGTGAATCCTTTGTATTTGTTGTTAGACCCATAAAAAAAAAACGAAATCCTATTTCATAGAAAATGTTTTACTGAACAAGCACCGTTCTTTCTTATTTAAGTCCTCTTTACACGCAGCCTCCTAATAAGTGGCATTGTTTGTGGCAATTTCAGACAAGAGGAAGCCATTGGGAGACGCTGTCCTGCCACGCACTGCCGAAGATGTGCAGAGGAGAACCGGGAGAACGGTATTTGCCTCCTAGCTTGTTTCGTCTTGTGCCTCCTGAATCTATTAACTCGAAGATCGTGAAGAGTGCAGTTCATTCGTGCATATTTTAACAGGACAACGTTTAATTGAGGAAGGTGATTTCACATTTCCTGTATAGATAAGAATGGGAAGATGCGTGGTAATATTTACTCCAATAATAATTATTGCCGGGACACGGCTTCACATTTTTGTCTAGCTGGTCTACACGTTTACACTGCGAAGCTGTGCACAGGCTTAGTTGCACTGCTTATGACAGTCTGGCAGAGTACCATTTCCCTAAACTATTTCCTTACTGCTATCACTTTCACCAGATGTGTGTATGGATGGCTTTAGTTTTGCCTATGTGCCACACTCGAGGCCAGGTAGTTAATAGTTAAACCTGATATCGGAAATCGCACCCTGCTGTCAGCAATTTCCCGCAAATTCCTGAACTATATCAAAAAAGCGTGCCATACTGTACAAAGATGCATTTCCCACTACAACTTTATTGCTCAAGAAAAAGCAGCAAAAAACTTGCTTTCAAGAACAGCTTTGTATCTCATATCTGAGGTCAAACGGAATTCGTGATCACTCTTATCTCGTACGTTTTGCGTCCGTTATATTTATCTGTAAGTGTCACACAGTTCGGCTTTCATAGCCGTGTAGAGTGTTCTGGTCCAATCTTTCCGAGCATGCCTATGGCCGTGATCTCCTTTGACAAAAACGAATCTGCCATCTAGGACCACCGATGTACGCAGATTGATCCATAGCCGATGGCGTTGCTTGATGTAAGGATACCGTGCTTTTCAGTGTAAGGAAGAATTTCTGCATGCGGCAGATTCGTACTTTTAATGATTTTTCGAAGTTTGCCCCGTAATGCGGTTTACCGAAGTTGCTCGGGCAAAGCAGCTGTTAATATTCCTGAACATAGTGGACATTTTCTGCCTATTGTCTGAGGGAGAAGAGCTAGGGCAGTGCCTTCAACTGCATTTCTGCTCCTACACGAATTTGTACGAAAGCAGCCTAACTTAACCACAAGCAATTTACCAATTTATAAGAAAAGATAGCGTTGCTTACTGATGGGCGTTACGTATGCGCAATACGCTAATCACTTTATGATATTTGTAATTATCAGCCGTACTTCGGCTTTCGGCCTCATTACTTTGTTCAACAATTTGACGTGCATTCCGGCCATATACTTCAGGTGCGAAATCATCAATCTTGCGCGAACGGTTTTCTTCTCCCGGCCGTTGCTACATCACATCGGCGAATGACTCATATAACAGCGTACTTCACGTAGCACGAGCCAAATATTGTTAAAAGTGGCAACACAATGAAGCCGAGAACATGTGGTTTACTGTCAAGGGTCGCTATGTAGTGTATATGTATATTGCAACTAATTAGTTAATTAACTAAGGTTCACTTCATAAGTAATTTCAGTTCGTTACATTATACAGAGCATTCCAAAATGGCCGATCAAATGTGTCGGATCGGTTGTTTTGGAAATAAAACCAAGTGATGGCGCTCGTACACTACCGTACTGCAGCGCTCTCAAACGTGCTTTGAGCTAGCAACCGGCGCGCGGACCCTTGCGAAATTAGCGAGCGCGGCTCTAGGCATCGGCTTCCCAGTGCGTCAGCATTTTTGACGGCCGCACACGGCAGGGAAACGCCGTCGTCTCTGATAAGCGATAGGATGACGGTCCGCGTACCAATGGATTCGCTCGAAGCACGGTTTAGAGCGCTGCAGTACGGTAGCGTATAAGCGCAGTCGCCTGATTTTACTTCATACTTTACGGGCATAGTTTAAACCCGGGATGAAATACCCTTGAAGAATATTTCGTTCCAGTTACGTGAACCAACCTTACAATCTACCACCTACCTGATCAGAAAGTTACTTGTAGCTTATAGCCACAACTCCGTTTACACGACCCCCAAACCACCTCCGATATTCTTATGAACATTTCAGTGCAACAAACGGAGAGTAGCGAAGGAAATAGTGAAAAGAGCGAGGACCGCATTTCGATTATTAAACACGTGTAATTCCGCTATTACAGACCTTTTCAAAAAATTCACATGTCTACATGTTCGTCACACAGTTGTTCGTGCACCACTGCAACAAAATAATGATATTTCAACCTCTGGGCGGTATACGACCGCTTTAAAATATATGTACACAGGTGGCGAAAGCAGGCAGAATGACGGCTGCCTAGCAATCCGAACCGTGGCGTCTTCCTCCTTCTCATCACTACAGCCACGCTCTGGCGGCTGTTGCCTGTCGCTATTGAATGACGTCATGCATATTATTGTTTTACCCAGTGAAATCGACACTACAAAACTGATCTTTGCCGTCGCCCATTGTTCGAAATGTTTCGCCTTGCTGGACCTTTTCCGAAATACCTGTATGTAACGAGTCGTTCATTTAAATTCGGACGTTTTTTTTATGCGAGTTGCTCCTGTTCCATTGTTTCTAAGGCTATGTTCAAGTGATCCAGCCTAGTCGAGGCGCAAGCCATGCTGACCGCTGATCAATGCGAAGGAGAATGTCGGTCGCTGTTGTCTAAAATTTAAGAGCCTTCGTACTCAGGTGTGCCGTAGTCTGATCGACATCATGGTTGAGTTTGCATTCAGACGACGCATGTGTTCGGCAATGGAAATGACTCAATGTAGGTGAGGCTGGCTAGGCATGACTTTCGTTTTTGCGCCCCTTGCTCGCAGCCTGTGCCGTTGTGTCGCTGTCCATCTGGGCGAACGGGCAGCGGTCAGCAGCGCTGGTTGTCCTGCCACTTCAGCTGACCCGGAGCGGCGGAAGCACGCGGCCGCTGAAACCGGCTCTGGTCGCTCTGGAGCAGCGCTTTCCGGAACGCGGCAACCGTTCCCGGAGCTGTGCCGTCTGCGCGTACAGCGTCTTGTAACACCAGCACCGAAGTCCGGATGAGCGGGTGGAAAGACTGTGCCTCGATCACCAGCTGGTGATCGAGGCACAGTTTGCGGTCGCAGAGTGGGAGGGAAATACGGCGACCATATTTCCCAGACATAGCAATATGTTTGATTTTATTTATTTTATGTGTGCGTTTTATGTAAAATGTTATCATTTGCGAAACCTGTCTCCCTGTCTGGTTCCCATGGTGTCACTATTTGCTCAAAATAGGCGAAAAATCCTTCAAAGGGGCGCAGCACTGGAGCCGACGTTTCGACAAGTGGTCTCGTCTTCTTCAAGGCACCGACTGCTTACCTTAGCGCATGTATGGGTATATGCTTCGTACACTCTCCCCAATTCGAAGCGTGGATGAGGATAGGCCAAATGCGGAAACAGGAAGGGTGATAAGATGGGACAGAAGAAAACAAAGTAGAGGGTATTGAGAAAAGCGTCCAATTGGGTGTGTAAAGAGAAAACATTTAAATAAAAGAACGAAAAAAATTTCATCTCCCACTAAAGGGAACCATGTGGGTAAGCAAAAGAGCGCATGGGTCGAGTTAATATTCCGTTCATCACGGGCACCTTGCCCGATGTTAACGCGTCCTTGCATGTCCACTGGAGCACACCATGAATTCACTGTAGTTGCTGTTACTCGTCCCGAACTCTTGTTGGAGCACGCCACGCGAGTTCATGGTGCGTCTGCAGAATCTCGTTCCCCGACGCCATCAGATTGCTGAGAGAGTGTAAGGGGGAGAGGCCACACCGTCTTATCCAGCCCCTTACACAGGCCCGAACGCGCTAGCGCATGCCAGCACACGTGGTTTTGTCTGCGTTACGCCAAGCTAGGACAGCATACGGCAGCCCGTGCCCCTAAAGTGCTCTGCAAGTATAATCATCAAGGCGGTCGAAGAACAAGACGAAGAAAACTTCTCTGTGGCGCGAGCGAGCGCTCAATATGTTTCAGATGGCTATGGTAGGTTTTAGAAAGCGGACGGTCGCCAATGAAACTACGGACAAAGCCCAGCGCAAAATCTGCTTCGCATCTAAAAGGGAGTAGGGACTGGAAGGCGCTCTCTGTGTCGTGCCTTTGTTCGCGTCGAAAGGGTAGAAGATCGGAGGTTTTCCGCTGCATTATGACCGTCCCAAGTGAGTAATATCTGACAATGATAATTTTCCGGTGATCAAAAACCGTTAGAAATTCTTGGATCAAAGGCTTAAGTTTCAGTGGTTTTTGTTGTGTAGGTACACTGTAAAAAATACCGTTATTTTTACGACCAATATCGCATAAAAAATGCGGTGTCGCCAACGTAAACGTAAACTATACAGTATTCTCGCTGTATATCATGCCACGCGCATGCGCATTTGCTTGTAGGAGTGAAGAAAGGAAAGAGTAAAGAAGAGGAGCGGCGTCATGCGCTCGCCTTTCGTTTCCCGCCGCTCATGAACGCGCGTGGACGCTGCGACGAATGCTTGGCGCGCCTGCGCACCTTGTTTTACGGTTTGCGCGAGAAACCGGGCATGCGCAGAGCGGCGCAGATACGGCAAGGAAGAGCCGGCTCGGTGCCCGATGCGTCATCAGTATCGCCATTTTTGAAAGCTCTGCAATCGGCGTAGGTTTGGAAGCCGTTCGGCCAAGTTTTGTACACCCGCTGCAGGTAGTACGTCGCATTCTTTTCTCAAAACTTAATCGCGCAGTGACGCATGCAAATGATATGTGCGCTCTGGAAGTATCGGAAAGCTATTTCGTTTGAGTGGCTGGATTTTGTGCACTTGCTGGCATGACTTTCTCGAATAGACGTCTTGCTTTGTGTGTGCACCGCATGCACTGCTGTATACTTCGCCTTGCATGGGTACGCGCCGATTTAGTGCGCGATTATTTTTGTTGTATGTGAAAATGCAAAACAGCATGAATGTGAACCTGGTACAAGGTTCGTGACCCGGAGCTTGCACTATGTACCACATGTACCATGTGAACATGGTACAAGTGGTACAAGTGGTACCATTCCGAACTGCATGTATGCTTAACGGTTGTATGCGTGTCGATTGGATGAGATGTTTGTTGAAGTTATGCAGAGCAAGTTAGAAGGTTGCAACTGTAAGTTGTGACTTGAATAATTCATTGGCTTTGTATTTAACCAATATGATCAAAATACGTTTGTATTTGAGCTCTGGATGTTTCTATATTTGCAAAACGTGCACCTCCTCTGTGAGCACACTGAGCAGAGGAATATACTTTGTGTTTCTTCAAGGCTGCAAAATGTGAGGAAAATTCACGAAATGAAAACTGATGATACTTAAGACCACTTAGCATCATTTTGTTGCAGTTGCATCAGCATATCATACAGGAGCTGTGTGAGTACGCACAATTCATTAGCACTAGTTTAATTTTGTCTGACATTTAGTTGCACAATACATGCTGAAATGAAAATTGGAACTGCTTGAACTATTAAGAATGTCATTTCATTGTGAGTGCTCTTAACCCTAGATGGTGACCTGTGGAACCCAGAGGATTACTTTATTTTTGATTGCCACGTGTTCGAGCGGCTGGAGAACTTCACTACAGTATTGTGCATATTATTCATCAGTTATTTTTCCTTTCATGCCTGTTATGCTGAAAGATTGTAGTCTACTCTGGAATTTGTTCAAAGGCGTGTATTTGAATAATTCTGGTGAGCATTTTTTTTCTGAAAGAAAGGTGCTCACATAAGCATTTTTTTAAATGTTGGTGTCAATGCATCTGCAAAAATGGTGTCTTGTCCTTGCTGTGGCATCTGCAAGTATGCTACAGATTTTCTCTTGAAAACGCCTCCGAATAGCAGCCTGCTGTACCTATAGTCCGTCCACGTTATAGCAGCTCCAAGGACACATGGTTATTGTCAGTGAAAGTCATCTGTGTCTCTTTCTGACCATGAGGACGTTTGCCTGAAAACAAAATACACGTTTACTGTGAGAATTGTTCGAAAATGTTTTCCTCCTATTTGATTCCAACTCTCTGATTGGATTCAAACTCATTACTTCTATGAGGGGAAAGTTCCCGTGACCTTAGTATTCAAATATGTGGCGGTAAGGCCGCTGTCTGTGGTCCACACCCAAAATTATTGCAGTGCACCTGTGAGATGGCCGGTAATCTCGGCGCTTGAACTACACGTTTATATTTTCTAGCTTACAAAAACTCCATATTTAGTAACAAAACTCTCTCAGGGCGCATTCATTTGCCATTGAACGCCAACTTTTAGCCCTGAATGCCTTTTTTGAAGCTCCCAGTTATAATCAGTGTTCCATAGTTAACGCTCCCAACTTCTGTACTTGCTCGTTCATGCTCGATGCTCATTTTCAGCTTGGACTGGAACAAAAGTCAGGTCTTTACAACTATTGCATAATCCACATACCCAGAGGTGCATCAGTGCATAAATATGTACTCCATGCCCTGAATGGTATCTCGTAGGCTGTTGCAGTAAAGAGACGTCTTTATTTTTACTAATAATGATCATGACTTTATTGAGGGGTGTCGGGGGTTCAACGTCCCAATGTGACGTTAAAAGTGACGCCCCACATTTAACGTTCCCCTCTGACGTCCCCCCATCCTGTAGCACTTCTTAAGGTCTTTTCATCTTCGGAATTCAAGTTGGCAGATGGTGCCAGTGAGCGTGCGCGCAACTAGTCAGCAGTGTCGTGACATGAGTTTAATGTTGCCGCTGACGGCGAAGAATTTTTTGGTGCAACTACAACTTTGGCCAAAGTGGACCATGGCTCATGATATGTTTGCCAACACAAGGTGACGTACGAGGGCGGTCCGATAAGTACTTAGCCTCACCGCGAGAGCGCGACGCTATCGCATGAGACATATACTGACGCTCTTTTTGAGGGACACATGCAAAGGTCCAGTCAAATTGGACTCGCGGTTTTGTTTTGGCCGCTTGAGGAAGCAGGTGATTTTCGATTGTCCGTTAAAAGTGGAAAAAGCGCAATATCGGTCAGTGATTCGATTCTTGTTTTCGGAAGGGAAATCGCGCAGCAAAATCAAAAGGCAACTGGATGCCGTCTACGGTGAGTCTTCTCCTTCGATGGCAACCGTCAAAAATTGGTTCAACGAGTTTAAACGTGGTCGCACGACGGTTTTTGATGAGCCTCGCCGAGGGGCCCCGCAAACGGCTACCACGGCCGATAACGTGGTAAAAATCTACGATCTCGTATTGGCAGACCGCCGACTGAAGGTGCGCGAGATAGCTGAGACAGTAGGCATCTCAAAAGACCGCATTGGTCATATTCTGCATGAAATTTTGGGCATGAGGAAGCTATCGGCGCGATGGGTGCCGCGACAAGCGCGTCCGTGAGAGCACTTCAGAGCAGTGTTTGAAGCTGTTTAAACGTAATCAGAAGGAGTTCCTGCGTCCCTTTGTGACCGTCGACGAAACATGGATCCACTGGTACACACAAGAGACCAAAGAACAGTCGAAACAGTGGGCTGCACCCGGAGAACCTGCTCCGAAGAAGGCGAAGACTGCCGCATCGGCCGGAAAGGTGATGGCCACCATTTGCTGAAATTCTCAAGGTTTGATCTTCGTCGTCTACCTTGAGAAGGGCAAAACGGTGACAGGACCCTACTACGCCGAATTACGGGGCCGATTCGACGCGGAATTACAAAACAGCGGCCACATTTGGTGAAGAAAAAGGTGCTCTTCCACCATGACAATGCGCCAGCTCACGCCTGCGCCGTCGCCACGGCCAAATTGGTCGAACTGGGCTATGAAGTTGGGCCCCATCCAGCGTATTTTCCAGATTTGACCCCGAGTGACTTTTTCTTGTTTCCCAACTTGAAAAAGTCACTTGGCGGACAAAAATTTGAGTCGAATGAAGAAGTTATCGCAGCCACAGAAGCCTACTTTGCAGCTTAGGAGAAAACGTATTTTTCTGACGGGATCAAGAAGTTGGAGGATCACTGCGTCAAGTGTAGAGTTGAAAGCGGACTATGATGATAAATAAATCGGCACCATTCCGAAATTTTCGTTTTTCTTTTGAAGGCTAAGTACTTATCGGACCGCCCTCGTAATAGACCTATTTTCCAAGTGGTCCCAGATATACCGCAGACATGCCGAACAGCAGGCCAAGGGAAGCTTGTACCCACAGGCGTGGGCAGGGGGGGGGGGCAAGGGGGCGAGAAGGGGGGGGCGCAAAGTCAGCCCTATACATTGTAGGGGGGGCGAGAAGAGGGGCGCAAAGGCAGCCGCATACATTGACATAATAGGGAGGGGGGCGCTGCGACGAACCTTCGCCCCCCCCTGAAGGGGAACCCTGCGCGCGCTTATGCTTGTACCTGTTGCATCACTGGCGGGCGCCTAGAAGCACTGGGGATCGAACCTCAAACCATCCGCATATGAGGTAGATGCTTAAATCACTAAGATCACAAATAATCACAAATCACAAATAAGAAAAAAATTCCAGGATGGAACGAGGTTCCAACCTGGGCCCTCTGCGTGGGAACCCAGTAATCAACCTCCGAGCCATGCCGGTGCTTGAAACTGCTTTGCAAAAAGGTCATATACAGTCTTCATGTCGGGAAGGAACCACATTAACATATGTAATGTAGCGTGGCAGAAGAGTAAAATAAGCACCAAGCGTCGCACAAAGCGAATTCTGTAACCAGGCGTCACACAATGCGAATTGCGCAACGAGTAGGTTGTTGAATGCTTCCAACCCATTACAAAGGACTCTGCCATAATTCTTCTTCGTCATCAGGCGCAGCATCAACAAAGTGCGCGTAATGACTTACATGGGTTTAGCAGGTACCAACGCTCTCCGTAGAATGACGAAAAATGGCACAGTGCCTGCTGCCCTACTTCACAAAAATTACAATGATTTATAGCGTAGTGGGTTCCTCGCAAGTGCACTTGTATTGGTTGCCAAGAAAGCCCATAAGCGCATGATCCACTGCCTCGGTGTCTCAGTAAAATACCAATGATTTATAGCGTAGTGGGTACCTCGCAAGTGCACTTGTATTGGTTGCCAAGGAAGCCCATAAGCGCATGACCCATTTCCTCGGGGTCTCAGTAAAGTGTACTTGTATTGTAGCACCAAGAGAGCTTAACGGGCTCTAGAAACGTCGCTCTTCCAGCTTTCGCTGTGACTGTGCTGCGGTTTCGGCGCAGGCCTGGCGTTTTTTTGGAAAAGGGCCCAAGAAGTCAATACCCACTTGCTGGAAAGGTGTGCTTGGAGGTGGCATCGGCTGGAGGAGACCAGCTGGAGCAGCAGATGGGCGTTTATGGCGCTGACACTGCATGCAGCTCGCCCCATACATCTCAACAGACTTTTGCATCCCAGGCCAGTAAAAACGTTCTTTAGTCCGGTGGAGCTTCCATAAATGTCCAGACGTAGGGTTGTCGTGCATGGCACTCATAATGGCTGTGCGAAGGCTCCCCGGCACCACCAGAAGAAAACGTACGCCATTGCCGGAAAGGTTCTCCTTGTACAAGAGCCCATCGCGCATGCAGAAATGGCGCCCATTAGTAGAGGCGGATGTGGTGGTGAAGATCAGTGATAAGTTAGCGTCCTTTCGCTGCTCTACTTCGAAACTGTCGAGGTCTGGAAAATTAGGCGACACAGAAGCTATAAGGCGGTCAAAGTAATTGGCGTCATAGTCCGTAGCGCTGAGTGGCATAAGTGGGAGGCAGTCCGCATCGGCGTGTCATCGGCCACTCTTGTAAGAGGCGGTGAAGCTGTATTCTTGCAGCCTAAGCGCACAGCGCGCAAGGCTCGCGGAAGTTGAGAAGCCAACACAACGAGTGGTGGTCTGTGACAACTGTGAAAGGCCGCCCATACCGGTAAGAACGAAACCGCTGAATCGCAAATATTACTGCCAGGCATTTTTGTTCCGTGACAGTGTAATTCTATTCGGGCCGGCTTAGTGAGCGACTTGCGTATGCAATGACGTGTTCGCGGTACCATAACGCTGGACTAGAACGGCACCTATACCTATGCCAGTGGCATCCGTGTGAAGTTCTGTCGGGGCCGATGGATTGAAGTGCTGAAGGACAGGCCGTGACGTCAGGAGAAACTTCAGTTGGCGAAAAGAAGACCTGCGCTCTGGAGTCCACTGGAAGCGAATGTCCTTTCGTAGCAGGCATGTGAGCGGGTACGCGACGTCGGCAAATTTGGGAATAAAGCGGCGCAAATAGGAACAAAGCCCCAGAAAACTGCGGAGCTCCTTGACAGAGCGCGGTGCACTGAACGCTTCAACGGCTGCTGTCTTCTGGGGATCAGGGCGTATGCCATCCTTATCGACGAGATAACCAAGCACGAGTGTTTGGCGGTCTCCGAAGTGGCGCTGCTTCGAGTTTAAAACGAGGCCAACGTTTCGGATGCAGTTCAGAATAATATCCAGATGCGAGTTGCGATCACTGAATGTCCGGCCAAAGATGACGACGTCATCGAGGTAGCACATGTAGATGTTACACGTCAAGCCGCGCAGAATGCTGTCCACAAATCTCTCGAACATCGCCGGAGCGTTGCACAGTCCAAATAGCGTCACATTAAATTTAAAGAGACCGTCAGGGGTTCCAAGAGCAGTCTTTTCCTTGTCCTCAGGATGCATCGGAATTTGCAGGTAGCCAGATCGTAAGTCTACTGAGGCCGAATGTAAGCAGTCGATTGCGTCATCAATACGTGGGAGAGGGTACACGTCTTTTTTTATTCAAACGGCGATAGTCCACGCAAAATCTCCATAATCCATCTTTCTTTTTAACAAGAATCATTGGAGCTGCCCACAGACTGGCTGACTCTTGCATCACTCCCTTTTTGATCATTTCCTGCACTTGATCGTTGATAATTTGGCGCTCTGACGGTGAAACACAGTATCGCTTTTGTCGAATCGGATTTGCCGAAACCGTGTTGATGGTATGGCGTGTTTGAGACTCAGGGATGGAGGGTATGTTGTCCATCTGCGCATAGTCGAATACCGAAACGTGCTTCGAAAGTACACCCACTAATGTGCGGCGTTCGCTTCTGCTAAGCGACTTATTTATCATTGACAAAAGGGCCGTTTCCGAGCTGTGACCACCAGGTTCTTCCGGCACGTCTATAAGTTCGGCTACAGATAAGGGCGCGTGTTCTCTACTGACCCAGGCCAATTTCAAACCGTCTGCTAACACCACGGGCTCTGAAGAACAGTTTACAGTCCATAAGCCAGTGCGTCCGCCGTTGATGTGCACCACACAGTGGGGAACCAACACATTCTCCTTCACACAGTTAACGCGCATTGGCTCTACGCTTGCGTCAAAGCTGTCGTAATCGGCGCCGCAACAGAAAACAGGCGCACGAGCGGTAGATGACGCGGGTATGAGTGTCGCCTAAAACGCACAATGCCTTCCACAGAGTTTTCCAGAAGCCCTGATGGCAGACCTCTGACAAATACTTTCCCTGTGCGGCACTCGACAGCGGCACCACACTCCCGCAAGAAGTCCATGCCCAGAATAACGTCATGAGTCGACCGGGGAATAATCGCGAATCCCATCGTAATAACATGATCTCCCAAAAGCACGTCAGCGCTGCATACACCGCGGACATTACTAACGCGAAAAACACAGAAAGGGCGAGGTAAAGACGGCATACAGGACGCAGCGCTAAACTTCAACTGATCAACTGATCACTTCCACAAAAGGCAGGAATTCACAAGCTGCGCAGGAGGCTGCGCCACACGGAAGAAAACATTCAACAAACGCCCCTATAAACGTCACTGCTTTTTTTTCTTCCTTCACAAGCCATAAGGTAATCAATCGTGTCATAACTATAGTTCAACGGTTCTATGCGCAGATTACGTTCCAAGTATGCATGCGCACTCCTTGTTGCTGAGGGCCAGCGACGGTGCGCTTACACACCCGACCACCCGCTTTTCTTATGCAGAAGGCCTCGTAGGTCTCTCTGTCTCTAATACTGCATACACCAATAGGACGCAACGGATCGCCACTCACTCCGCAGAACTTTGAAGCTTCGTCCGTTAAAAATAACTTTGCACCTTAATACGTCTTTAAAAGAGACACTCATTACCGAAATTGTCGCCCCTGTGTCCACCATCACAGGCACATCATGAACAAGAACACGCACTTTGTTTTTGAGCATCAACAAAGGAGGTATTTCTGTCAGTAGTACATCTCCAGCGACCTCTCCTCCATCGGCCGCGCTAGCTAGTTTTGCGGTGGCGAACGGGACGTGGTGCGACGCAGCGGTGAGGGAGAACGAGGAGCACGCGGTCGCGGTGGAGGCATCAAACTCCTGTCAGATGGCGGGGAGTGATTCCGGAGGCTGCTTGGCCAATAATCCTTGCCAGGTGGTGGTGGCCGCGGGGCGCCGCGAGGCCGTTCGGAGGGTCGTGAATATTCTGACGGTAGGCCATATCGCGGAGCTACACGACAGTTGCAAGACCGTTATATATGGCCCGGGACACCGCAGGATTAGCACACCGGCAGAGGTCGAAACCATGGTTGCTCTTCAGTGAAATGAGTGTCATCATTTGCTCTTGTACAGCGGATTGCTTCGTCGGGGATGTCATGACGATACGTCGGGCGTCGGGGAGGCGTGCGCTGAGCGCGTCGATCATAGCGCGGAGCTGGAAAGCGCATTGTCATTCTTGACTGTGGGGCTGGGCTGTACTCCACAGCCGCTGCGCTAATTGTCGGTTGCCAAGGGGCCGAAAGAGGCGCAGTTATAGCATCACGTGGCATGTACACCTCACGATGGTCAGCTGTTGAACGCAATATTTCTTGGCCGGAATGTTCGCCGCGGACAGTCTGTCGAATGGTCGAAGAAATGTCGAGGCTAGGGCTCGTGTCTACACTGGCAACAGTCGTAACGTTAGCCAGCCCACCAAACGTTGGCGTATGCCGACGCATCTTCAGCACTTCAAAAGTTCTGCAGTGCCGAGTGAAGTCGGACACAGAACGGAGGGTATCTTTCCCGATTAGATCATTTGTACACGTCCTCAGCCACTCCTTTCAGCAAATGCCCGACTTTATCTTCTTCCGGCATATACGGGCTGACCACCTTGTACAGCCTTAATACACACAGCCTTAAAATTCGTGCTGGTCCGGGCTTTTCGGCAATAGAGCTTTCTTTCTGAGAAATCCGTATGGATTTCCTTATGGCTTCGTGCTACAAACGGGTGGTTGTCTATTTTCTCTTTCTTAACCCTTCCGCCGCCTTGCGGGATTCCGCAGAGCTGATTTGCAATATGTGTCCAGGGGGCTATTTTCGAAGCGTTCTGTCACAGAACGGATGCGGTCCGTTCCATCGGGCTGCACGCGATTGGTGGAGGCTTGCTCGACGGTCAATACGTAAGAATAGGCAAGAACGGTCATAGAACGGTCTCCGGCTCTGTTGTATCATAGGGTTTTTTACAATTACCTGGAGGGAACTCTGGCACTGCAATCGTTCAGTCGCCATGGGAACGATGGGTAGTTCACGGAATTGCATAATCTTCGTGCTTACGGCTTCGAACGCATCTGTGGCTCTGTTTATTGTTGTATTTAGGCGTTCGTTTCGGATAAAAGAATGGACCGTTGTGAACTTCGTGACCAGATTTGAATTGGCGATCCTAAAACGGTTAAAGTGCACGGTGAAGTGGAACTTCTGACTTTTGCGAAACTTTGCCTTCCGACAAAGCGGATGAAGGCGACGCGGAGCCAAACGGAGCCGAAAGAACGAAGTTTAGACAAATCCGTGTACTACCCATCATTCCCATGCTGGCTGAAGCGCCATGCGTTGCAGCTCCCATAGACACTAGCGCCAAAGTTCCCTCTGGCGTATCTATAGGAAACTGTATGCGTTATATCGATAGAACGAATACGAAACGGTCTCCAGACGACTTGGATTTGATTGAAACGTAAGCGCTAGGGCCGGAGAATCAAATTTTGATCCAATCCAAGTCGTCCGGAGACCGTTTTGTATCCGTTCTATCGATAGAACGGAGCCGGAGACCGTTCTATGACCGTTCTTGCCTATTCTCATGTCTTGACCGTGAAACGAGCCTCCACCAATCGCGTGCGGACCGGTAGAACAGACCGCCTCCGTTCTGTGACAGAACGCTTACAAAATAGCCCCCCTGGTGCTTCCAGTTGTCGATGAATTCACCCTCTCGATGCCGATTGCTAACTTCTTGGTTAGCTCAATTGGTAGAGCGACCGCCCCGGAAAGGCGTTGGTCCCGGGTTCGAATCCCAAACCAGGACTAATTTTTCGGCGACTATGAGGCATTCGTTCTGAAAAATCCGTATGTATTTCCTTGTGGCTTCGTGCTACAAGCGGGTGCTTGTCTATTTTGCCCTTTCTTACCACAAAATGAAGCCTGGAGAGTTAAAGCAAAAATCAAGCGCTCAACAAAACACAGCACCATGTCGCAAGGCTCATCTCACCGCTGCCTGCCAGTTGTAAGGGATGGGGTGCGGCTCGTCTCGCAACGGTATCTGGCTCCCGCCGTCGTCCGCATAGCCGATGTTTTCCAGTGAGGGGGCGCGTTCTTACAAGAACACAGAGGCTTAGTTATAGAGTTAAAAGAGAGAGAGAACAATTTTGTACAAAAGTCTTCGGCTTTTATAGCCCCGCCTCTACCAACATTGAGGCACTCAGGAAGCGGTGAAAGCAGCTTCCGTTAATCCATTCTGTTGCCTTCCCAGCGCTCCGCCAATCAAAAAGGATGGAAATTGGCCACTCGATACATCCGTTGATGAGGAGCACGGTCGAGATGTCTAATTTGGTTCACAAGTGCACCACACAATAAAGACCTCCATTCTCACGCCCTCGAAGAGTCGGTTCGGTGAACGTCAGGCGAAGAGGTTCAGTCCAGAGGGCGGGGGGGGGTCAGGGGTCGATGACTTCGTAGGAGATGGCGGCTGCTGTCTCGAACACCTGCAATCGCAATTGTCTGTGTTCAGGTGAAGACATGCCCTGGTCCAATGGCAACGTCTCCAGCGGCGCCGTCCCACGATGAGGATACCGCGCGAGAAAGGGGTGTTCACGACGCCCCCGTCGGGTTCCTCGTAAGCTGTCCACGATGGAATGCCTGGTTCACTCGGCCACACGTGCAGAAGCCCCCTCCAGGAAAAGATGGAGCTTAGCGCCCCCGCCCGGGCACCGACACGGGAAGAAAGCATCCCGGCCGACAGGTGCATGCACAATGGCTCCTGCCATAATGAATTGCAGGGCCAAACGTAAGAAACCATGCAAATTAAAGAATGACAAGATAGGTCCAACAGGATAAAGATATGGGGATGACTTGGCGCTCCCCTTAGATGATATGGGGGCGGGGTGGGATGGTGGGCCAGAGGGGGCGCTCTTCCCCTCCCCCCTTCTGTGTATACGCCTATGATAACACTCTGATGTTGTCGCCAATATTCCTCTAGAGGTACCGTGCAGCGGAGTTTTCCAGTGTGACTGCAGCGCCAGAAGGCATAGCCTAGCGGATAAAAAAGCAATATTGAGACGGGGCCGGTCAAAATGGAACGCGATGCGCGTCTCTGCGTGCCCCCAGCGGCCACTGTCAGCGAACTTGGGATGGGCCACAGGGAGCAACGCAGCTCCCTGTGGTCAGTAGACGGTGCCTATGGGCAAGTGTTATGTAGAGGACAAAGACGAAGCAACGGAGCGGGCCTGCGAACCAATCATCATCAGTATTCACGTGGCTCGTGCGCTGCCAGCGAAGCAGCGTAGTCCCAGAAGGACTTGAAGGTCAGCCACACCGTCTCTTCGAAGGCTTTCCTCGACTGCGGCTTCGAGAGTGGGAGTGAGTACGACGCTGCCTCGGATCTCAGCAACCGGCTTAGCGCGTCCCGAACGACGATGAGAGACGCGTCAGCATCGTTCGTCAGCGACAGCCTGCCGGGGACAGCCCAGGGCTCCTACGTCACTTCGAGCTTGCCGACACTGCTGGAGGCGGACAGTAGCTTGGACGCGTTCTTTCAGCTGAGCACTGCTCCTGCATCGAGTGCCGCCAAACGGAGCGCCCCTCGATGCAGAGTCGACCTGGAGTTCGGCTGCATGGCCGTTATTCCTAACGGCCAGTTTCGAATCGCCTACGCCGGGCACGATGCAGCGCCAATGCCTACCCGATCGGATGGACAACGCCGGTCTGCTAACGGTGGCCGGACTACTGAGGTTAGTGCCCTGCCATTTCTACACAACCCACACATGTGTGAGTGCATAGTAATAGCTACTAACGTGGTAGGACTAGTCATACATCTCATTTGTGCCTCTGCTTTTACGCTTCCCTTCAATTTGACCTATCGGTCCTGACAGTTTTATCTATTACTCTTTCGACAAATTACATTTTTAAAACTGCGATCTCTGCTGAATACTATTACTGAAACGTAATGATCCGCTGAATGAGATGGTACGCATCAGCCTTCAGAAATTATATTGGCAGTGTCCGTAAATATGGGATTACATATATTACAGTAGTTTCTGCTGAACTTCCATTTTCCATTATCAGTCTTAGTAGCAATAGGTAACGATATTTCGATGAATGGTATTCGCTGGAGAATCGCAAGCTCTCCCACGAAATGTAAAACTGCGCTTTAATTATGCTTGCTGTAATACGTACGTGGAATAGAGTGTAGCTCTGCATTTACTGTTTTCTCCGTTTTCTACTACTTGGCTGTCGATTGTCTGCCACGGTTGCCTTCAACGTATTCTGTCGGTGCATCTGCCCGCTTGTCGTGTGCGTCAGGGGCGTAGCCACAAATTTTTTTCGGGGGGGTTCAACCATGCTTTATGTATGTTCGTGCGTGCGTTTGTACGTGTGCGTGCCTATATACGCAAGCAAAACTGAAAAATTTGGGGGGGGAGGGTTTGAACCCCCCCACCCCTACCCCCTCCTTGGCTACGCCCCTGGTGTGCGTGCTGCCAGGAAGCATTCGCGAGTAGAAATATTAGGAAAGCTTCAATTTGGGCTAGTTGGTACGGCGTTGTAATGTAGATGCACTGAGCGAAATGTACAAACGAGTAACGGAACCAGAAGACAGGACTAGGGGTGCTGTCCACTAGTCCTGTCCTCTTGTTCCAGTACACGTTTGTGCATTTCGCTCAGCGCATCTACATTACAATAGAGTGGAAAGAGGAAGCCAGTCCCAGACGTGCAGTAGCAGAAAACGTGCCGGCAGGGGTTTTAACAGTAGAGCTGATGAAACTTGAGGCTGTGCCATCCGTCGTTTAAAAAAACTCGGCGGGTGTGCTGCTCCACAGAAAGCAGGTATGTGCCACGCAGATCCTAGCGTAGCATAGCCTTGGATAGTATAATAGTCTAAGGGGTGCGAAAAGGAAATGAGGGTGAGTAGTAGTGATGTGAAGATGAGGAGGAAGGAAAGGAGGAGGGGAGAAGGTAAAACACGACATAGCCTTGTATAGTATAGTTTAGCAAGGAACATTGCATAGCCTTGCATAATATTGTATAGCAAGGGAGATGGAAAGGCAAGTAAGATTGAGGAGGAGTGGTGTGAAGGTGAGGAGGAAGGAAAGAACGAGGGGAGAAGGTAAAAGATGACATAGCCTTGTATTTGAAATACCTTAAAGGCCCGTTGGGCGTTGTGTAAAGGGGGGCTCTATAATCACATCATCCAACACACGATAAAAAGGCATCAAAGACCAGAAAGGAAAGGACTCTACATGATACAGAAAATTTGAACGCGCAAAACATAATGCGCACGTAATACACAATATACACAGAATAAATACACAATACCGACATAATATTACAAATCTAGTCATGTTAATGGAAGACTTTAGTGGAAATGTGCAATTAGTTGGTCATGGAATGTGTCAGGGCTGGATAATGAAGCGATGTTGTCTGGCAGGCTATTCCATAATCTAATGGCGCGTGGAAGCGCTGATGAATTGAGTGTTAAAGTGTCACCATATATGCGCGTAAAACAAATTATTGTGCAATCTTTTGGACGTTCGAGATGGGACATCGAGGTGACATTAACATTACCTATTAGAGTGTACATACTTGTGGAATAATGTTGGTAGGGCTATGTCACGGCAGGTATTTAATGATTGTAGAGAAAGATGAGTTTAATCCGCATGACGCTTGAATGATAACTATAGTTTTTCGAGATGAACTGTGCTGCCCTATTTTGGATGGATCCATGTTATTATGATATGGAAACCAAATGGAGGACGCGAACTCAAGTTGTGTGGGAACAAATGTGAGGTAAGCTAGTTTACGAATATTAGCGGGAGAATTTGAGGTTACGGCGTATGTAACCTAAGAATTTTGAAGCATTGGCGCATACCGATGAAATATGAAAGGACCATGAGAGATCTGAAGGAAGGTTAACACCAAAGTATTTTTAATGGGACATGTGACGTAGTAGGCGTCTTGAATACGGTATATATTTATGGCTGAATGTGATTACATTGCATTTTGATGTGTTAAGGGTCATTAGCCATGAGTTGCACCACTCGTTAAATAGATTGAGATTAGATTGGAGTGCTTAGTGGTCAGTGGCAGACCTAACTGCGAAAATTTGCAGGCAGGAAGAAATGTTATGAGGTAAATCATTTATATAAATTAGATATAATAACGGACCCAGCACGCTACCCTGCGGCACACCTGAGGTAACTGGGGAAAGATGAGAAGACAGATGACAGTAACAAGTATGAAGTGTTGGCGGTTTGAAAGAAAGTTACGTATCCATGATAAAGTTGACATGTCTAAACGAAGTGTTCACAATTTAGTAATCAAGCGGCAGTGAGCTACGCGGTCGAAGGCTTTGGCGAAATCGAGGCATATGCTGTGAGATTGTAGGTGATTGTTCATATTAAAATGCAAGCCAGCGGTTAGTTCGAACAACTGTGTTTCGCAGGAGAGATTCTTTCTGAACCCGTGTTCATTATGGTAAAAAAAAGAAAAAACTTGTGCTCTAGATGACTGAAAACACGAGATGCAATTATACGCTCTAGCATTTTGCAACATATGCACGTAAGAGATATGGGACGGTAGTTTTGCGCTGTGCTTTTGTGTCCTCTTTTAAATATGGGTATCACTTTCGCTGTTTCCAGTCAGCGAGTAGTGTTCCAGTCGTTAGAGACTGGAAAAATCTAACGCAAAGATTTAGTAGTCACTGTTATGGTATTTTTAAAGTATTTTAGAATTAATTCCATCAATACCAGTTAAAGTGGATACCTTTAAACTATTAATGAGATACTATATTCCTTCTTCAGCTATTACAATGGGTGTCATGTAGTTATAATTAGGATCGCAAACATCGGGAAGATTAGATTCACCTTCAGAAGTAAATACAAGTAAATACAGATGAGAAGTAAGTGTCAAATATTTCGGGGCACTCATTGTTTGGTATAGGGGTGTTGCTACATTGTAGAGAAATGGAACTAGTGTCACGATCAGGGCATATTTCTTTCCAAAACTTTTTATGACTAGTTTTAAATAATACTAGGAGGTCACGTGCAAAATATTTGTCTTTCGCAACGGATAAGGCAGA
Organism: Rhipicephalus sanguineus; assembly: GCF_013339695.2. Taxonomy (NCBI): domain Eukaryota; kingdom Metazoa; phylum Arthropoda; class Arachnida; order Ixodida; family Ixodidae; genus Rhipicephalus; species Rhipicephalus sanguineus. The sequence continues at coordinate 40,735,522 of NC_051176.1, forward strand.
GAAATATGTTTTTAAACATACTTTGTATCTATCCCATGCAGTACGGGTACCCGCACGCTTCGCAGTCAGATGTAAACGCTTTTTTTGTTCCTTAGTTGTTTAATTCTTCTAGTATACCAAAGGTTACATTTGCCTTTAGTCATTGCGATCAGAGGGACATATTGGGGGACCAAGGGTGGTACCTTGTCTCGAAAGAGTGCCCAGTTCTCTTCTATGCATGGCTTGTAAAATGTGGGTAGCTATGTATGGAAGAAGGTTCCAAGTTCTGTGCTTATGGCTGTAATAATATCTGGAGTTTAACGTCCCAAAACCACGATATGATTATGAGAGGCGCCGTAGTGGAGGGCTCCGGAAACACCTAAGTCTAAGTACACGGGCCTCAAACATTTTCGCCTCCATCGAAAATGCGTGCTTATGGCTGTGAAATTAGCCTTATTTTAATGGTAAATTGTCTTCGTCGCATATCCCATAAACGGAACTGGAATTCCTAAGCTTAGCTGAAGCAAATAGTGATAGCTGAATCCTACTAAGTGTACTTCTTCTGTTATCGTTTCTGGTGTTGTTTTAAGTGCTAAATCTAATATGTTAGTGTCACGGGTTGGTTGGTGAACGACTTGGAACGGGTTGCGATCAAACGTCAGGTTACAGGATTCTGTCGAAATATGACAGGATGATGATAGCTGAGCCCAATTTATTAAAGGATAATTAAAGCCTCCAATGAGATAGATGCTATCTGTGGGACACAGTTCAGTTGCCCTGTCAATACTGATGCGCAGTTCGTTGGCGATGGACTGACCAGAATTAGGCGAATGGTTACAGGCGCGTATCAGTAGCTTAGTAGAAGATATTAGACAGGCTACCCAGGTGGTTTCGAGATTTGAATCGGTGTTGACTAAGTATGAGGTCAGTACCTTCTTTATTCCGATGAGGACGCCACCACATCGTTTATTAGGGCGATCGCGCCTATGTATACTGTATGAATGCGCACGAGAGAAAATTTCGTCTACTGTGATGTTAGGATTCGACCATATTTCTGTAAGAATTATTACGTACGATTTAGTATCATCTAGAAAATACGAGAGAAGGTCACGTTTTGACACAAGGCTGCGGATGTTGGCGTATGACACTGACAATGAATGATGAGTGATACGTGTACTGGACTGGTGGGGATAGTTTGCGCATGTACAGCTGTTTAGCAATCTGTTTGTCGGCACAACACTGTCTGTTATTATGTCATATACGAAGACCTTAGAGTCCATGTGCAATTTATCAAAAGACAGTCTGAAAGGTTTCTTTTGTGCTTTGGTAAAAGCTTATAGCTTCTTTCTCATTTGTCGCGTTGCGAGCGAAGTATAGTATAGGTTAGCAGGGCAATGGGAAAAGGAAGTGAGGAGGACTGACGTAATGGTGAGGAGGAGTAAAAGAAGGAGGTAAGAAAGCCGGCAACTGCGAAGCAGCTCCTAGCATAGCGTAGGCTTGCGTAGTAAAGCATACCAATGGGGTGGGAGACGGAAGTGAAGGTGAGGAGGGCTGGTGTGAAGCTGAGGAAGGAGGAAATGAGGGGAGAGAGTAATGCATGGTATATCTTTTTATTCTATAGTTCATCAAGGGCATGGGAAATGAGGGTTAGCAGGGCTGATGTAAGGGTGATAACGAAGAAAATCGGGAGGGAAGAAAGCGGGTATGTGCCAATCACCTCTTAGCATTGAACGGCCAAGCATAGTATATTATAGCAAGGTCGTGGGAAAGGGAAGTGAAGGTGAAGGAATGGAGGAGCTTAGAATAACGGAGGGCTGAGCTAGTTGGTAGGTATTCATGCTGAAAGACTGTGCGAGCAAACACTTTACAGAAGAGACAAATCAAGACACTGCAAGCGCCGACTAACAACTGGAAAGGCGCACAACGGCGGAAAAGAAAGATGGCCCAAAATCACACCTGCGCATGCCCAGGTCTTAGGTGATAGCTATCCATGCGGCACGTGTGGGAGTCTACGTGAAAGATAACTATTAGGGCATTTGATTTCTTCTTTAGGCAAGTTAATTGACGGTTGGTTCGCGCATGCGGTACCACTGTTATAGGTATACATTACCTCAACCATTAGGCGCGTTTCTTCATTCCTGTGCGTGCACGAAACTGCGCATTCATGGAATTTCGGGTTCGCATTTACACTCTCGACAACGTAAAATAGACGGTGAGCCTCCGGTTATAGATCTCTTTTGTTCCAATAACCTCCTAGCTCACACAGCGGCCCGTGTGTCCGACGTAGAGGCAGCCCCAGCTAAAAGGAACCTTATACGCCGCACTTGTGCGGGAATCAGTGAATTTGTTGGTATGTTTTACGAAATAAATGTCAGTCCGCTTCTTTTATATCATTCTCCCATTCTTTCTCTACACAGCGGCGTGTATCTTGCCTAGAATATTGGCAGCTGTAAAAAGAACATTAACGTCGTATCGATTTCCCAGTTTTTTAGGCTGTGAGATACTCAATGAATGCAAGGAATACCTGCAACACGTTTTTAGGGGCGAAGCTCTTTATAGCATCACCTGGTCGGTCGTCGCTCCATCCGGCGGGCCCCCGCCGTTGCGTCTCCCGTATCATTCAATTCGCAATGCCCACGAACTATAGGTGGCGCGCCGTGCTTTTCAAGATGGCGCCAGGAGGAGGGTCAACCCGTTTGTTAGCATAGGAACAGATAGGACGTGCGGACGTACGCCCGTGCCACTTTCACTGGGTCAAGTCATGAGCTGCGCTGAAATGGATATGAGACTAAAATACTTTCCCAAACCATGGAAATTTAAGTGCTAAGTACTCGCCACCTAATTATTTGCTGCGGTGTGAAATGTTCTATTTCAGCTCCGTTACCGTGGATAACGATGCTTTGCGAAATCCTGTGCGTGCTACTGCTACATAAAACTGCATGAACTTGAATTGACGTACGAGCTGAACGGCACTCCGAGGTAGTACGTACCGAGCCTGCCTAACGAATTTGCCGCAGTAGTAGGCCGCCAGCGAGTATAGCGCCATCGCTGCTGCGCGTGATGGTTTGCAAACATAATACTCCGTCGTCATTACTTGCGCAGTCCGGAACGCGGAGTTACGTCTTCAACGGAACACAAGCATTTAACATCCCATTCAGTAGCGCTTGTGTCACAGCCATGCTGAGACTAGCCGTGTGCAATTCATTTCACTCGCATGTTGCAGGTTCGATCAGCGTGATCCAAACATGAATATCGAAAAGAATGCACACGTATGCTTTTCGTAACGTCGAAGAAGTTAGCCGAGAGGCGTAGATTGTGGCCGTGACTGCACGTTCCATCGCCCTAACCATTTCGCTTCGCTGGTCGAGCTCGAGCGTGTTGGCGGCATGCGGCGCTCCATAATATCCACAATAATTGTGATACATGCAATGCACAAGAGGTACTATGCTTTTATTCTGATCTCGCTCAGGGATATTATACATTAAATACAATCAAAGTGACTTACGAGCGTGAAAGAACATTAACGCACGAGGGGACGTGAAGTCCAACTCGCTCCTCGTGAGTTAGCCGCTCATCGTTCATCTTCCCTGTCACTCTCGGACTCGGTGCTTTCACGTCTTCTAGGTCCAGTGAAAAATCCTCGTCGTCAAGATGGTTTCTTTCAACATCACTGCTAAAAGCAATCTGAAGAATTTCCTCCGCCGAACGACTTCGACCACTCCGCATCACCACGTTAGAATTAGAGACACGTCTGGGCGCTGAGAACATTTTGCTCTCAGACCGGTCAAAAAGCAAATCGCTTGCAGTGTGCTGCCACCTATCAACAAACGAACAAAAACAGTGGCAAAGGACGGCGTGGAAAGCGTTCGCTCCACGAAAGGCGTCGAGCAGACGCGTCCCCGAATGATTGAAACGTCGCTCGCGCGATTCGTAACAGCGCTTTGCTGACAAAGGATAGACGCCCTATTTTAATGTATCGCCACCTTGAGATCACCCAGCTACACATTAGCACATCGCGAGCCCGCTCCACGTCCCGCGTACAGTGTTATGGGATTCATGCGCTAAAAGAAACTCTGACCAATGCTATATGCAAGTAAAACAGGGTGAGCTTCAACTGAATATGTCAGACGATAACATTTAATTAACCTACGTGGCTACAGAAAGCCTCGCGAAGCTGATAGTATGTGTACACTGTGGGCTAGCATTGAAAGCGCGAGTTGCCACGTATTTTTACGGAAACTTCGCGTCTCGCAAGAACGAATCAGATTTCTCGTGTCACGGAGGGCCCGGTTTGTTCACTGATGCAGGGAACATGCAAAGTCGTAGTATTCCTTTCTTGCCAACTCGTTAACACTGAGGCTAGCACAGCCGAACAAGGGAGCGACTGCGTAGTGCGGCCATTTTGTCGTCTACTAATCCTCCTCGAGAGGACGCTCCTGAATTCCGCTTGGCGGCGCGACAGTCTATGGGCATTGCGAATAGATGGCGCTGTCCCATAGAGATGCATGCAAACTGCAGTTGGGTGACGATATACTAGATGGCGCTGTCCCGTAGAGATGTGTGCAATATGTGTGCAAAAAAAAAGAAGAAAAGCAGCGGCATCTTGCACGCTAGATGGCGTGCAGTAATCAAAGCGGCGTATCGCTTTGATTACTGCTGGGCGAAACCACTGAACATTTCACGGTGTAACCGTGATTGCTTCAGGAGCTTCGCCCAAGCTCTTCATCATTCACCCGTGGATATGGTGTAATATTTTTACCCCTAACGTTTTCGGCAACCATGCTCGGAATTGACAAAACCGACTTCTGTAAGCGTTCAGCGACAGTGGCCACTGCAGCGCGAAGATAACTTACTCCTTAAAGACGCGCAACCTGTGTGTTAAAGCTGGCACTCATTCTGCGCTCACACGACTTCGTGAGGGAAGACCTAAGGCAAGACATGGATATACAGTTTTTGCAACCTGCTATGACGCTGCCGACATGCTTCACTGGTTCCGCTTTTATTTCATCGTATCCAGTCAAAACGTTATTTGACAGTTTACTAAGCATCAGCTCCGTATCTTGCGTGGTAACTGCCTCAAAAAATATAGTATTCGACAAGGAATTAAGAGCTTGCACTGACAATTCGCTACCTTCACTTCCGCTTTCATATTATCCCGCATTCACGAAGTACTCATTTACTGTGTGAACTAACGCTCCACATGTTATGACGTAATTATTAATAATGCTAAATAGCGCAGGCTTCCTGGCACAAGACATAGGGCATGTACCTAATAATGTAGTAGATCAATTCACAGTTTGGATTAATGACTCCGCGTTTACACATGTACTCCATTTCGCGTTTCGGTCTCTATAGCTTGCTAGCAATGTTTTAACGATATATATATATATATATATATATATATATATATATATATATATATATATATATATATATATATATATATATATATATATATATATATATATATATCTGCAAGAGAATCAAAATCGCTACTTATTACTGTTACTGCGCCTAATGACGCGCTCTAATGAGATGCTGCGCAAGTCTTCAGGAGCTATATATTTGCAGTGGCTGTGAACATCGGATTACGTATAGCATAATGTAGAGCCCTCTCCTTCATTTCCATTGTCAGTGTTAGTAGATTTAGCGAACATGGCATCAAGGAATTATGGCCACAGGAGAGCCGCAAAGTTTAGGAACTTACTTTCCCTTTCTTGCTCTTTCTATCTTTATTTCTCTTTCTTCCCTTTCTTTCCATTTCTCTCTGCTTTTCTCTCTCTCTTTGTTTGTTCCCTTTTATTTCTCGATTTCTTGCTCTTTGAGTGCCTATCTTTTTTGTTTCTGTTTCTTTGTATCTCCTAACTCTCTCTTTTTATGTCTTTGAATCTTTTTATTTCTTTATTCCCTTTATTTCTCGCTACTGTTCTCTTTCGCTTGCTCTGTGTCTTTCTCTTTTTTTTTTCTTTCTCTCTCTTTTTTTCTCTTTGTCTCTTTCACGTGCTGCACTTCATAGGAATGGAAACTTGAGCGAGTTGATAGACGTTGATCGTTGGCTGACACAACGCACACAGGACGAGAACGACGAAATAGGACCACAGGAGAGCGCCTGTCCTTTGTTCCTATTTCTTCGCCCTCGTCCCGCGTGCGCTCTTTCAACCAAAGATGCTCCACCTCACCGAGAAGAGTTTTTGTTTAACGCTCGCACCTGCTCTACTCGCTAGTGGGGCTTGCCCAATGCCTATGGCGCATACCCACCAGCGGTGTTTTGCGCGACGGAGCACAATTTACCGCTAGCTTAAACAGGTTCGCTGCTAAAAAGAACGCTGCTGTTTTGAAGAACCACCGAAGTACGCAGCTTTATCTAAAGCCGATGCTGGTTCTTGCTGGAAAGATGCCGTGCTTATCAGCGTACGCAATAACTTCGGCATGCGGCAGAGTACTTCGTTTGGTCCTTTCTAGCAGCTTTTTCTGGCTGACCGGAGTTGCCCTGCCAGTGGAGATCATAATATATTTGAAAGATATTTGAGTGGTTTCATTTGCTGATCAGGTAGAAAATCTAAGGGTGCGGCTTCAACTCCAATCTGCATCATACTCCGATCTGTACGAATGCTTCCAGTGCTTCAGCATTTTTGGCGGCCAAACACTTCAGGGAAAAGCCGTCGCCCCTGAGAAGCGATAGCTTGACGGTGCGCGCGCCAGTTTCGCTCGAAGCACGGTTTACAGCGCTGCAGTACGGCAGCGTATGAGAGCTGGCATTCAAACTTCGCGGGCGTTCTTTAAACAGCGGCAAAACTCACCACGCAGGATGTTTGTTTCTAGATGCGTAAAACATCGTTGCATTATACCACGTACACCCGTGAGCAAAAGTATACGGACCATGCTCTCGAGAGCAGACGGCTCGCGACTAGTCGGCGAAGAAAGCGATTTCAGCTCGCGCTTCCGTGGTGCGTAAACTTTTGCGCACAGGTGTACCTCAGGAAAATAATACTTGTAGCTTATAGTCTATTTAATAGACCTCTATACCACCGCCGATATTCTTAACATTTCAAGCAAACGAACGTGGCGTAGGGAAGGAAATAGCGAAATTAGCGAGGGCCGACTTTCGATCATAAACGCGTGCACCTCCGCCATGACGTCACCGTTTCGAAAAATGGTCGTGGCTACCTGTTCGTTGTAGACTCCTGCACAACTGAAACACCATCACCAAATTTCGACCTCTTGTTGGTTTACATCTTAAAATAGATTTACAGTGGTGTCGAAGGCAATCAAGATGGCGGTTGTCTGCCCATCCGAACCACGGCGTCTTCCTCCTCCCCTTCTCTTCGGCCACGCTGGGGCGCTTGTTGCGTATCGCTTTTGAAAGCGGTCTTATTTATTATTGTTTTACCGAGTGAAATCCAAACTACGAAACTGATGTTTGCCGTGGCCCATTGTCCGAAATCCGCCGCCTTGCTGATCCTTTGCTCAATACCTGTATGTGACGAGTCCTTAATTAAAATTCGGATGTTTTAGTATTATGTATGGCTTCTGTTGCATTGTTTATACGTTGAAGTGTTTCAGCGCAAACCATGCTGCCGGCTGATCAACAACCACTGATATCTAAAATTTAAGATCATTCGTTCTCAGGTTTGCCGTACTTTGATAAATATCGTGGCAGAGTGTATATTTTGTATGTCTTTGCCAATTGAAATGGTACAATACAGGTGAAATTGCAGAGGCATGACCTTCGTTTTTGCGTCTCCTGCTCGCAGCATGCCCTGTTGTGTCGCTGTCCATCTGGGCGAACGGAAAGCGGCCAGCAGCGCTGGTTGCCCTACCTCTTCAGCGTTTCCCGGAGCGGCGGAAGCACGCGACCGCTGAAACCGGCGCTGGTCGTTCTGGAACAGCGCTTTCCGGTGGGCAGCACCCGTTCCCGCGTCTCTCCTGCCGCGTCTCTCCTGCCATCGGCTGACGCAAGCACCGCAGACCGTAGTGTCGGGTGTTAAGACTGTGCCTCGATCACCAGCCGGTGATCGAGGCACAGTCTTCGGTCGGGAACTGATACGACCATATGGCTACCGTATACAGTTAGCATAAAAGAATGTTTAGTTTTATTTATTTGATGTTCGCGTATTAAACAAAAAGATATGATTTGCCAAACCTGTGTCATAGTCTGCGTTCCTTGCTCTCGCTATGAGCTGAGAAGAGGGGAAAGATCTTCGAAGAGGGTGTTTTGTCGTAGCCAATCTTTTGATATGGGCTCTTGTCTGTTTTAAAACAGCAACTGGCTACCTTAGCGCGTGTATGGGTGTGGTTCGTACATTCTCCCCAATCACAAAAGTGGAGGAGGAGAGGGCAAATGGGAAAACAGGAGAGCCCATAGGAAGAGGGGGGAGACACAAACATAGGAGGGGACATTGAGGTGAGCTGGCGAACCCCTTTGGGTAGGTAAAAGGGAAACAGATAACAAATAAATATTGGGGGATGCTTGAGCTTCGCCTCTAAGAGCTGAACGCGATAGCGATATCCGGCCCCATCTTCATCGTGCTCTATTTCGCTTGTCATTATGTTGAGTCGCCCGGCCTCACACACGCGCAGACACACACACACACACACACACACACACACACACACACACACACACACACACACACACACACACACACACACACACACACTCGGCATACCTATAGTAAAGGTTTCCGCCCTCTTAAACAGCACTTTTAAGGCAACAGTGTACCCACTGCGTGTGTGTAAGAGAACGCGCTCACTAATGTGTATGCCCTTTGTAATGGGTGGCATGCTTTATACCAGCAGAAATTATGCGCGCGATACTTTTTCGAAGCTGCGATGCACCCACTACATGTTCATAAGGGAATACGCGCAGTAATGTGCGTGCCTTTTGTAATGGGTGGCCGGCTTTAAACCACCAACTCGTTATGCAGTTCACATGATGTGACGCCCGACGGCAATATACGCTTGTATAGCCCCGTTTTACTGCGATATTACATCTTCTACTGTGACACCTGTACACAGGACGCGTATGTCTGTGAAGCATTAAAGCTAATTTCAGTGCAGTTCCACACAATGGAGTGGTTCTGGGGTAGAACGCCTGCTTGTCACGCAGACGGACTGGGTTCGATTCTCACTCGAACCTAATATTTTTTAAATTTTTTTGGTCGCGGACAATTTTTCGCTCACAGCAAGTGACCCCGACACCGGAATTTCTGCGGAACGAGCTCATTAACGCTATCGCGTTAAAAAGGGCGTTGGGGAGGGGCACTGTACCTGTGTCGTGGTTTCCTTGGCGTCGTTAGCGTAGAAGAGGGGGTATTCCGTTGCGTCATCACTCTCGCATGCAAGCAATAGCGAAAAAGTGATAATTTTGACTGTGATAAAAGCCGTTATGAATATTTGGAGAAAAGCCTTAAGTCTCGTTTGTTTCTGTTGCAGAGCCACTATATCGGACACATTCAATAGCTCCCTCTGAAAGGTTTATCCTTATTCGCTGGAGTACATTAAAGATGCGATTAAACCTTTATATGATGGACGAAACGCTCGAGTGTTTTTAATTACGTCAATTTAAAGGTATCTGCGAGTCTTACATTTCAGGCAAGCGCAAGCAATTCTTTGGCGGTGGAAGGAGGCTTCTATATTTCGCGTGCATTCACATGTCTTTGGAAGTTTCTATTACGCCGATAGGTGACGCTTGTGTCTTCAGGAAACGCTTTTCTAAAGCATTTGTTGCCTACTAATATTCGATAATAATTACAGTGGTTACATGAGTATTTTGTTATAAATGCTAGCGGCCGGTTGGGCTGTGATTTTGGGTCTGTCCTATAGCCAGTGAACAAAGGCGCACCAAATAGAACAGCCACGGCTGAATCCAATTTGGCATTGGCTCAAGATAATTCTTTCATTCAAGCAAGGCGGTGATGCACGGGCTAGTTGGTTTGAGTCACTTGTAATCATATTCGTAGTGCAAGAAACCAGACGCAGACACAAGCAAGGAACACATACACAGGACTAGCGCCCGTCCTGTGTATGTGTTCCTTGTGTCTGCGTCTGGTTTTTGCGCTACGAATATGATTACAACTGCAATCAACCAGTTATGTATCCCAATGTTTAAGAGTCTTTCTGTAAGTTTTACCAGATTAGCTGCTAGCGATTTGGGGCTGGTGTTTTCTAATCTAGCTCCAGCGCTGTGCTTTTTTAATAAAGGAATTATTTTGGCAATTATCCGATAAGGTGAAATCCATGAATTTATAGTAGGGTGTTTAACGATTCCAAGTAGGTCCTGTGGTAGAACCTTAGGTACAATTCTTATTAACGATGTATTAATTCCCTCGGAACCCGGCGAAGAATTAGGCTCTATTTTTACTACTTGCTCTAGCTCTGAAGCTGTGACCTCTTCAGAGTCGTCACTTTTATCAGGAGACCATAAGTTGCATGAGAAGGTGGTCGTAAGGCGACGTTCAAGCCCATTAGAAATATTTTCAAGAAGACTAGACAGATCACTTGGCGTTGAAACCAGCGATTCGACGTTTATGAGTGAAGGAATGACCTTTATCGTTTCAGGAAGTTAAAAGCTGTTTATCTGTGGCCAGGTTTTGAAAGGAACTCAGAATGTTGTCAATAATAACAGTTCTTCGCCCTGGTGACTGTTCTCTTAAACACTGCAGCCGCATATTTATAACCACTCCGATTTGCTGGTCATTGGTTGTAAAGTAGTTTTCGCCCCGCAGCTTTCCTTAGTCGATAATCACGCGAACAGTCCGAGTTCCACCAAGAATCAGAAGAAGCACTTTTAGATATCTTTACGGTGAATTTAGATTTATTTAAGGAGTCTTTTATAGCACAACTTAAATTCATGGCATTTTGTTCTGCATTTCCATCTATCCAGATGGACAAAGCCGCATGTAGCAGCTTTTCGAATGTATTGAAATTTACATGAGTGATCGAGTGGCTGCTTGCTGAAGTCAAGAGGCATACAATCTCAAACAGTATAGGAAAATGGCCACTACTTGAAGCTCAGCAAAAAGTGGACCATGAGAGAGAGAGGCAAGGAGTATAGAAAATAACGTCAATCTTTGAAAGAGACTGCTTACAAACAAATGTGGGTGTGTTAATACCTGGTAAATTATTCTTGCAAGCCCAGACTTACAAAAGCTTCCCACTCATATCGGTTCAGGATCCGCATAAAGTCTGATGGGAATTAAAGTCTCCCACAAATATAATTTCTTTCCTTCAAGGCGAAATTACGGAATCTAGAACAGTAAAATTTTGAACAGCTGCTGAAATATGCGTTGACAACGCATGCGTTCACTAACAAAAATGGAAGGAATCCCGGAAGAAAAACATCTAAGCCAGAAATTTGACTTTTTTTAAATTCAGTACTTGACATCTAATATTAACCTGACGAGCATTTCTTGAAGAAAAAAAATACTGCCTGGCCGCCACCCCGAAAAGAGTCGGTCTAAACAAACTATGAGGCAATTTTTAACATTAAAACACTTTTATTTTAAAAGCCAAGTTCCTGTAAAACAATTTCATGGGCGAAAGCTACGTAGTGGAGAAAGACGAAGAACAGCAGCGGGACTCACATAAAATCATCATCAACATATACGGCTCGCGCACTGCCAGCGAAACAGCGTTCTAGCAAAAAGGCTGCGCAGGCCATCTAAACGTTTCGTTCACGGTGGTTTTGAGGACGCGATGATGCATACCTGGACTATTAGGAATGTGTTCATCGACTCCGGTACTTCTATGAAGGAGGCCCCATTATCCTTCGCCAGCGACACCCTGCCGACGGCATATGAGGACGGCTACGTCCCCTCCCGCTCACCCACGCAGCCAGAGGAGGAACACAACCTGGGCGCCTTGGGTCACCTGGGGTTCGTTCCTGCAGCGAATGCCCCCGAAGGGACCGCCGCTCGATGCAGCGCCGCACCGGCACTGGGCTACGCTGCCTTTATCGCTGTCCGCTGTGGGTCAAGCCTCTTCAACCGTCACCATGATGCGGGCAAGTTCAGGCCATCGGATCCTAAGGGCACACCTGCTGACCATGGCCGAACCACTGAGGTTAGTGCAGTGCTAAATATGCGAACGCTTCCAGGCACAAGGCAGAGTGCATGTACTTTATAGTGTAGTAGATCAAGTCACAATTCTGATTATTGACTCCGCCTTTACACATGTACTCAACTTCGCGTTTCGGTCTCTATAGTTTCAGTTAGCATTGTTTTAAAGATATATATCTGTAAGAGAACCAAAATCGCTACTTATTACTGTTACTGCGCCTAATGACGCGCTCTGTTGAGATGCTACGCAAGAGTCTTCGGGAACTATACATTTGCAGTGGCTGTGAATATAGGATTACGTATAGTATAATGTACACCCTCTCCTGCATTTTAATTATTGGTGTTGATTTAGCTAACATGGTATCAATGAATTATGGCCCCACGAGAGCCGGAAAGTTTATTAACTACTGTGACTGTACTTTAATAGTGGCTGTGATAGATGCATCTTGAAGATGAAGCTTTGCCCGCAGCAGCGGTATTGCGGTTACGGTGATCGGCTGCCGACCTAAAGGTCGAGGGTTAGATCCCGGCCGTGGCGGTCACATTTCGATAGAGGCGGTATGCTAGTGGCCCGTATACTGTGCGATGTCAGCGCACGTTAAAAACACCAGATGGTTGAAATTTCCGGAGTTCTTTGTTGATAGAACGTGATATTAGGCATGTTGGTATTCCATCTTAACACCTATAGCGCACAGACACATATCGTTTATGTGATGTATATCGTTTCACGTAAAATACCGAATGGTATGCTCTATATATAAAGGGTGTGTCGATCGTCCGTTTGGGGACTAACGGGGCTTCCACAACAATTGATCCCTTTAAGCACTAACGGCACCGGGTCTAACGGTTAGTCCCCATGCAGTTAGTGCTGCAAGCTTACTGTTGGTCCCCACAGGTCACCTCAATGGACTAACATTTAGTCCTCACATTGACACCTTACCGGGCATCTATTAGTTCCCACAGTTGCACCTCGCCGGACGAACGGTCGGTCCACTCAAATACTCCATGCGGATGATGTTTTTATCCCCAGTTCAGGTGATCCGTTAATCCCCAGAGATAATTTTATGCAGTTACTCTGCACGAAGCTTAATACTTTTATTGCGTGCTTATTTCTGTCGGGAGCAACAAATGGCGCAGAATAGAACATGGCAAAAAATATTTACTCATGCGTGATTCACTGCTGTCGCTGTGAAAGCGACAAGGAAAGAAAAAAGTGAAACAATGAGATCTTTTATTCTTCTATACACATAGGAAGTGCCTGCTTCTTTGAGTGAATTCACTGTAAAATGTCCAATACAGATCGAGCCGCGTTGTCATGTCTCGTAGAGTTCTTTTCGTGAAGCTGCTCTAACGGAAGCGATAGATGACTAGCATTGCACGCGCCTGCTCCCACAAGAGCCTGCACGTTGTGGAGAACGGCTGCGTCCTGCAAAGAACAAAAATATTGCAAATAGTTATTGACACGTGACAGAGAGGATGAAGACGCACGCACATGGCACATACGCGCAAGGAGAAATAAAACACATGTCTAAAATGTGGCATGCAAATAATTTGACCCTGACATCATACATAATCAAACACGCATATCAAGGGACAAAGCGGAGCAGCGAAAGCGCGGCAGCCTCAGCCATCACGCCAAGGCGCCGCCAACGTGTCGGCGAGTTTTCTGCGAGCGGCGTCCGTGGAGCTCGAGGAAGTCTGCCGCCCTCGCTGCCGCCAGCGAACCGGCAAACCTCGAGCGAGTGGCAGTAGAGCGAGCGAAAGCGTGCCGCCGCCACAAACTGTGGCGAACTGCTTGCGAGCGAGCGACGGGGAAGGCGACCAATTTCCACAGAGTTCCGAAGCACAGCCGAAGTCGCCTAGATAATCCCCATGCCAGCCTAGCGGTGCATTCCGAGCGCGCGACATACAATCATGCTCGTTGTTGGCCACCGCAATGCGTTTGTGTATTTATTTATTTATTTATTTATTTAGTTATTTAATAATTTGTTTACTTATTTATTTACATTACTCACAGGGCGCAAACAGGCGTTACAGTGAGAGTGGGTATTATAACAAAAAAATGCAGTACAAATAAAGCATAAAATTATAACATAATTATCAGAATACATGTTCAAACAATTCTAGTAACTACAATCTCAAGACATAGTCATTTAGTGCTGTCTTGAAAGATGACGCGTCCTCAGCGCAGGTGATGGAGGGGGTTCCACTGGGCACTGGCCTTTGGCAGAAAGGAGCCTGAATAAAAAAGAAAACCTTACTGCGGCAGAAAGGAATGATACTGATGATGAACTTGTGACGATGTATGAAGATTCTGAGATGAGTTGTTGTTTGTGGAATAATTTAGGAAATGCATTTTTTTAAACGATTATAGCTGATAATGTTTTTTGAACGGGTTCCCAAAGAGGTGACGCATACTCAGGCTTAGGTCTCGTTAGTGTTTTGTACAGTACTAATTTTTAATGGCACGGGGCTTAAGAAAAAATTCTGCGTATGTAGCCAAGGTAGCTGTTGCAATTGTTAGTGAATTATGCAATGTGCGCATGCCAAGAAAGGTTATTGGTTAGTTATATTCCGAGATAATATTAATAAAATGAAGCAAAACAGAAGGGCGAGCTAGCTGGTACTGATTCATTCCTGTATAACACAAGTGTTGTCCACTTTCTTGTCCTTGTCCTTTTTTCGCTTCTCTTATACAAATATATTGATACGAAGTTACGTAATCAAGGTTTATGTTATTTAGAGAATAGCCGAAACATGTGGATGAGTCAGAGCGACGCGAAAAAGACATAATTTTGCATTTAGCGGGATTTAAGAACATTAGCCAGTGTGAGCACCACTTTGATATGTTATCTAGGTCTCACTGAAGAATAAAGTTGCCAGGCTGATTGGGTATTTCGCAGTATAGGACACAATTGTCGGCGAAATAGTTTAACTACTAGTTTGGAACTATTGATAAGAGTGGGTAGGTCATTAATATAAATTAGAAATAGCAATAGGCCCATGACGCAGCCTTGAGGCACGCCTGACTTTACGTCACAGCGCGGGGATGCAGCATAATTAGCTGTTACAAATTGAGTACGGTTAGCTAGGAAGCATTCTATCCACTTCAAAGGGTTAGGGTCAATATTGTCACGGGGTCGTGACGTCGACTAATACAGCAATCGGCGTGTTCAAGACAAAACCCTATTTGGCCGAACTTGGGACCGGGAAATGAAAACTCAAGCTACAGCAATACACTCTGTACACTGATAGCTGCGAACAGGGCCTCGGCCGGTGATAAAACTGCTCAGCGGTGAGGCGTGTCGGCATTTATACATGCGGCATCGAACATTCGAACCTTATAGCTGGTGGCCGCGTTAGTTCCAGAATGAACTGAACTGCTCGCGTTTGCGCGCTCAAGCCTATAAGAAGATTCTGAAATAATCTGGAAGGTTCCCAGGCATTCGGGAGCGGTTTGCACAAGACAGTGGTTACACGTGTAACGGACCAGTTACATAAACATAGCAAAAGAAGCGCGCTTGGCAATATAAAAAAGCACTGAGATTAAGAAGCAGTAAGCGATGAGACACCTTGTCAAAAGCTTTAGCAAGACCTCAGAAAATACAGCCAATAACTTGACCTTCGTCTAAAGAGGAATAAATGTTATGCATCAACGATATTAGTTGTGTTTCGCAGGAATAGTTCTTGCGAAACGCATGCTGAAATGAAGGGAAAAAAGAGGTAGATTAAGAAATGAAAGGAGATTAGAAAATATGACATGTTCAAGGATTTTGCCAAGTACGCTGATAAGTGAAATGGGTCTGCAATTGAGAGGAGAATGCGGGTTACTTGATATCAACAGAGGCGCCACCTTCCAAGTCGAGCACTCAAAAGACTGGGTGAAAAGGCACATAAAATACATAAAATACATCAAAATACATAAAGTACACAGCGGTATATCTCAGAAATTTGAATTTCGTCCGCGCCTCAGGAAGAAGGTAGTTTTAAACTATGAATCTACATTAAAATGCCCGCAAAATCGTTAACAAGTGGATCCATGGAATAAAAAAAAATCCTTTTTGTACATGTACCGAACTGTGTTAGTACCGCAATCAGAAAATGATTTCACAAAGGTGTCATTTAGGACAATGCAACATTCTCCAGTGCTCATGGTGCAAGAATTCGACGACGAAGACATTATCTTACCTTCACGCGTATTTTTATGACTTAGAAAGCTGTCAGGAAAAGAGTAAGCTAGTATTTTATTGGTCTTACATGCGCGATCATTGCAACAGAGTATCACGGGGATGGCGTGTGCTGACATGCTTTTCTTTAGGCGAAAGCGTCATTTGGCGGAATGCGCGATCGCACTGCATTGGAAAATCGGCGCAGAAAAGCGGCACACAACTGAAGTCGTCTTCGAAACTGTGAATGTCGTTGTATAAAAACCAAACGCAGGGTTTTTACACGTCCAGAAACCGAATGTCGATGGGGAAATGACAAAATATCGCCGAAGTGCGAGGCAACGCGAAATACAGAGAGACAACGAGGCAACATTGTGGCCCAGGCGAGTGAGCCGCACAGTCACCACGCTGACGCCGCTCGAGTGTGAGGAAGAATGTGGAACGCACATCGAACTGTAAAATATATACGGCACCATGCACGCGGCATTCGTGATCATGATCTGAAAGCTTGGGAACATTTCGTTACGCTCAGCGATAAAACTCTGCGACATAGGTGAGCGGCGAGTAAAGCTCTCGCGTTTCGATGTAAGAAGTTTCCTAGGTGCCCTGCTGGTTTGTGCACTGCCTAACAAAATATGGAATTTAAATATATTCAAGCATACGTTTGCCAATGAAGGGACTGTAGGGTACCTAGGATCGAATTCTCTAAGGGGGCAGAAGGCCTCTCGTAGATCTTATGCTTTATTTCCAACATGTGCATTGAAGTCGGAAGGTTACAAGGATGTCTAGGAACTGCAACATAATGGATCCGGCACAATTGTAAACCTGCTATGGACAAAAGCACGCAGTCTATTACAAGTAATAAGAGAGTGATTATATTAATCAAGAAGGAAATCAACCGCACACCAAAGCATGCTACTGCTTATAAAGCTTTCAAGACTTTCAATGCTGATGTCAATCCTTTATATTGTTATTGGAGTCATCAGAAAAAAAGGACAGCCTGTTTCACATAGAATGAGTTGTCAACTTTTTTAGGGAGAAGCCCCGTTCTTTCTTATTTAAGTGCTGCGTGCCCGTAGCCTTCTATTAAGTGGCGTTGTTTGTCTCAATTTCAGACAACTAGAGTCCATCGGGAGATGTGGCCCTGCCCCCAGCTGGGACAAATGCAGAGGAGAGCTTGGACAAAGGTATGTGCCGTTTTGCTTCTTCGGTCGTCTGCATTGTTAATCTGTTCACTCGAAGATCGTGAAGAGAGCAGTTCATTCGTATTTAACGAGATAACGTTTAGTAGAGGAATGTGTTTTCACAATTAGTACGGCTATGAATATACGTGCCAGTGATTACTCCTACCGATCATCACCAGGACACGTGTGCGCACTTTTGTGTTGCTGCTCCGCGCTTTTCCGCTGTGAGGCTGCACACACGCTGAGTTGAACTGCTTGTGAACGTCTGGCAAAGTAGCATTTCCTGAATATACTTCTTTACTGCTCTCTATCACTTTTTCCAAATATGTGTATGCATGGTTTTTGTTATGCCTCTGGGCAACACTAGAGACCGGGTAATCATCAATAGTTAAGTCTTATATCGCAAATCGCACTCAGCTGTCAACAATTTATCGCAAATTCTTGAACTGGATGAAAAAAGCCTACACTGCAAACCGTTTCACACCCTTATAGGTGTATTTGCGATAAAACACCTATCGTACACCCTTTTTTTCTGTCAATATTATCCGAAAGGGTGTAATGTCTTCTTTGCACACCCTTCGCACACCCTTTTTTCATTTTTTGGGTGTACAATGGGTGTATGTTCTGTTAAACACCCATGGGTGTTGTTTGGATTTTACACCTATGGGTCAATTCACGCAGTGAAATGACCCATAGGTGTAAACAGGTATCGTTGTACTGCTGAATGCAATTAACTGAGACATTGAACACCACGGGCAACGCCTCCTGAAACCACAGGTCACCACCCTGTTCGACAGAGCGTCTTGGCACAGGATACTGTTTCACGAGGCACCTGAGTGTGAAGCTACCTGCTCGTGAATCACTAACGGTTCACCTTGGTCTGCTAAGCTTGCCACTCAATTTTCATTCTTTTAGTTGTGCATCACAAGTCTGCTGTAATTGCAAAGACGCATGTATTTCGCCTACTTTATTAGGCAAGTGGTAGTGAAAATAAAATATAGCATTGTCGTGCCTGAGGTTCTGAATGCAGTGAGTGAACTGATGCTACTTATTTTGAGCTCACATATATTTAAGCCTTTACATCCAGGTTTATTTTTGAGAAATCATTTCCAAAATAATTTCATTTATTGCTTGATTGGATTGACACGTTGAATGAATGCCCGAAATACATTCGGAATAATATATGTATTTGTTTAGCATTCATAAGCATTTGTTCAGTTTAGAGACAGTTGGCTTCACTGCTCTGTGATCATCGCAAACACCTCTCCTAACGCTTAATCTATAGCATACATATACAGTGAAATCTCGTTGACACGATTCTGCATAATACGTTTTTTAGCCTAATACGTTATCGTTTTTATTTCCTGCCAACATCCCTTGAAAATAATGCATTTTCTTGAATTTAATACCATCACATTTTTGCCAAAACTGGATAATACGACCTCGAAAGTGGATCTTGACCGATATATCGAGAAATCCTGCGTTTATTCTT
Source organism: Rhipicephalus sanguineus (assembly GCF_013339695.2). Lineage (NCBI taxonomy): Eukaryota > Metazoa > Arthropoda > Arachnida > Ixodida > Ixodidae > Rhipicephalus > Rhipicephalus sanguineus. The sequence continues at coordinate 40,754,402 of NC_051176.1, forward strand.
CGCTATGACAGCTCTCACCGCGTTCGTACAAGCCACGATCTGCGCGTAGCAGAGCCGCTGAGACCACAGCAGCACCAGTTTAGCGGCGAAAAGATCGCTGCTAGGCGATCTTTTCTTTGAGATTATATATACATATATATTGCCGCTTTGTGAGCGCCTCCCCTCCAGTGAAGGGAGACTTTAAGCCCTGCTTGTAGTCAAGCAGCCCTTACTGTGTCGTCGCAATGCTTACTGCGATTCAAATACACTGTGTAAAGCATAACAAAACATAACACTGCCGCAGAAAGAAAGCTGCGCCCACGCGACCCAACAACGGCCGGCGCGCCACCTCCTCTGCCGGCGCAGCCGCCGCGCGTGCGCAGCGCGCGGAACAGCTCTATCACCACGTGACCACGTGACTTAAGCAACGCGCTCAGACACGCCGCCGGACTCCATCGTTTTCTGCGTGTGTTGTGCGTCGCCTCCCGATCGGTCGAGTTTTGCAGTCGGTGTGTTTCGGTTGTTTGAAGTATGCGTGCGCTGTGTGCTCGTCCTTTACCCTCTGCCAGTGCTGCTTATTACGAAGATGCACTAAACTCAAAGGGAGACCTCCAGCTTCATATCGTGGAGCACTCGAACTGAAACGGTATGTACCACTATCACGTTGCTACGGCCAGCGTTTTCTTAACTCCGAGAGCGCGATCTGATGCCGTTAACTAAGCTTTTCTTAACTGGTTGACGATATGTGAGCATTTGTTAACGTAGCGAGCATATGTGAGTGTATTGTTTCATCGGGATGAAGGCAAAGTTGTGTGACATTAGGCGCGGGCAAGCTTTGCTTTGTTTGGTGTTGAAAGCAGTGTGCGCATGCGCGGCTGTGATTCGGAGGGGGATTTGAACGCAGTTGTGGCGGTGCCCTCCTGTCGGCGGTGGTGTTGGAAGGGGGCCCCGCTCTCGATGAACCACTATTTTGATTTAAGAATAGTTGGGTTGTGACGGCACCTGTTACCTCTAAGCGTCAAGCGTGTCTAAGGTGCGTATGCTTCGGCCTGTTGGTAATTCAAGTGCATCTTTTTCGCACAAGAAAAAAAAAAGCAGGAGAGAAAACAACGACGTGGTGTCCGCATCGTTCTTTTCCGTCCGTGTTCGTTTTGTGCGCTAAAACTACCGTGATGCTCGGGTTGATGCGTGTGGGTCATTTTAACGCAGCATGTTGCTTCGTTTTAGGTACGCCGCGCGAAGCTCGCCTAAGTGCTAATACATTCCGTTTCGTTAAATTCGTACCGACGTTTTAATTCATCCGTAACATAGGTTTCCTGATAATGCCGGCACCCGTGCACGGGGAGCCGTTCGTTAAACTTGACTTGTGTTCGAAAGAATTTTTCATGTCTGTGTGTGGCCGAATGGCCTTAACTACCTGAACTGTGCAAGCGCTAGTTCGAGCATCAGTGTGCACTTAGACGTGCGCAGGGTTTCCCATCAGGAGGGAGGGAAGTAGGAAGGTTAATCGCTGCCCCCCTCCCCCCGCCTTACTAAAAAGTCAAAGTATGGGGGCAGACTTTGCGACCCCCCCCCCCCCCTCTGTCTGAATTGACTAGGGGGTGCACCCCCCCCCCTTCGTGCGTACGCCTGAGTGCCCGCGTTCGAGCACAATTTATTTTATTCTATTTGGTTCCATTATGTCTAGCTTTCATTATTTTGTTGTGGTTATTAAGAGTTATATGCGCCTCGCCTCGCTTTGGCGTTGTAACTTCGCTAAATACTTTTACGTGTACAAACATTAAAAAAACGCAGTTTGTACGACCACCCCCAATGATATTATTTAATAAAAGACAAGCCTAATGATTTATAAGACATTTGATTATAAGATTTATAAGACATTCAAGGCTGCAACTTGCAGCCTTGAAGAGAAGTCCTTGTGCAGAGTTTTGTTTTATATGCTTTTTATCGCTGTGCAGGAATCCTTCATGCCACTAAAGAATGCTCCTTTTTCTTTAAAAATGCGTATGATATTTGTCAAATAGTACTTTCTCTTTCCCAAACAAGCTAATTGCGCGTAGAAAAGCTGTTAATTCTCTCCAGTTCCATATGGGCCATGTTATGAGCTTCATTTTTGGATGGTACTATTGTGAACAATATGAGCTCGAACACGCGAGCCCGTGGCGAACAGCCTTGAACCTTACGTCGGCTGATTCGCAGCGGCGGCTGTCGGAAACAAAGCGGAAAGGGCGCCGCGCTTCCACTAGCTGTTGACCCTCCCGCTTCGATATTGTTGGTGCGAAACAGCATCTTAGAGAGTGTCAGTGGCCGCTAGCGGTGATATGAATTCCCATCAACGCGAACAGCCACATCAGACTAGGTAGCTGCTGAGATATCGGCTGTGACGTAGCCTGCCACGATGCGCAGGCCATGCTTGCGCATCGGTATCTCGGTGGTGTCGGCTGAGGATTTTGCTGCGCCTCATTTATTTATTTTGTTATCATTGCTAGCGGTCATTGGCACGCAATCGACACCTCGCAGCAACGCTAGCGAGGCGGGAGTACCAACAGTCAGCGGAACAGCGCCCCCCCTCTCCCCTCCAGTTTCGGCAGCGCCATCCACGTATCACCCTATCTCAGTTTTAAGGCTATTTTCCACGTGCTCGCATGTTCGAGCTCATATTACTCACGATAGTACACGGTACAGAAACTTATTTACTGAAACAAATAATTGAAGTCTGCGTAGCGCTTTCCAGACAATGATCTTTTTATTTTTTTATCATGCAGGGAGCGAGCGTTCCAATAACACCTTGCATTGTGTACGATGGCCCCGATATTCCCTATGCAAGCAAGCTTTTCCTCCATGTGGACAAAGAACTGCACTTCAGTGGGTCCAATGCCGAAGAATGAGTAGCTGCACTCATGGCAGCACATTGGCTGTTAAATATCGACTGCCATCACAAGGCGTTCAACGTTCTCGTCGCTGTTGAATGGCTCCTTCTTGGCCAGTGGGTAATGACTCCGAGGACACAAGTAGTAAAGCTCCTGAACATTTTCAAGAAAGCCTAGAAAATAGGCCTTAGCTTCTGCTTAAAGTATGTCGCCACCTGTGATTAACTCGAGCTTAAGCCATAAAGTTATATTTTCATATGGTAACGAGTAGTTATTTGTTTTACATTATACAGAAACGAATACTATGGCGGTACTATTATTTCATTTCAATTTCTTGCTCATTTTCTTGTGACATTTTAATACAAGCCATATTGTCTCTGCCGATTTCAACATGTTCTCACAGGTCATTCCACTTTGTGGTTATTGGCTTAGTTTTTATATTCAAAGGAGTTTGTGACTTTTTTTGCAGTAGTTTAATAATTGGGATCTTTTGCTATTGAAACTTTTGCATAACAAAACTGCCAGTACTTGTCAGTGAAATCATTGCATCGAATATTGTTTTAAAATTTATATTTGAGCTATATGACAAGCTTTAAGTTTTGTCAATATTTTTAAAGGAAATAAATACTCGTTTTATTCAATTACCAATGATTCTGTTGTCTTTGCTTGGAAAGGGATAATATTTAAATTTCTCTGAACATGCCCGTGTAAAATTTGATTGAACTGTTGTTATGTAGGTAATGCTTCTGCAGGGCTGTCGTGGTCATAACGTCTCTATTCACATGCATTTCCTGCATATTACCGCATTCAGCATGCGCTGCAACGTGCGCGTCATGGCGCAATTGCTCGCTTTTTTGTGTTGGAGCCACAATCCATTGCTTTTGAGAAAGTGGGAAATATTTCATAATTCCAGCAATGTGCACAGTTTTCTACTTCACTCATGTACTTTCCCAGAAAAGAGATAATATGGAGGCCTGCTGTGGAAAACGACATTCTGAGTCCTTAAAATGTTGCGTGAGTTGTCACGGAGCATTGATACCCTGCTCGTGTATTAGCTACAGCTGTGTGATGACAGTGTTTACCCTACTAAGAAAGTCGACAACAGGCACAATGGTGTGGGCACTGCTGGAATTTTGAAACTTTATCAATCCACTTTCTCATCAAGGAATTGCACATTTCTGAACTACCTCTTTAACAGGAGAACGACCAGACCGTACCTTGTGTGTTCCAGTTGATTTCAAACACATACACTGATGTTATGCAGCCCATTTAAGATGATGGCACCTTATTTTATCAACTGCATAAGTGCAGGAGGTATAAGAAGGGGCACCAATATTTCCCTTCTTGGGAAGGGCAACTACAGTGGGAAAATTCATGCTGGGGTGCGCCCGAAGGGACCAGGTGTCTGTAGTGCCCCAAGGGGGCTGACAGGGAAGAAGGTTCATTTGTGCTTCTCCCTGTAACTGCTACCTTTTCGAGGGCGCTTTCATCTCTTACACCCCACTCGCACGGGTGTAGCTTGTTCTAAGACCCATACTGCACTATACGCCTGTGTTACAATGAAGCATGTTAAATTGAATTCCTCATTATGAAGTGGAAATAACGCCCTTGCTTCATATTTTGACACAAACGCATTGGTCATTTGTGCTCCATGTCATTTGTGCTCCTTGTTTGGCGACATACGCGATGCCGCTCCGCACACTCGAGAAAGGTTATTGAATACCGTAGAATTTGTCTCGGATGTACGAGCTTTGTGTTTATAAAAGCTTGACTTTATTTTGTACTATTGGATAACTGTGTGAACATCATGCAATGTGTGTCAACACATTTTAGGTAATGACTTTGTATTCAGTCACGATTGCACTGTATATGTAAGGGCCATATATGCCGTGCTTCATATGCACCATAAAAATCAGTGCTGCTGCCAGCATTTTCTTCTGTGGCAGGAGCCACTATAATAGGTCATGCGCCCTTGAAAGGACTGGCTAAAGGGTAAGCTTTCTAGCGTTTCAATGGGAGCCAACTGGGAGGGGGGAACCACTCGAATTATGGAAATTTTTGCCTGGGTGTTTGGGTGTAATTGTGCATAAACAGCCTAACGCCCTTTTTCTCGTTTGGGTGTAATGTGCTTTTACACCCTACACCCTTTTTTTCATTTGGGTGTAATATGCTTTTACACCCAAGCACACCCATTGGGTGAAAGTTTGAAATTACACCCATTGTATAGGTGTAATCCTGCTTGGTACACCTATTTTTTAGGGTGTAGGGGTGTGAGTTATAGACACCAAGTTACACCCATACGGGTGTAAAGTGGTTTACAGTGTACCGTACTGTACGAAGATACATTTCCTACTAAGACTTTGTCGATAAGAAAACAGCAGCAATAAGCTACTTTACAACAGTTGTTTTGTATCCGATATCTGTGGTTCAACTGTATTGGTGCACGCACATGCCTGGTACACTTCGGTTATATTTATACGTAAGTTTCGCACAGTTCGGCTTTGACAGCTGTGTCGACCATTGCGGTCGAATTTGTTCCGAGCAGAGGTATCGCCGTGATCTCCTTTTACAAAAAAAAAATGTTACGGAAGCTTTGCAAGAGTCGTGACAGGCCTCAAGGAAGACCGTAGCTGGGTGGCTTTTTGTTCTGTTTCTTCTTTCTTTGATCTTTTACTTTCTTTTCATCGCTCTTTCTATCTCTAGTTTCCTTTCTTCCCTTTCTTTCTCTCTTTCGCTTCTTTTCTCTCTCTCCGTTTCTTCCCTTTTGTTTCTCTATTTCTTCCTCTTTGTCTCCAGCTCTGTTTTTCTGTCTTTTTTTTCTCGTTTCTGGTTCTTTCTATCTTTTATCTCCCCCTTTTTATGTCTTTATTCCCTTTATTTCACTGTATTATTATCCTTTTCTTTCTTTCTTTCTGTCTTTACTCTCTCTCTCTCTCTCTCTCTTTCACGTGTTTCACGTGCTCCACCTCGCCGAGTAGAGTTTTCGTTTAACGCTCGCACCTGCTGCAGTCGCTAGTGGGGATTGCCCAATTCCTATGACGCATACCCACCAGCGGTGTTTTGCGCGACGGAGCACAATTTACCGCTAGCTTAAACAGCTTCGCTGCTAAAAGAACGCTGCTGTTTTGAATGACACAGAAATACGCAGCCTTATCTAAAGCCGATGTGGTTTCTCGCTGGAAAGATGCCATGCTTTTCAGCGTATGCAATAACTTTTGCATGCAACAGAGTGCTTCGTTTGGAGCTTTTTAGCAGCTTTTCATGGCTGACCAGAGTTGCCCTGCCAATGGAGATCTTAATGTATTTCAAAGATATTTGAGTGGTTTCATTTGCTGTTTCAGGTAGAAAATCTAGTGGTGTGGATTTAACTCCATTCTGGCTCCTACTTTAATTTCTACGAATGCTTCCAGTGCTTCAGCATTTTTGACGGCCGAACACTTCACGGAAAAGCCGTCGCCCCTGATAAGCGAAAGCTTGAAGATGCGCGCGCCAGTTTCGCTCGAAGCACGGTTTAGAACGATGCAGTACGGCAGCGTACCAGCGCAGGCATTCATACTTCGCGGGCGTTCTTTAAACATCGGTAAAACTCGCCACGCAGGATGTTTGTTTCTAGATGCGCAAAACACCCTTGCATTCTACCACGTGCACCCGTGAGCTAAAGCATACGGACCATGCTCTCGACAGCAGACGGCTCGCCACTAGACGGCGAAGAAAGCGATATCGGCCCGCTCTTCCGCGGTCCGTATACTTTTGCTCACGGGTGTACCTGTGGAAAATATTACTTGTAGCTCATGGTCTATTTAAGGGACCCATAAAGTACCACCGATATTCTTTTTACATTTCAAGCAAACGAACGTAGCGTGGGGAAGGAAATAGCGAAATTAGCGAGGGCCGCCTTTCGATCGTAAAACGCGTGTAGCTCCGCTATGACGGAAACATTTGGAAAAATATTCGTGGCTACCTGTTCGTTGTAGACTCCAGCACAACTGGAACATTATAACTAAATTTCGATCTCTGAGTGGTTTCGCCCTCTTGTTGGTTTGCAGCTTAAAATAGATTTGCACTGGTGGCGAAGGCATTCAGGATGGCGGTTGTCTGCCCACCCGAACCATGGCGTCTTCCTCCTCGTCTTCCCGCCACCCACGCTGGGGCGGTTATTGCTCATCACTTTTGAAAGCGGTCAAATTTATTATTGTATTACAGAGTGAAATCGAAACTACGAAAGTGATGCTTGCCTTCGCCCATTGCCCGAAATCCGCCGCCTTGCTGGATCCTCTACACAATACCTGTATGTCACGAGTCGTTATTTCAAATTTGGATGTTAAATTATTATGTGTGGGTTCTGTTGCATTGTTTCTACGTTCAAGTGTTTCTGCGCAAACCATTCTGCCGGCTGATCAACGCAAAGGGGACTGTCGATCGCTGATGTCTAAAGTTTAGGAGCCTTCGTACTCAGGTTTTCTGTACTCTGTTAAACATCGTGGCAGAGTGTATATTTAGATTATGTATGTCTTTGCAATTGAAATGGCTCACTATAGGTGAGGTTGCAGAGGCATCACCCTCGTTTTTGCACCCCCCTGCTCGCAGCATGCCCTGTTGTGTCGCTGTCCATCTGGGCGAACGGGCAGCGGTCAGCAGCACTGGTTTCGCTGCCTCTTCAGCGTCTCCCGGAGCGGCAGAAGCACGGCACTGCTAAATCCCGCGCCGGTCGTTTTGGAACAGCGCTTTCCGGTGTGCAGCACCCGTTCCGGCGTCTTTCCTGCCGTCGTCAGCCGCGTCGGCTAATGCAAGCACCTCAGTCCGTAGCAATGGGTGTAAAGACTGCGCCTCGATCACCGGCCAGTGATCGAGGCACAGTCTTCGGTCGCAGACTGGTGGGAACATTCGGCAACCGTAATTCGTTAGCACAAAAACATGTTTAGTTTTATTTATTTGATGTGCGCGTATTAAACAAAAAGATATGATTTGCGAAACCTGTTCCACAGTGTGCTTTCCTTGCTGTCGCTGTGAGCAGAGAAGAGGTGGAAGATCCTCGAACAGCGTGTTTTGTCGGAGCCAACCTTTCGACATGTGCTGTTGTCTGTTTTAAGACAGCGACTGACTGCCTTAGCGCGTTTATTTTTATTTATTTATTTATTTTAAATACATCGTACATTCTCGTACCTTCTCTCCAATCACAAAAGTGGAGGAGGAGAGGGCAAATGCGAAAACAGTAAAGCCTATGGAAAGAGGGGGGAGAAACAAACATAGGAGTGAGCATTTACGTGAGCTGGCCAGCACCTTTGGGTAGGTAAAAGGGAAACACATAAATAACAAAGAAAAATTGGGGGACGCGTAAGCTTCGCCTCTAAGTGTTGAACGCGATAGCGATATCCAGCCCCATCCTCATCGTGCCCCATCCTCATGTGCAGTCGCCCGGTCTCTCTTTCTCTCTCTCTCTCACACACACACACACACACACACACACACACACACACACACACACACACACACACACTCGACATACCTATAGTAAAGCTTTCCCCCCTCTTCAACAGCACCTTTATGACAATAGTGTACCCACTACCTGAGCGTAAAAGAATGCGTGCACTACTGTGTATGCCTTTTGTTAAGGGTGCCATGCTTTGAACCAGCAGCAATTACGCGCGTGGTACTTTTTCGAAGCTGCGATGCAACCATTGCGTGTTCGTAAGGGAATACGCGCAGTAATGTGTGTGCCATTTGTAATGGGTGGCCGGCTGTAAACCACCAAGTCGTTATGCGGCTCACATAGTGTGACGCTCGATGGTAATATGCGCTTGTACCCCGTTTTACTGCGATATTACATCTCGTACTGTGACACCTGTACACAGGACGCGTATGTTTATGAAGCATCAAAGTTAATCTCAGTGCAGTTCCAAGCAGTGGAGTGGCTCTGTGGTAGAACACCTGCTTGCCACGCAGACGGCTTGGGTTCATTTCTCACTCGTACCTAAGGAGAAGGAGGAGGAGAAATAAACAGTATTAGGAGAAACCAGCCGGTTTAAGTGGCCACACTGTAAACCACTTTACACCCGTATGGGTGTAACTTGGTGTCTATAACTCACACCCCTACACCCCAAAAAATAGGTGTACCAAGCAGGATTACACCTATACAATGGGTGTAATTTCAAACTTTCACCCAATGGGTGTAAAAGCATATTACACCCAAATGAAAAAAAGGGTGTAGGGTGTAAAAGCACATTACACCCAAACGAGAAAAGGGCGTTAGGGTGTTTATGCACAATTACACCCAAACACCCAGGCAAAAATTTCCATAATTCGAGTGGTTCCCCCCCCTCCCAGTTGGCTCCCATTTAAACGCTAGAAAGCTTACCCTTTAGCTAGTCCTTTCAAGGGCGCATCACCTATTATAGTGGCTCCTGCCACAGAGGGAAAATCCTGGCAGCAGCACAGATTTTATAATGCATATGAAGCACGGCATATATGGCCCTTACATATACAGTGCAATCGTGACTGAATACAAAGTCATTACCTAAAATGTGTTGACACATATTGCAAGATGTTCACACAGTTATCCAATAGTACAAAATAAAGTCAAGCTTTAATAAACACAGGGCTCGTACATTCGAGACAAATTCTACGGTATTCAATGACCTTTCTCGAGTGTGCGGAGCGGCATCGCGTATGCCGCCAAACAAGGAGCACAAATGACATGGAGCCCAAATGACCAAGGCGTTTGTGTCAAAATATGAAGCAAGGGCGTTATTTCCACTTCATAATGAGGAATTCAATTTAACATGCTTCATTGTAACACAGCCGTATAGTGCAGTATGGGTCTTAGAACAAGCTACACCCGTGCGAGTGGGGTGTAATAGATGAAACCGCCCTCGAAAGGGTAGCAGTTACAGGGAGAAGCACAAACGAACCTTCTCTGTCAGCCCCCTTGGGGCGCTACAGACACTTGGTCCCTTTGGGCACACCCCAGAATGAATTTTCCCACTGTAGTTGCCCTTCCCAAGAAGGGAAATATTGGTGCCACTTCTTATACCTGCACTCATGCTGTTGATAAAATAAGGTGCCATCGTCTTAAATGGGCTGCATAACATCAGTGTATGTGTTTGAAATCAACTGGAACACACAAGGTACGGTCTGGTCGTTCTCCTGTTAAGGAGATAGTTCAGAAATGTGCAATCCCTTGATGAGAAAGTGGATTGATAAAGTTTCAAAATTCCAGCAGTGCCCACACCATTGTGCCTGCTGTCGACTTTCTTAGTAGGGTAAACACTGCCATCACACAGCTGTAGCTGATACACGAGCAGGGTATCAATGCTCCGTGACAACTCACGCAACATTATAAGGACTCAGAACGTCGTTTTCCACAGCAGGCCTCCATATTATCTCTTTTCTGGGAAAGTACATGAGTGAAGTAGAAAACTGTGCACATTGCTGGAATTATGAAATCTTTCCCACTTTCTCAAAGGCAATGGATTGTCGCTCCAACACAAAAAAGTGAGCAATCGGGCCACGACGCGCACGTCGCAGCGCATGCTAAATGCGGTAATATGCAGGAAATGCATGGGAATAGGGACGTTATGACAACGACAGCACTGCAGAAGCATTACCTACATAACAAAAGTGGAATCAAATTTTACACGGGCATGTTCAGAGAAATTTAAAGATTATCCCTTTCCAAGCAAAGACAACAGAATCATTGGTAATTGAATAAAACGAGTATTTATTTCTTTAAAAAAATATTGACAAAATTTAAAGCTTGTCATATAGCTCAAAAATAAATTTTAAAACAATATTCGATGCACTGATTTCACTGACAAGTACTGGCAGTTTTGTTAAACTAAAGTTTCAATAGCAAAAGATCTCAATTATTAAAACTCCTGCAAAAAAGTCACAAAGTCCTTTGAATATAAAAACTAAGCCAATAACCACAAAGTGGAATGACCTGCGAGAACATGTTGAAATCGGCAGACAAAATGGCTTGTATTAAAATGTCACAAGAAAATGAGCAAGAAATTGAAATGAAATACTAGTACCGCCATAGTATTCGTTTCTGTATAATGTAAAACAAATAACTACTCGTTACCATATGAAAATATGACTTCATGGCTTAAGCTCGAGTTAATCACAGGTGGCGACATACTTTAAGCAGAAGCTAAGGCCTATTTTCTAGGCTTTCTTGAAAATGTTCAGGAACTTTACTACTTGTGTCCTCGGAGTCATTACCCACTGGCCAAGAAGGAGCCATTCAACAGCGACGAGAACGTTGAACACCTTGTGATGGCAGTCGATATTTAACAGCCAATGTGCTGCCATGAGTGCAGCTACTCATTCTTCGGCATTGGACACACTGAAGAGCAGTTCTTTGTCCACAGGGAGGAAAAGCTTGCTTGCATAGGGAAGATCGGGGCCGTCGTACACAATGCAAGGTGTTATTGGAACGCTCTCTCCCTGCATGATAAAAAATAAAAAGATCATTGTCTGGAAAGCGCTACGCAGACTTCAATTATTTGTTTCAGTAAATAACAGTTTCTGTACCGTGTACTATCGTGAGTAATATGGGCTTGAACATGCGAGCACGTGGAAAATAGCCTTAAAGCTGAGATAGGGTGATACGTGATTGGCGTTGCCGAAACTGGAGGGGATAGGGGGGGGGGGCGCTGTTCCGCTGACTGTTGGTACTCCCGCCTCGCTAGCGTTGCTGCGAGATGTCGGCTGACTGCGTGCCAATGACCGCTAGCAATGATAACAAAATAAATAAATGAGGCGCGGCAAAATCCTCAGCAGACACCACCGAGATAACGATGCGCAAGCATGGCCTGCGCATCGTGGCAGGCTACGTCACAGCCGATATCTCAGCAGCTACCTAGTCTGATGTGGCTGTTCGCGTTGATGGGAATTCATATCACCGCTAGCGGCCTCGACACTCTCTAAGATGCTGTTTCGCATCAACAATATCGAAGCGGGAGGGTCAACAGCTAGTGGAAGCGCGGCGCCCTTTCCGCTTTGTTTCCGACAGCCGCCGCTGCGAATCAGCCGACGTAAGGTTCAAGGCTGTTCGCCACGCGCTCGCATGTTCGAGCTCATATTGCTCACGATAGTACCATCCAAATATGAAGCTCATAAGATGCCCCATATGGAACTGGAGAGAATTAACAGCTTTTCTACGTGCAATTAGCTTGTTTGGGAAAGAGAAAGTACTATTTGACAAATATCATCCGCATTTTTAAAGAAAAAGGAGCATTCTTTAGTGGCATGAAGGATTCCTGCACATCGATAAAAAGCATATAAAACAAAACTATGCACAAGGACTTCTCTTCAAGGCTGCAACTTGCAGCCTTGAAGATGATTGGAGAATTTAAAATCTCTTATAAATCATTAGGCTTGTCTTTTACTAAATAATATCATTGGAGGTGGTCGTGCAAACTGCGTTTTTTAATGTTTGTACACGTAAAAGTATTTAGCGAAGTTACAACGCCAAAGCGAGGCGAGGCGCATATAACTCTTAATAACCACAACAAAATAATGAAAGCTAGACATAATGGAAACAAACAGAATAAAATAAATTGTGCTCGAATGCGGGCACTCAGGCGTACGCACGAAGGGGGGAGGGTGCGCCCCCCCTAGTCAATTCAGACAGAGGGGGGGGGGCGCAATGTCTGCCCCCATACTTTGACTTTTTAGTAAGGCGGGGGGAGGGGGGCAGCGATTAACATTCCTACTTCCCTCCCCCCTGATGGGGAACCCTGCGCACGTCTAAGTGCACACTGATGCTCGAGCACAGTTCAGGTATTCAAGGCGATTCGGCCACACATAGACATGAAAAATTCATTCGAACACAAGTCAAGTTTAACGAACGGCTCCCCGTGCACAGGTGCCGGCATTATCAGGAAACCTATGTTACGGATGAATTAAAACATCGGTACGAATTTAACGAAACGGAATGTATTAGCACTTAGGCGAGCTTCGCGCGGCGTACCTAAAACGAAGCAACATGCTGCGTTAAAATGACCCACACGCATCAACCCGAGCATCACGGTAGTTTTAGCGCACAAAACAAACACGGACGGAAAAGAACGACGCGGACACCACGTCGTTGTTTTCTGTCCTGCTTCTTTTTTTTTCTTGTGCGACAAAAAATGCACTTGAATTACCAACAGGCCGAAGCATACGCGCCTTAGACACGCTTGACGCTTAGAGGTAACAGGCGCCGTCACAACCCAACTATTCTTAAATCAAAATAGTGGTTCATCGAGAGCGGGGCCCCCTTCCAACACCACCGCCGACAGGCGGGCACCGCCACAACTGCGTTCAAATCCCCCTCCGAATCACAGCCGCGCATGCGCACACTGCTTTCAACACCAAACAAAGCAAAGCCTGCCCGCGCCTAATGTCACACAACTTTGCCTTCATCCCGATGAAACAATGCACTCACATATGCTCGCTACGTTAACAAATGCTCACCGATCGTCAACCAGTTAAGAAAAGCTTAGTTAACGGCATTAGATCGCGCTCTCGGAGTTAACAAAGCGCTGGCCGTAGCAACGTGATAGTGGTACATACCGTTTTAGTTCGAGTGCTCCACGATATGAAGCTGCAGGTCTCCCTTTGAGTATAGTGCATCTTCGCAATAAGCGGCACTGGCAGAAGGTAAAGGACGAGCACACAGAGCAGGCCCACTTCAAACAACCGAAACACCGACTGCAAAACTCGACCGATCGGGAGGCGACGCACAACACACGCAGAAAACGATGGAGTCCGGCGGCGTGTCTGAGCGCGTTGCTTAAGTCACGTGGTGATAGAGCTGTTCCGCGCGCTGCGCACGCGCGGCGGCTGCGCCGGCAGAGGAGGTGGCGCCCCGGCCGTTGTTGGGTCGCGTGGGCGCAGATTTCTTTCTGCGGCAGTGTTATGTTTTGTTATGCTTTACACAGTGTATTCGAATCGCAGTAAGCATTGCGATGACACAGTAAGGGCTGCTTGACTACAAGCAGGGCTTAAAGTCTCCCTTCACTGGAGGGGAGGCCCTCACAAAGCGGCAATATATATGTATATATATAATCTCAAAGAAAAGATCGCCTAGCAGCGATCTTTTCGCCGCTAAACTGGTGCTGCTGTGGTCTCAGCGGCTCTGCTACGCGCAGATCGTGAGTTGTTGGAACGCGGTGGGAGCTGTCATAGCGAAGAATAAACGCAGGATTTCTCGATATATCGGTCAAGATCCACTTTCGCGGTCGTATTATCCAGTTTTGGCAAAAGTGTGATGGTATTAAACGCATGAAAATGCAATATTTTCAAGGGATGTTGGCAGGAAATAAAAAGGAGAACGTATTAGGCTGAAAAACGTATTATGCAGAATCGTGTCAACGAGATTTCACTGTATATGTATGCTATAGATTAAGCGTTAGGAGAGGTGTTTGCGATGATCACAGTGCAGTGAAGCCAACTATCTCTAAACTGAACAAATGCCTATGAATGCTAAACAAATAGATATATTATTCCGAATGCATTTCGGGCATTCATTCAACGTGTCAATCCAATCAAGCAATAAATAAAATTATTTTGGAAACGATTTCTCAAAAATAAATCGCGATGTAAAGGCTTAAATATATGTGAGCTCAAAATAAGTAACATCAGTTGACTCAATGCATTCAGAACCTCAGGCACGACAATGCTATATTTTATTTTCACTACCACTTGCCTAATAAAGTAGGCAAAATACATGCGTCTTTGTAATTACAGCAGACTTGTGATGCACTACTAAAAGAATGAAAATTTAGTGGCAAGCTTAGCAAACCAATGTGAACCATTACTGATTCACGAGCAGGTAGCTTCACACTCAGGTGCCTCGTGAAACAGTCCCCATCGCTCGTCGGCCCACAAGGCAGTTAAAGCACTTTTGTGCTTTTTAAGGACTACGGGCCTGTGTGAACGCTTGTGAGCGCTTGTGACTATTTTTACAGTGCCACCGCCACATACGCGTCAGTGCATTTATTGATCATTTCCTTTTTTTTTTTCGCTCCCCCCTCTCTCTCTGTCTCTCCCATCTTTCTACTCCCCTTCCCTTTCCCCCGGCGTAGGGTAGCCAACCGGACTGCTGTCTGGTTAACCTCCCTGCCTTCTCCTTTTCGTATTCCTTCCTTCCTTCCTGTGCCAAGACGCTCTGTCGAACAGGGTGGTGACCCGTGGCTTCAGGAGGCGTTGCCCGTGGTGTTCAGTGTCTCAGTTTATTGCATTCAGCAGTACAACGATACCTGTTTACACCTATGGGTCAATTCACCTATGGGTCAATTCACTGCGTGAATTGACCCATAGGTGCAAAATCCAAAGAACACCCATGGGTGTTTAACAGAACATACACCCATTGTACACCCAAAAATGAAAAAATGGTGTGCGAAGGGTGTGCAAAGAAGATATTACACCCTTTCGGATAATATTGACAGAAAAAAAGGGTGTACGATAGGTGTTTTATCGCAAATACACCTATAAGGGTGTGGAACGGTTTGCAGTGCAGGCCTAAGAGATGATGATTTTTCGCTCACAACTAGTGACGCCGACACCGACACCGGAATTTCTGCGGAACGAGCTCTTTAACTATATAGCGTTAAAAAGGGAGTGGGGAAGGGGCCCTCTACCTGTGTCGTGGTTTCCCTCGCGTCGTTAGCGTAGAAGAGGGGATATTCCGCTGCGTCATCACTCTCGCATCTAAGCAATAGCTAAAAGTGTTAGTTTTTACTGTAATAAAAGCCGTTAGAAATTCTTGGAAAAAAGCTTTAAGTCTCATTATTTTCTGTTGCAGAGCCACTATATCGGATACATTCAATAGCTCCCTTTGAAACGTTCATCCTTATTCGCTGGAGTACATTAAACATGCGATTAAAGTTTTATATGATGGACGTAATGCTCGAGTGCTTTTAATTACGTCAACTTAAAGGTATCTGCGAGTCTTACATTTCAGGCAAGCACAAGCAATTCTTCGGCGGTGGAATGAGGCTTCTATTTTGCGTGCATTCACATGTCTTTGGAAGTTTCTATTACGTCGATAGGGGACCCTTGTGTCTTCAGGAAACGCTTTTCTAAAGCATTTGTTGCTTGCTAATATTCGATAATATTTGCAGAGGTTACCTGAATATTTCGTTATAAATGCTAGCGGCCGGTTGGGCTGTGATTTTGGGTCAGTCCTAGCTAGTGAACATAGGCGCACCAAATAGAACAGCCACGCATGAATCCGATTTGTCATTGGCTCAAGATCATGTTTTCATTCAGGCAAAGCGGTGATGCGGGCTAGTTGGTTTGAGTCACTTGTAATAATATTCGTAGCGCAAAAAACCCGACGCAGACACAAGTAAGCAACACATACACAGGACGGGCGCTACACAGGATTAGCGCCCGTCCTGTGTATGTGTTCCTTACTTGTGTCTGCGTCTGGTTTCTTGCGCTTCGAATATGATTACAAGTTCAATCAATCAGTTATCTAGCCCAATTTGTAAGAGTCTTTCCGTAAGTTTTACCAGATTAGCTGGTAGCGATTTGGGCCTGGTGTTTTCTAACCTAGGTCCAGCGCCGTGTTTTTTTAATAAAGGAATTATTTTGGCAATTCTCCGATAAGGTGGAATCCATGAATATCTAATAGAGTGTTTAACGATTGCAAGTAGGTCCTGTAGTAGAACCTTAGGTTCAATTCTTATTACCGATGTATTATGCCATCGGGACCTGGCGCAGAATTGGGCACCATTTTTACTACTTGCTCTAGTTCTGAAGCTGTGACCCCTTCAGAGTCGTCACTTTCATCAGGAGACCGTAAGTTGTATGAGAAGGCAGTCGTGAAGCGACTTTGAAGCCCATTAGGAATATTTTCAAGAAAGCTAGACAGACCACCTGGCGTTGAAACCACCGATTCGACGTTTATGAGTGAAGGAATGACCTTTTTGGTTTCCAGGAAGTTAAGAAGCGTTTTCGTGTTGCCATGTTTTGAAAGGAACTCAGATTGTTGGCTATAATAACACTTCTTCAGACTGTTGACTGTTCTCTTAAACATTGCCGAAGTATATTTATAATAACCCCAAATTCCTTGTCATTGCATGGTTGTAAAGTAGTTTTCACCCCGCAGCTTCCTTAGTCGATAATCACGTGAGCAGTCCGAGTTCCAACATGAATTAGAAGAACCTCTTTTAGAGAGGCTTTACGGTGAATTTAGATTTATTTAAGGAGTCTTTTATAGCACAACTTAAATTCATGGCATTTCGTTTGCATTTCCATCTATCCAGATGGACAAAGCCACACGTAGCAACTTTTTGAATATATTGGAATTTGCATGAGTGATCGAGTGGCTGGTTACTGAAGTCAACAGGCATACAATCCTAAACAGTGAGGACAATGGTCACTGCTTGTAGCTCAGCTAAAAGTAGACCATGAGATAGAGAGGCAAGGACTATGGAAACTAAAGTCATTTGCTGAAAGAGCCTCCTTACATACAAAAGTGGGTGCGTTAATACACGGTAATTTATTCTTGGAAGCCCAATCCCACATATGCTTCCCGCTCATATCGGTTCAGGATCGCATTAAGTCTGATGAGAATTGAAGTCTCCCGCCAATATAATTTATTTTCTCCACGACAAAATTAGGGAGTCTAGAACAGTACAACTTTGAACAGCTGCTGAAATATATGCGTTGACTAACGAAAATGGAAGGAATCCCAGAAGAAAATATCTAAGGCTGAAAGTTCACTTTCTATAAATTCATTACTTGGCATCTAGTATTAACCTGATGAGCATTTCTTGAAGAAATAAATAGTGGTATGCGACCACCCCAAAAGAGTCGGTTTAAGCAAAATATGCGGTAATTTTTAAGATTAAAACACTTTTATTTTAAAAGCCTAGTTCCTGCAAAACAATTTCATGGGCGAAAGCTACGTAGTGGAGAAAGACGAAGTACAGGAGCGAGGCTCAGATGAAATCATCATCACCGTATACGGCTCGCGCATAGCCAGCGAAGCAGCGTTCTAGAAAAAAGGCTGTGCATGCGAATGCCATCCACAACGGCTCATGAAAGGTTTCGTTCGCGGCGGTATTGAGGACACGATGATACATACCTGGACAATTAGGAATGTGCTTATCAACTCCGGTACTTCTATGAAGGAGGCACCATTACCCTTCGCCAGCGACAGCCTGCCGACGGCATATGAGGATGGCTACGTCACCTCCCGCTCACCCACGCAGCAAGAGGAGGAACACAGCCTGGGCGCCTTGGGTGACCTGAGGTTCATTCCTGCAGCGAATGCCCCGAAGGGACCGCCGCTCGATGCAGCGCCACACCGGCACTGGGCTACGCTGCCTTTATCGCTGTCCATCGCGGTCCTAGCCTCTTCCCCTGGCACCATGCTGCGCGCACCTTCAGCCGATCGGATCCTAAGGGCACACCTGCTGACCATGGCCGAACCACTCAGGTTGGTGCAGTGCTAAAAAGGCGCAGACTTCCTGGTACAAGGCAGAGTGCATGTACCTAATAGTGTAGTAGATCAAGTCACAATTCTGATTATTGACTCCGCCTTTACACATGTACTCAACGTCGCCTTTGCTCTCTATAGTTTCAGTTAGCATTGTTTTAAAGACATATATCTAAAAGAGAACCAAAATCGCTACTTATTACTGTGACTGCGCCTAATGACGCGCTCTGTTGAGATGCTACGCAAGAGTCTTCGGGAACTATACATTCACAGTGGCTGTGAATATAGGATTACATATAGTATAAGGTAGAACCCTCTCCTGCATCTTCATTATTGGTGTTGATTTAGATAACATGGTATCAAGGAATTATGGCCCCACGAGAGCCGGAAAGTTTATTAACTACTGTGACTGTACTTTGCATCTTGAAGCTGAAGCTTTGCCCACAGCAGCGGTATTGTGGTTACGGTGATCGGCTGCCGACCTAAAGGTCGAGGGTTAGATCCCGGCCGTGGCGGTCACATTTCGATAAAGGCGAAATGCTAGTGGCCCGTACACTGTGCGATGAGAGTGCACGTTAAAAGCACCAGATGGTTGAAATTTCCGGAGTTCCTTGTTGATAGAACGTGAGCTTGGACGTGTTGTATATTCCTTCTTAACACCTATAGAGCACAGACACATATCGTTTATGTGATGTACATCGTTTATGTGGCACGTAAAACACCGAATGGTATGCTCTATGGCAAAAGGGTGTTGAAAGGGTGTGTCGTTCGTCCGTTTGGGGACTAACGGGGCTTCAACAACAATTGATCCCTTTAAGGAATAACGGCACTGCGTCTAATAGTTAGTCCCCATGCAGTTACTGCTGCAAGCTTACTGTTAGTCCCCACAGATCACCTCAATGGACGAACATTTAGTCCTCGCATTTACACCTTGCCGGGCAACTATTAGTTCCCACAGTTGCACGTCGCCGGGCGAACGGTCGGTCCACTCAAATACTCCGTGCGGATGATGTTTTTATCCCCAGTTCAAATGGTCCGTTAATCCCCAGGGATGAGTTTCTACAGTTACTATGCGCAAGGCTTAGTACTTTTATTGCGTGTTTTTTTTTTCCGTGGTGAGCAACAAATGGCGCCGAGTAGAACATGCTAAAAACATTTAGTCATGCGTGCTTCACTGCTTTCGCAATCAATGCAACAACGAAAGACAAAAGTGAAACGGTGAGATGTTTTAGTTTTATTTTTCTTTATACATAGGATGTGCCTGCTTCTTTGAGTGAATTCACTGTAAAATGTAAAATATAGTTCTAGCCGCGTTGTCATATCTCGTAGAGTCCGTTTCGTGAACCTGCTCTAACGGAAGCGATAGATGACTAGCATTGCCCGCGCCTTCCCACACAAGAGCCTGCACGTTGTGGAGAACGGCTGCGTCCTGCAAAGAGCAAAAAGATTGCAAATAGTTAGTCACACGTGACAGAGAGGATGAAGATGCACGCACCTGGCAAATACATGCAAGGTGAAATAACAACACGTCTACAATGTGGCATGCAAATAATTTCACCGTGACATCATACATAATCAAACACGCATTTCGAGCGACATAGCGGAGCAGCCCAACCGCGGCAGCCGCAGCCATCACGCAGGCGCCGCCAACGTGTCGGCGAGTTTTCTGCGAGCGGCGTCGTGCAGCTCGAGGAAGTCTGCCGCCGCCGCTGCCGCCAGCGAACCGGCGAACCTCGAGCGAGCGGCAGTAGAGCGAGCGAAAGCGGGGCCGCCGCCACGAACTGAGGCGAACTGCTTGCGAGCGAGCGACGGGGAAGGCGACGCTAATGGCGACCAATTTCCACAGAGTTCCGAAGCACAGCCGAAGTCGGCTAGCTAAGGCTAATGCCAGCCTACGTGGTGCATTCCGAACGCGCGACATACAATCGGACTCGTTGTTGGCCACCGCAATGCGTTTATTTATTTATTTACCTATTTATTTACATTACTCTCAGGGTGCAAACAGGCGTTACAGTGATAGTGGGTATTAAACAAAAATGTAGTGAAAATAGAGCATAAAAATATAAAAAAATAATGAGAATACATGTTCAAACAATACTAGTAACTAGAAGGTCAAGATATAGTCAGTTAGTGTAGTCTTGAAAGTTGACGTGTCGTCAATGAAGATGATGGTGGGGGTTCTACTGGCACTGGTCCTTGGCAGAAAGGAGTCTGGAGAAAAAAAAAACATTTCTGCGGTAGAAAGGAATGATACTGATAATCAACACGTGACGATGTATTAAGGTTTTGAGATGAGTTCTCGTTTGTGTGAATTATCTAGGTAATGCATTTTTTGTAAAGATTATAGCTGATTATGTTTTTTGACCGGAGTCCCAAAGAGGTGACGCATACTCAGGCTTAGGTTTCATTAGTGTTTTGTGGAGTACTGATTTTTAATGGCACGGGGCTTAAGAAAAAATTCTGCGTATGTAGCCGAGGCATCTGTTGGCATTGTTAGCGATGTATGCAATGTGCGCATGCCAAGAAAGGTTACTGGTTAGCTGAATTCCGAGATATTAGTGATCAAATGAAGCAAAACAGAAGGGCGAGCTAGCTGGTACTGATCCATTCTTGTATAACAGAAGTGTTGTCCACTTTCTTGTCCTTGTCCTTTTTTCGCTTCTCTTATACAAAAAATATGACACTAATTTACGTAATCAAGGTTAATGTTATTGATAGCATAGCCGAAACATGTGGATGAGTCAGAGCGACGCGAGAAAGACATAATTTTGCATTTAGCGGGATTTAAGAACATTAGCCAGTGTGAGCACCACTTTGATATGTTATCTATGTCTGACTGAAGAATAAAGTTACCATGCTGATCAGGTATTTCGCAGTATAGGATACAATTGTCGGCAAATAGTTTGATGGAACTATTAATAACAATCGGTAAGTCATCAATATAAATTAGAAATAGCAATGGGCCCAAGACGGCGCCTTGAGGAACGCCTGACTTTACGTCACAGCTCGGGGATGCAGCATCATTGGCAGTTACAAATTTAGTACGGTTAGTTAGGAAGCAATCTATCCAGTTCAAAGGGTTAGGGTGAATATTGTCACGGGGTCGTGTCGTCGACGAAGGCAGCAGTCGGCGTGTTCAAAATGAAACTCTTTATTTGGCCAAACCTGCGGCCGGCAAATGAAATTTCAAACTACAGCAATACGCTCTGTACACTGATAGCGGCGAACAGGGCGTCGGCCGGCGGTAAAACTGCTCAGCGGTAAGGCGTGTCGGCATTTATACATGCGGCATCGAACATTCGAACCGTATCGCTGGTGGCCGCGTTAGTTCCAGAATGAACTGAACTGCTCGCGTTTGCGCGCTCAAGCCTATAAGATGATTCTGAAATAATCTGGAAGGTTCCCAGGCATTCGGGAGCGGTTTGTGCAAGACAGTGGTTACACGTGTAACGGAGCAGTTACATAAACGTAGCAAAATAAGCGTGGTTGGCAATGTAAAGAGTACTGAGATTAAGAAGCAGTAAGCGATGAGACACCTTGTCAAAAGCTTTAGCAAGACCTCAGAAAATACAGCCAATAACTTGAACTTCGTCTAAAGAGGAATAAATGTTATGCATCAACGATATTAGTTGTGTTTCGCAGGAATAGTTCTTGCGAAACCCATGCTGAAATGAAGGGAAAAAAGAGGTAGATTAAGAAATGAAAGGAGATGAGAAAATATGACATGTTCAAGGATTTTGCAAGGTACGCTGGTAAGTGAAATGGGTCTGCAATTGAGAGGAGAATGCGGGTTACCTGATCTCAACAGAGGCACCACCTTCCAAGTCGAGCACTCAATAGTCTGGGTGAAAAGATACATAAAAATACGGAGGTGTACACTGCGGTATATCTCAGAAATTTGGAATTAATTTCGTCCGGGCCTCAGGAAGAAGATAGTTTTAAACAATGAATCTACTTAAAAATGCCCGCATAATCGTTAACAAGAGGATCCATGGAATAAAAAAAATCCTTTTTGTACATGTACAGAACTGTGTTAGTACACCAATCAGAAAATGATTTCGCAAAGGTGTCATTTAGGACAATGCAACACACTCCAGTGCTCATGGTGCAAGAATTTGGCGACGAAGAGATGATCTTACCTTCACGCCTTTTTTAATGACTTAGAACGCTGTCAGGAAAAGAGTGAGCAAGTCTTTTATTGGTCTTACATCCGCGATCACTGCAACAAAGGATCACGGGGATGGCGTGTGCTGACAAAGCTTTTTTTAGGCGAAAGCGTCATTTGGCGCAATACGCGATCGCACTGCATCGGAAAATCGCCGTAGAAAAGCGGCACACAACTGAAGTCGTCTTCGAAACTGTGAATGTGGTTGTATAAAAACCAAACGCACGGTTTTTCTACGTTCAGAAACCGAACGTCGATGGGGAAATGACAAAATATCGCCGAAGTGCGAGGAAACGCGAACTACAGAAAGACAGCGAGGCAACATTGTGGCCCAGGCGAGTGAGCCGCACAGTCACCACGCTGACGCCGCTTGAGTGTGAGGAAGAACGCGGAACGCGCATTGAACTGTAAAATATACACGGCACCATGCACGCGGCATTCGTGATCATGATCTGAAAGCTTGGGAACATTTCGGTACGCTCAGCGATAAAACTCTGCGACATAGGTGAGCGGCGAGTAAAGCTCTCGCGTTTCAATGTAAGAAGTTTCCTAGGTGCCCTGCTGGTTTGTGCACTACCTAACAAAATATGGAATTTAAATATATTCGAGCATACGTTTGCCAATGAAGGGACTCTAGGGTACCTAGGATTGAATTCTCTAAGGGGGCAGAAGGCCTCTCGTAGATCTTATGCTTTATTCCCAGCATGTGCATTCAAGTCACAATGTTAGAAGGATGCCTAGAAACTGCAACATAATGGATCCGGCACAATTGGAAATCTGCTATGGACAAAAGCATGTAGTCTCTTACAAGTAATGAGAGAGTGATAATATTAATGAAATATGGAAATCAACCGCACACCAAAGGATGCTACTGCTTATAAAGCTTTCAAGACTTTCAATGCTGATGTCAATCCTCTATTTTGTTATTGGAGCCATCAGAAAAAAAGGACAGCCTCTTTCCCAGAGAATAAGTTGTCAATTTTTTTAGGGAGAGGCCGTTCTTTCTTATTTAAGTGCTGCGTGCACGTAGCCTTCTAAAAAGTGGCGTTGCTTGTCGCAATTTCAGACAACGAGAGTCCATCGGGAGATGTGGCCCTGCCTCGCGCTGGGACAAAGGCAGAGGAGAGCTGGGACAAAGGTATCTGCCGTTTTGCTTCTTTGGTCTTCTGCATTGTTAATCTATTCACTCGAAGATCGTAAAGAAAGCAGTTCATTCGTACACATTTAGCGAGATAACGTTTAATAGAGGAAGCCGTTTTCACATTTAGTAGGTCTATGAATTTGAATATACATGCCAATGATTACTCCTACAACAATTATCACCAGGACACGTGTCCACACTTTTGTGTTGCTGCTCCGCGCTTTTCCGCTGCGAGGCTGCAGACACGCTGATTTGTATTGCTTATGAGCGTCTGGCAAAGTAGCATTTCCTGAATATATTTGTTTACTACTCTCTGTCGCTTTCTTCATATGTGTGCATGGATAGTTTTAGTGTTGCGTCTGGGCCACACTAGAGGCCAGGTAATTATCAACAGTTAACAGGTAATTATCAATCTCAAATCGCACTCGGCTGTCAACAGTTCCAGTTGTCCAGTTGTCAACAATTAGAATTTATTTTCATCCAGTTGTCAACAATTAGAATTTATTTTCATCCAGTTGTCAATTGGATGAAACAAAAGCCTACTGTACTGTACGAAGGTACACTTCCTACTAAGGCTTTGTCGCTAAGAAAAAAGCAGCAAGAACCTTGTTTTGAACAATTGTTTTGTAACTCATATCTGAGCTTAAGCTGTACTGCTGCACGCACATGCCTCGTACACTTACGAGTCCGTCATATTTATACGTAAGGTTCGCACAGTTCGGCTTTGACAGCTGTGTCGACAATTTCGGTCGAATTTGTTCCGAGCACACGTATCGCCGTGATCTGATTTAAAAAAAAAGATTTATGGAAGCTTCGCCCAAGTAGTGCCGAGCCTCAAGGAAGAGCAGAGCTGGGTGGCCTTTTTTGTTTAAGTTTCATTTCTTCTTTCTTTGATCTTTTTCTTTCTCTTTCTCGCTCTTTCTATCTTCATTTCTCTTTCTTCTCTTTCTTTCTATTTCTCTCTGCTTTTCTCCCTCTCTTCGTTTGTTCCCTTTTGTTTCTCTACATCTTTCTCTTTGAGCGCCTATCTTTTTTTGTTTCTGTTTCTTTCTATCTATTATCTCTCTCTTTTTATGTCTTTTTAATCTTTTTATTTCATTATTCCCTTTATTTCTCGCTATTGTTCTTTTTCACTTTCTCTTTCTCGCTTTTTCTTTCTATCTCTATTTTTCTCTCCTGTGTGTTTCACGTGTTGCACGTGCTCCACTTCATAAGAACGGAAACGTGAGCGAATTGGTAGGCGTTCACGTTTGGTTGAAACAGCGCACGCAGGACGAGAACGAAGAAATAGGACCACAGGACAGCGCCTGTCCTTTGCTCCTATTTCTTCGTCCTCGTCCTGCGTGCGCTGTTTCAACCAAAGATGCTCCACCTCACCGAGAAGAGTTTTCGTTTAACGCTCGCACCTGTTGTACTCGCTAGTGGGGCTTGCCCAATTCCTATGACGCTACCCACCAGCGGTGTTTTGCGCGACGGAGCACAATTTACCGCTAGCATAAACAGTGTCGCTGCTAAAAGAACGCTGCTATTTTGAAGAACCACCGAAATACGGAGCTTTGTCTAAAGCCGATGCCGTTTCTCGCTGGAAAGATGCCATGCTTTTCAGCGTACGCAAGAACTTCTGCATGCGGCAGAGTACTTCGTTAGGTGATTTCAGGCAGCTCTTCCTGGCTCACCGTAGTTGCCCTGCCAGCGGAGATCATAATATATTTGAAAGATATCTGAGTGGTTTCATTTGCTGTTTCAGGTAGAAAATCTAAGGGCGTGGCTTCGCCTCCATTCTGGCTCCTACTCTAATTTTTACGAATGCTTTCAGTGCTTCAGCATTTTTGACGGCCGAACGCTTCATGGAAAAGCCGTGAGCCCTGATAAGCGATAGCTTGAAGGTGCGCGCGACAGTTTCGCTCGAAGGACGATTTAGAGCGATGCAGTAAGGCAGCGTATGAGAGCAATCATTTCATACTTCGCGGGCGTTCCTTAAACACCGGTAAAACTCACCACGCAGGATGTTTGTTTCTAGATGCGTAAAACACCGTTGCATTATACCACGTACACCTTGAGCAAAAGTATACGGACCATGCTCTCGACTGCAGACGGCTCGCGACTAGATGGTGAAGAAAGCCATTTCGGCTCGCGCTTCCGTGGTCCGCAAACTTTTGCTAACGGGTGTACCCCAGGAAAATATTACTTGTAGCTCATAGTCTATTGAAAGGACCCATAAAGTACCGCCAATATTCTTTTTAACATTTCAAGCAAATGAACGAAGCGTAGAAAAGGAAATAGCGAAATTAGCGAGGACCGCCTTTCGATCATAAACGCGTGCAACTCCGCCATGACGGCACCGTTTCGAAAAAAGGTCGTGGCTGCCTGTTCGTTGTAGACTCCTGGTTAACTGGAACACCATAACTAAATTTCGACCTCTCGTTGGTTTACAACCTAAAATAGATTTACAGATGGCGGCATTCTGGCCATCCGAACCACGGCGTCTTCCTCCTCGTCTCCACTACAGCCACGCTGGGGCGCTTGTTGCGTATCCCTTTTGAAAGCGGTCATATTTATTATTGCTTTAGAAAGTGAAATCGAAATTACGAAACTAATGTTTGCCTTGGCCAATTGTCCGAAATCTGCCGCCTTGCTGATCCTTTGTTCAATACCTGTATGCCACGAGTCCTTAATTTAAATTCGGATGTTTTATTATTATGTGTGGCCCTTTTTGCATTGCTTTTAAGGCAACGTTCAAGTGTGTCAGCCTAGTGTAGGCGCAAACCATGCTGCCGGCTTTTAAAGAGCCTTAGTACTCAGGTTTGCTGCACTTTGTTAGACATCGTGGCAGAGTGTATATTTGGATGATGTATGTCTTTCGAAATTGAAATGACTCAATACAGGTGAGGTTGGAGAGGCATGACCTTCGTTTTTGCTCCCCCTGCTTCCAGCGTGCCATGTTGTGTCGCTGTCCATCTGGGCGAACGGAAAGCGGCCAGCGGAACTGGTGTCCCTGCCTCTTCAGCGTCTCCCGGAGCGGCGGAAGCACGCGACTGCTGAAACCGGCGCCGGTCGTTTTCGAGCAGCGCTTTCCGGTGTGCAGCACCCGTGCCCGCATGTGTGCTGCCTGCATCTGCCGCGTCGGCTGACACAAGCACCGCAGTCCGAAGTGTCGGGTGTAAAGACTGTGCCTCGATCACCGGCTGGTCATCGAGGCACAGTCTTCGGTCGGGAACTGGTACGACCATATGGCAACCGTATTTTATTGGCATAAAAACATGCTTAATTTTATTTATTTGATGTGCGCGTATTAAATTAAAAGGTATGATTTGCCAAACCTGTCTCACAGTCTGCTCTCCTTGCTGTCGCTATCAGCTGAGATGACGTGAAAGATCCTCGAACAGGGTGTTTTGTCGGAGCCAACCTTTTGACATGTGCTCTTGTCTGTTTTAAGACAGCAACTGGCTGCCTTCGCGCGTGTATGGGTGTGCTTCGTACATTCTCTCCAATCACAAAAGTGGAGGAGGAGAGGGCAAATGCGCAAACAGGAAAGCCTACAAACATAGGAGCGGGCATTGAGATGAGCTGGCGAGACCCATTGTGTAGATAAAAGGGAAACACATAAATAACAAAGAAAAATGGAGTAGGCGTCGTTAGCGTAGAAGAGGGGGTATTCCGCTGCGTCATCACGCTTGCATGTAAGCAGTAGCTAAATGTGATAATTTTGACGTTAGAATTTCTTGGAGAAATGCCTTAAGTCTCACTTGTTTTTGTTGTAGAGTCACTACATCGGATACATTCGATAGCTCCCTTTGAAACGTTTATCGTTATTCGCTCGATGGCATTAAACATACGATTACACTTTCATATGATGGACGTAATGCTCGAGTGTTTTTATTTACTACGCTAATTTAAAGGTATGTGCCAGTCTTACATGTCAGGCAAGCACAAGCACTTGTTTGACGCTTCTATTTTTCGTGTATTGAGATGTCTTTGGAAGTTTCTACTAC
Source organism: Rhipicephalus sanguineus (assembly GCF_013339695.2). Taxonomy (NCBI): domain Eukaryota; kingdom Metazoa; phylum Arthropoda; class Arachnida; order Ixodida; family Ixodidae; genus Rhipicephalus; species Rhipicephalus sanguineus. Next base: position 40,781,985 of record NC_051176.1, read on the forward strand.
GTCGATAGGTGACCCTTGTGTCTTCAGGAAACGCTTTTCTAAAGCATTTGTTGCTTGCTAATATTCGATAAAAATTTAGAGGCCACTTGAGTACTTAGTTATAAATGCTAGCAGCCGGTTGGGCTGTGATATTGGGTCTCTCCTAGCTAGTCATGCTTTGACATCTAATTTGCACGCTTTGGTGTAGGGCTTGTTTATGGCACCGTGGGGGTAATTTCTGTCAGCTAATGTTCCTTATTCCTTATTTCGCCTCGCCTGATCCTTATTTTACGCCTCGCCTTTCCGACAAATAACCCTTGCTGAGAGTCACAGGTGATGACTAGTGCCACCTGGCTATTGTTGGCTACTTGAGAAATGTGCTGAACTAGAAGAGAAAGCAGCAGAACTTGGATGGCTGCGCACACATTCGGAGTAGTGCTCACGAAATTCTAATCTAGAAATCCAGTGTTGTGAAGAAAGATAATGAGGACCTTCCTGCTATTTTGTCTCAAATAAGCAATTCAACCAATGAGCGATCTGTTCATGTTACGATGAGTCTTTTCACCGTGTTCCAGCTCGCATCCTTGAGAAAACAAACATAGTTGTGTATTTAAAATTCAGAGCTCAATGTGATGCCGCGCTGTTGAAAGCAAGGAAAACTAGAATCACGAAGGGAGGCTTGAGACTACAATCGCCGATTACGCGAAGAAACATCTGTGCCAAGCGTTGAAGAGGCTGCTTGGCATGGTAGTGAAATCAAATAAGAACATACACGAAAATCTGTGTGGACCAGCAACGGGAAAATGCTTTAGTTGGGACACGATACCTCCGACGCTGTGCTCGTGCTGGGATTACGTCTGCTGTTTCTTGCGCTACTGGAGACACTCGCCGTGAAGCGCCATGGAGTATGACGCTTTCATCTGACTGCTTGGTTTTCAGTTTCAGCAAATCTCCAGCATTCCGTTCTGCCCGTGAATGCTTGATGAGCTGCCAGTTAACAAGAAACTATTACAAATTTTTAAAATCGATTCTCTTTCATCTTCTACATTATTACACAAACGGAAACATGCTACCATGACAGTTGTTCTCTGCTCTACCTTGATGGCTAAGATGATAACGTTTTAAATGGAGCTGATGGGCGAGGAGGGGAGCAGTCTATTTCGCATGAGGAATAAAATGCGAACAAGTATCATAATTTTATAAAACAACACACTACTATAAAATTTTAGCGCTTCAACATTTGTCCGATATAACTTCGACCGTATATACAGCTCACCAAATGGAATTTTTTTGGCTGTATGAATTTCTTCGATAATTTACTGGAACATGTCGCTGCTAAGTATTTTCGGCTTGTGTGTTGGGAGACACTAAAATAAATTTTGTTCAAAATACTGCTGGAATACTGGATTTGATATAAGACTTAACTGTGCTGGATTTGTACACCTAATTAGCACATCGACTGAAGTTAGGATGTCGTCGGGTACATTCTCGTTATGTTGATGATGATATATGGTGATTAGTGGCGGATGGTACAGTGAAGGCGAAGGCTCGCGAAAACAACAGTTAGAGACTGATCAATGCTAGTTTAAGGTTGCTCTATAGGGGCCTAAGATCCTGCGCATTAAAAGTGCATAAAGTTTAATATCAAAATCATGGCAGTGAAGTGGAACGTGTTAAATGAGTTCATACGGTTCCATGGACGAAATAAACTAAAAAGTGAAAGAATAAGAGGGCACCACTGCTTTGCAAAGACCCTTGCAAGCAAGGGCCCGCAGGGTAGTGCGTTAAAAAAATTCGGCAGGTCCCACCTACCGTGGGAGTCGATGTTATGCGAAGCATGCGGCGGGTAGGTGACTGTGACGTAACTTTTTTTACTGAGCGACACGTTACAAAATGACGCTAAAAATTTTGCACAAATTTTATATGCACACATATATATGTTGAAGAGCCGCATATGTGTTATATAACCGGTTGTTTACGGTTGGGTAACGCTGCCAATGGCAACGTGGGTATTACCAACACCAGAAGCGGTAAGCTGATATGTAGTGCTTATACGTGTCCCGAGAACGCACGCACGTTTCACGAACCCGTGTGCATGTGTGTAAGAAGTTCTTGACAGTTCTGGGACTAGGGCATCATCACCGTGATCAGTGAGCACCAGCAGCTGGTCATGACTTGTTATAGGATCCGGTCGTGATCGTGGTGACGAGGGTCCATGTGTAGTGAAGTATGTGGTATAGTAGAGCTGTTGGAATTCGTGGATGCCTCGGTCATTTCGTCGACAAATTGACTGTCGACAGAGCCGGCGGCATGTCGGATCCTGAAGCCACCCTTCGCGTTGGTGAGGTATAGGCCGTCGTGGCTGGTAGGCCTGGATAGTGCTACGTAGACCAACATCAGTGGATGGTGTTTGTCGTATTCGTAGACTACCTGGGAGTATGTGGCCTACGCAGCCTAGTCTACAAAGCGGCTGTCAATCAATCTGGCATCATCCTCGGTCAGCATGAGGCCATCGCCCAGATTCGTAAGAAATGAAGATTATACTGCGTCGTTCTGGTGGACGAAGTGCACTTTACGGTGCGGTGATGTGGTTATCATATGTAACTTTCGTTAATGTATTCCTCCGGGGTCGAGCAATGCTTCAATATAGCTTGCCGAATCATAGGAATACAAACGTAATGTTTATTAGACTGCTATAAAAGCGGAGCCAACACTCGAACTACAGACGTTAATCTGATATGACGCCTGCATCGTAGGAGTACACATATAGGAATATCATGTAGCGTTTATTGCTTTCTTGTAAAATTAAATAGCCAGCACCACAAACACAATTGACGCTGCAACGGTATTACGCCTGCCTAGGCTGTTTTTCCAAACCAGTTTATAGACCTGGCGTGGCTCAGTGGTAGAATACCTGATTGCCACGCAGAATGCTTGGGTTCGATTCCTGCTGGGATTCTAATTTTCATTCTTTCTATTCGGTGAGTCAACGCTGCCGATGTTGGTTTTCCTTAACGCTCTAGAATTTAAGTTACCAATGTTTGTTCTCGCCGTTCCTGGGTAGATATAAACTGTCAATCACCTGTGGCGCATACCCGTACACCGCGGTCCGTGGTAAACGGGTATGTGCCACACGTGTCTAGTGGAAAGGGTTTGACGGCATACGCGACAGGATTTTAATGTTATTCATGTCATTACCCGGCAATCATATTCGTCAAATCCTCTTACCCTCCCATGCAAATTTTGGTCTACACCAAGTTAAGGAGGGGATCGTGAGAGCCCCCAGACGTAGGCGGCTAGATAGATAGATAGATACGTAGATAGAAACGCTCCAAGTGCCAGAGGTTCGCTAAGAAATGCTTCGCATTTAATATTATTTTCCCGTAGCATTATCCCCCTTAGGAGGATGTGCAAATTACATATAATGTGGCGGCGTATTTTAAGAAGTTTAAAACAGATTGATGATCAAAGAGTAGTTCATGGCTTTAGACTATTCTTCTTTGTGGGTTTTCTATGCCGGGTGTTTCAAGAAACGTGTCCGAAACCCCAAAACATCGTGTAAATGCGATATTTGATGAATGAATTCACAATTACTTCTATAGCCGCAGGCACTTAAAGATAGCTAACGACATCATTTGGAACAGTAATTAAGATAGGTAAATTACTCAACATTTCAATTAGTGGAGTTAGGTGGTTATGTAAAACGGGAGAATTGAAGTCCTTCAGGCGAAGAGCCCATTGCAGCTTTCAGATTTCAGAAAAGTGGCCTGCAGTAGTAATTGCAAGGTAATGAAATTCACCCAGATTCAGCGGCGAAACCTAAACTCGGAAGACAGCAACTGCCATATGCTTCTGAGACGTCCAGAACGAGTGAGGGTCGTTATATCAACAATCAACCGACTTCACTGTGTGGCTGTGCGGGCTGCGCTTGCAGTTATAGCACGCTTGCCGCACATACGTTAACGAACGCGGAAGAAGAACGCTCTGTAATCGTTGTCTTGAACAGTGACGTCATTCTGGTCGTCCGGTTGTTCGGTGATTCGGTTTCACTTTCGCTTTTGAATTTGGTTGAATTTCATTACGCCAGAATAATTACAAGAGGCCGCTTTTTCAATATCTCGAAGCTGCGATGGGTTCTCCGAATGAAGAATTTCAATTCTCCCATTTGCCATAACCGCTAACTCCCGTGCTTAAAAAGTTAGATAATTTAACTTTCTAATTTACTTTCCCAAATGATCTATTCAACGATCTTAAGATGCCTGCCGCTACAGAAAAAGCAATAGACCTTTTTCAAGCACACGAGCGCCACCAGCGGGCGCGCAAGCGCTTATGGGAAATGTGTGTACGCCGCAGCAGCCGCCGCGACGAGAGCGCGGGCCTCGCGCTGTAGCTTTCCGCTTGCGCCGTGCCAGGACTTCTTAGACACACTGAATTTGACAAGGTGCAACATGTTACTGCACAATTCAATCATGAACTTCAGTGTTTGGCTGCGATGGCCTCTCGACGATTTCCATCGGTCCCACTGTTGGACCAGTTGAGCGGCTCAGAAGCGTCAGCTTTCATTTATTTTTTTGGCGCCAGTGCGCCTTACGACATAAATGAAAAAAAAAAATACAGCTCGGTTGCTTATGAAGTGCAGGAGCGGTCTATGATTCGCGGATGCATTTGGAATCACCGTCCATCGACACTGTCGACGAGTACAGTGTGAGGTTCTGATATTTAAAGAGTACACTAGAAAGTGTAGTCGGCATTTGGGGAAATGAGATACATCCAGAGCGAAAAAAAGAAAGCAGTACAAGGAAGGAAATGACAAAGCAGCGCTCACACACAACTGAAAGTTTATTGCACGCGTGACAAAAGACATATATACAAAAATGGGAGTGCGTCGCGCGTGTCATAAAGAGGCACAAAAAGTCAAACAACCAAGGCGCGTGCTTACAGTCGATTAATAAAGTTGAATTGCTTGTCTTCTAACGACTGAGAAAGTTGACTGACACAAAGAGTGGCGTTATTTGTCGCGTTTGCTCGCGTTGTCTGATTAGGTTGATGGTACAATATTACTGTGCTTTCGAAGATGGGAGAACATTTTCATGACTGACATATCGATGCGAGATAAGACGGCTCCATTCAATAAATTTCGATGCTCGCTGAGGCGCGTATTAATACATCGACCAGTCTGGCCGATGTACATGTGGACGCAAGAAAGATCAATTTGCGGTTAACTCCTCCACAATTTACAAAACCATCGGCATGCCTCTGACCGCATTTTTCTTTGCCCACCGCAGACCCCTGCGACCTTAACGCGACTAAGCTTATTTGGGGCGGCAAACACAACCTTCACCCCCACATCGCTTCCCTACGTTCTTCAGGCCATGCGACTTCTTATACAAATAACTGCAATATTTCTAGTTTCTTCATTATTTACGGATGCAGGACGCCCGTGTTAATCTTTCTTTACCATGCCAACAGATTTTCGCAACCCGATACAACGATACGCAGGATATCCCGCCTCTTTGATCACTTTGCAGCTGGGAACTACTGCTCATCTTATGTTTTTTTCAATGCAGTGCGTAATCATGACATCACAATTCCTCGTTTAACAACATTCGAATTCGCCGACGCGAAATTAAACACCGATTTCTCTGAACGCGGGCTCTAGTGCCCGCAAACATGCTCCGCAGTGCAGTGCTGGGCAGTATCGAAGATACATGTATCTTAGATACTATCTTAGATACTCTATGGGTATTTTGTATCTGTATCGCGATACGTCTCGCAAGACGAGTATCTGTATCTGTATTTCTGATACATTCAATAACGTATCGTGTATCTTAAGATACAAGATACTCCGGTAGAAACACCACCATACGAAACAATAATCGCTGGCTCAACTACGCTTCTCAAGCTGGTACTGGCGCCTACAAACTGCCTGAATAAAACTAAGCACAGTGACATGATTTTATTTTTCTGCCAGAGTCCACCAGTGAGGGCAGGCGATGAGGTGTGCGCGTCCCTTTTGGTGGAGCAGAACAACATGACAGCGCTCGCGTAGTCACGACAGAACAAGCGCGCGAACGTCTATGCTTAGCTCACGTGCCTTTCTTTTCTCAATTTTTTTCTTTTTTCGTGTGCCAGTGCCATGATACTTACCCTTATCCACTGTCCAGCGCCGCGTACCACAATGCGTGCGGCGATTATCGCGCCAATTCTGATGCCGCTACCCTGCGAAGTGCTTCGTTACGGAATCTGAAGCATAGGGTTGCTTTGCGTCTCGTGGCTTTCATACATCACCGATATGAAGGATCTTGTCGATGTAAGTTCGGCTTACATGCGATTGACTTATGTGCAGATAAGATCCTATCTATAGCACCACTTGTACCGATGCTAGATCTAATAGATGAAGCGTTTACCTAGCAGATGATATGTTCGCGTACCCTATCTTCCTGCTGCCGATTTACTCCCGGCCGCGGCGGTCGCATTTTCGATGGAGGCGAAAATACTTGAGACCCGTGTACTTCGATTTAGGTGCACGTTAAAGAATTCCAGGTGGTCGAAATTTACGGAGCCCTTCACTGCGGCGTCCCTCATAATCGTACCTTGGTTTCAGGACGTAAACCCTAACGATTATTCTTATTATGTTCCTGCTATCTTTATTCAAAGAGTTTTTGAAATCATAATTTGAGTGTTAGCACAAGTGCCTTCTTGGTTCATCTTGTGCGTCCCGTACATTACCTAGGGCTCTGAACTGTTTTTTTCCGGTCTGGTCACAGCAATATGTCTCTTGTAACGTGCTGCCAAAGTAAGCTCTCTACTTTATTCTTACTTTAAACTGTCTGCTTTATTTCTGCTACTGCTTATGCATTTATATTTCACTTGAGCTTACTGTTCTGTCAAGGCGACTTTGAAAACAAATATGTAATTATGTAAATATGTAAATATGCAAATATGTAAATATATAATTATGCAAATATGTAAATATGTAATTATCCTGCTTATTGCTTAGTAAAACAGCGAAATTGAGCTTGCATTGTAAATATGAAAATAATTAGGAGCCACCTTAAAGTCGATACGAAAGGGATTCGAGAAACACTGCTATACCAAAAGATCTGTTTTTCTCATGGGCGTCCCAACAAGCCGTTTCAGTCAATTTTTCATAGGTACTAAATATTTTATTGCCTTACATTAACAAGTAAGTTGACGATACATCATGCTTACTTGACATAGCTATTAGGGGTGCCGCCTGTATAGTGTTTCAATACTTATTCACTATAAATGTTTGATACAGAACGGATTTTCTATTTTATTTACAGTACATTTGTTTTCCTTTTATAGGCCTCCCTAATTTTTCTCTTCTTACTAATTACTAATCGCCAGGTAATCGGGCAATAGCGTGAATAGCAGCGGTGTGCTGCGACAATTTGTGCAACTATACTGCCACGTGCTCTTATTTCTTTATTTTGGTATGATTGGGTTTAAACCGCAAAAAAAAAATTATTAGCAGTGCTCGGCTCAAGCTGCATCGCGATGTTTCGGAATCTTCGCGGTTGTTTCAGATTGTTGCGTTAAGATTACGCGCAAATCCCAGCCGCGGCGGCCACATTTCGATAGAGGTGAAATGCTCTAGGCCCGTGTACTTAGATTTAGGTGCACGTTAAAGAACCCCAAGTGGTCGAAAACCCCAAGTGGTCTAAAACCCCCAGGTGGTCGTTCAGAACCCCCGGTGGCCCTCCACTACGGCGTCCATCACAATAATATCTTGGTTTTGTGATGCAAAACCGCAACAGTTATTATTAAAATTATGCGCAGGATGCGAGCACTGTAGTTCATTTGGGAGCTTACGCGAGCACCAGCGGTAACGCTGGAAGGTTCGATCGCTGATGTGACCACGTGTTCCACCGATGATCAGAATACGGAAGGCCAACGACATTTATTGCCACTATCAGTGTACACCGTTCTTTTGCTTGTACATTGAGTTACTTATTTTTCTGGGCACAAGTTTGCCCAATGAGCAGTTTCGTTTATACCGGAGTGACTGCCGCCTTCTTCATCGTCACCACTACGTGATAATACAATAGGCATTAGGCGTTTCTGGGGTTCACATGTTCTCTCGTTGAAGAAAAATTGTTAAAAGATTGCACATTTGTGAGTATATTGATAACGAACGTTTCACGCCAGCAGATAAGTACAACATGAAAAGTCATTGCAGTTTTATGATCTCTATACGTATACACAATGTGTCACGAAAAATGTCGCTAGCAGCGTTGTCGCTGCTGTACACCGGTGATTCGATATTGCGTAAACGGTCTTATACAGCCAAGGTAAAACTCCACACCGTTATTTACGCCATGTGCGAAGGCTTCTTATTGAAGTTCTTGTGATTAGATGGCGACCGGCTACCTGGTCGGCAAGCTGAGCAGCGACTCATCAATTACAAAAATGACAAGCAAGAACCGCTGTCAGTGAACAGCTGTCCTGTTAAGCAGCCGAAACAAATCCCATTAAGTTCTGTCGGAAGTAAACTAATGCACTTTGAGCAAGCAGGACAAAACTTTTGAGATACTAACAGACATTTCATTAAAGTGAAACAAAATTGGTTACATTAAAGAAATTTTCAAGCAAACCTTTTTGTGCATGCGTTCGCTACTTCATTATGGTGGTCTATAATAACAAATTTGCGAATGTATCGAAGTATCTTAAGATACATCTGGCAAGTATCGTATCGGATACAATTATTGCTGTAGTATCTTGTATCTGTATCTCCAATACTTCTTGCCTGGGTATCTTGTATCGTATCGCGATACAATTTCAAAGTATCTTTGCCCTAGCCCTGCCGCAGTGAAACTTAAAAGCATGTATCAAGAAACTGCAAATTATCAGAGCGAGCAAGGCATCTCGCAAGCGAATTCTAGTCCCATCCCTTTTTCTTTAAACACGTTTAGAATGTGCTCACTTCTCTGTACAACACTTGACTTGTCAATTAAAATCAAATAAACATCTGTGTACCTGAACACTGCAACACCTCTCTACGATTTGGTTAAACCCGATCATGAGCCACTATGGCATTAAATGCCATAGTGGCTTGTGAACAAGTAATCATTGAATAAATACGAATTCAGTGTTCCAGCTCCATTGCTCACGATAGCACGTTTTTACTGCATGTATCGGCACGGGATAACTCGCATGCCGCTTAACTGCTACATCCGCTCGGTAATACCTACACTGACTGCATCATTCCTTTCGCAGTTTCATGCTTAGAGATACATTCAGGTGCGTTCAGACATGTGTAGCAGGGGCGTAGGCAGAAATTTTTTCAGGGGGGGGGGGCACCTCCTTGATCTGTAGTCGGGAGGAGCAGGCAGATGTGGTCGAGTGTCATTTTCTGCTCTGTATGCTATGGCAAAAAAATTTCGGGGGGGGGGGGGCACGGGCCCGGTGTGCCCTAACGTGGCTACGCCCCTGATGTGTAGTATTTAGGATTTAATAATAGTCAACCAGCGGCGGCGCGTTTTTTTTGTTTGGTGCTCCCACGGCGCCAACGAGTGACGAAACAGCCGGCGGGCCCGCCGTACACACTTTTCCCACAGTGCTTCGCGCACCCGCAGGGGGTTCTGGGATTGCTTGAAAAAAGTCTATTGTGAAGGTAGCGAGCAAATATCGTCTTTTCCTGATTTTTGAGGGCTTTGGACACATTTCTTGAAACACCCGGTATATGTGCACATTCATATACATATACGGGACGCGACGGCGACGGCAAGAACCCGCCAAGAGTGTTTATACAATTGCTATAGCAATAATAGTGGTACAGGGAATCTGTAGGAGCCAATATTGCGCAAACTAGATTTTTTCTTCGTTAAGACAGCAGCCCGAAGGAAAACGAAACAAACGGAAGAGGCGGCTAGTGTGGAGTGAGTGGTTGGCGTGACAAGTGGGAATCGGTGGTGTAACACAGGAAGGGAGCAAAAAAAAAAAAAAAACGGGCAGAGGGATTCAGAGGGTGAATATCTGCGTTGGTCTCCTGATGAGGAGACTGGAAGAATGCATTATGCTTCTAGGACTGCAGAAAATAGTGTTATTGTTGTCTTCCATAGAACAGGAATCATAGAATGAGCACCAACTGGAAACAAATATTTCATCGAAAGCACCGTGTCGAAGAAAAAAAAATATTTGCATCAGAGAGATTTGAACGTGTGACTGGGCCTAGTTGTGTTCTTTAGGTCGCCTAGACTCAGCAGCTTTCTTCGAAACGTTCATGCCAACTGACTCGAGTGCGATCGAAATGTAAATGGGATATGACTCTATATCTTCTCTTTGTACGAGAGCGGAGGTTTCACTTTCACAGAAAACTTGACTTGAAAATGTGACCTGCTTTGTTGAAATGCGGTGCCACTGCCTTCGATGCTTAACCGTTTCTGCATGATGCCCGTGTAATCTGATATTAAATTGTTGCCCCCATCTTTATTCAATGTATTGAAAGAGACACATTCAACCTTCCAGCATGTAAAAAATGGCTGGCTTTCGCGTAATCGAGAGCAGATGTAAGCATGAAATCGCTACCGGAAAAGCAAATTGCTTGGAGGTGATAATAGCCACACGCTTAAGAGGGGACGCGGGGATCGAATCGCGAAAATAGCTAAAAAATAAACTTTTGTAAAACACTCGTTTTGGCATCCACGGTCTCTTATTTACGGAGTGTCTAAACGATCACGCTGAAAACGAACTGCAACCAAATCTTTGTTGTCCATTTTCTAAAAAAATTTTTGTGTACGTTATGTTGGGCTAGTTGATGCATCATTACTTGAAATACTTGGGGCAAGGTTGCAACTGAGAAGAAACAACTGAGAAGAAGAGAAGAAACTTCTCAGTTGCAACCTTGCGCCAAGTATTTCAGGTTTTTGCTGCCTGCCACTTCGCTTATGGAAAGCATAACACAACTATGGCTGGACCGATTTTTATGCTGTTTGTTTTATTGTAATCCATAGACTGTGCTGTACTTCAAAACTGTCTTGAAATTTTCCTTTAGACTTTCATACTTCTCGTATTTCATGATTACTGCAATGCACGATCAGCTGGGACACATGCATTTGCATGTAATGTTCAGCAGAAAATTATTAGAGCTCTAAAAAAATTCCAACACTGTCTTTAAGTAAAAACAGTATGTGAGCAAAGATACAAAGTAGTGGAAGCCTGCTAGCATGTTCCATGACTGTGCCACGCTTTCCATCAGCAAGGAACTTGTAAATCCTTATAAAACAAGAAATAATGAGGATAATTTCATCAAAATTTACTGTTACCTCTTTAATATGATTTTGAGTGTCGGTCCTAAATTTCAGCACTCTGTGTCAAGAAACAAAACGTTAATAACGATTCTCGCGACCCCCCTTAAAATGGCTACAGTCCACGTGCACATGGGCACACCAACCCGTACTCTGCACTGGTCCGTGTGCATGCGGTTGCTTCCTGTGCCTGTGAGGCGTAAACTTTTGGGCATGGCCAAGCGTCTGCAGCAACGACGCGACGCAGGCCTGAGATCTTACTCAGCTGGAACGAACCTGTTTTAATCTAAACGTCATGGAAGTCTCCTCGTGTCCAAACACAATACGCGCGGTGTGGTCGTGCGACGTGGCGCCATCTTCGGAGGCAGCGAAAGTATTTACCCACGCCAGCCTCCGAGCACGGATAATTCGGTCTCAGCGCCAAGAGATCAAAATATATTGTACGGCGCCGTGTACCGGCCTTTGGCAAGTAGCTATTATCTGCTTTGAAACATCACAATTGGAAATCGCAGATGGAACGTCAGCGAACTAGACGCTACAACTTGAGCGATATCGTGAACAAACATTAAGAAGAACTCGGAAGCGATATTTTGTAGCGTTAGCTGCACTTGGCTAGCCGGAGCCGATGTCGCGTGGATCCTCATGAGCCGTGCTGCGCATGCGCGAGAATCAGTGATCTCAAGCCGGCATCTCACGCGCTCTCCGCCACCGCCGCGAGTGGTTCGCCGCTGCTTGTCTGCGCGTTCGGGAGGAGTGACGTCGTAGCCGCGGCAGACGAACTGGCGCCACCGCCGGTCTGCGCTTTCCAGAGGAATGACGTCGTAGCCTTGGCAGACGTATTGGCGCCAGCGCGCGCGCAGCTATTCGCCTTCGCTGAGCAGTCGCCGTCTGACACTATGCTGGAGCCGTTTGATAGCGCCTCTGACTGGCGTTTGCAGGTGGGTAACGCCATGGAGAAGGAGAGCGCAAATGCTGCTCAACGGCGCAGAAGAGCGGAGAAGCTTATCTCATCGGATCCCGAAGTAGTTGCCTGGCCATTAGCGCTTCAGCTTACGAAGAATGAACAGAAGAAGGCTAACAATCCTAGAGAATCTGGACAGCTAAGAATAATTAGCTGAACCTTTGCTAACGCTACGTATATCCTGCCAAAGCCGAGCTAAGCCACTGCAATTTTTTTTGTAACCTCTTTGGGCAGTAAATAGCGTGAGTAACTAAGTCCATTAGAAAGGCGCCGTGCCACACGATGCTCTGTTTTAGATGTTTGGTCAGATGCCAAGATGCTTTCGTTGTGTCTGAGTGCCTGGATATTTCCTTTCAGTGCCCGCATAACGGCACTCGCTTTCGACCCAAGATCACTTAAAGGTCACAGACAACGGTAGCTGAAAGCGTTCCATGCTCATTAGCGTTTCGACTTGTGCAAGTAAATCTGGATTTTACGTGGTGGAGCAAGTTGCGGTGCTTTCAGCTTTAAAGTCTCCCTAAACCACCCAGAGGTCAAAATTCCGTTATGGTGTTGCAGTTGTGCACGAGTCTACATCGAAGGCGTAGCCGTGAACGTTTTTCGAAGTGGTGCCGTGTTCACGCGACTGAGGATCCAGAAGAGGCCCTCACTCGTTTCACTCGTCCTTCGCTATGTTGCGTTCGTCGGCTCGTCTCTCCTGGTGGACCAGTGCTCTTCTTCACCATGCGAGGAGAAAGAGAGGTGAGCGCCGGTACCTGCGAGCAGACAGGCAGGTTGTTTTTGCGGATGACGTGAGCAGACGAGAATGTTGACGTCATGGCGAAAGCTGAGGATAACCGAAAGGCTTGTAGAGGAGAAGGGATTCTTCTTTGGAAATTGTGGGGCGCCCGCTGCTCGTAGAGCTGCCGTGTTTGGCATTGTTGATCGCGACGGCATTTTGTACTCGATGCGCGCGTTTACTTGAAACAGTAAAAAATTATCGGAGGGGATTTAGAGACCCTTTAATGCCATCTTGAAGGTGATAGCACGCATTACATGTGGGGCATGAACAACTGCTATGTCGGCGACACACTGGGGGTACATCCGCATCCGCTACAAGCTCTCGAAACTTTACATTTCGTCGATAGATGAGTCATGGTGCTTCTCAAAGCGGTTCGCAAGGCTTACATTGCTTGATATCGTTCCATAATATTTACGCCGGAAATTAGTTGTGCTAGGCAGTCCGACATGCGTTTAGCCAGTCCGACATTTATTCCTTGCTTGCAGTGTCGCGCGTGACGACTTGTGCTCTCTATGTATTGATGGCGATCTCTCGGGTTTCTGTGGAGCTTCGGCTTTAATTTTCCTTTGTCTATAAAAACCATCCTGCCGACGAAGTTGTTTTCCCTAGACGAATGGGACATTGGAAACTTAATATATGTTTTGGCGCCTTGTGCGTTCTACGCTTGTGTCACGCAATTTTCAAATGCGTTAAGGACACTCCTCGCACTACATGACATTCGTATAGGGTTTGCTCCCAAAACAGTTTCAATCACTGGGGTGGCTCTGTGGTGTCACATGTGCTCACCGCGCAGAAGTCCTGGGTTCCATTCGTGTTCTAACCGAAGTTTTTTATTATTTCTTTATTTGCATGTATGTCCAATTCTCGCTCTCGGACAACGCTGATTTTTCGCTCACAACCAACGACGCCGACGCCGGAATTTCTGAGAAACGAGCTCTTTGACGCTCTCGCGTTAAAGTGTTCCCATATGTCGGTGAAAAAGGACCTCGTATGCTAAAGGCTAATATTTGTATGTAGTAGGTACATTCGAATCCAAAATATCTAAGTGTAAGGAATGATGTAAGTGTAAGGAAAGATGCGTGCTGTAGACTCTTACTGTACTCTCGAGTTGGTCGGAATTTAATTTCGATGATCGGCATAGTTAGCGAGTTATCGGGTAGCCCTGTATCATTTGCCGCGTCACCGATGCTTCAGTTCTCGATAGTCTCGGCTTATCCAAAGGTTGGCCAACTAGCTCTGCACAGGTAAAACATTGCCGTCAGCTGTCACTGTCCCTACTGCAAATACAGAGGTTGTAATCAAAATTTTTCACCGCTGTCATTGTTGCCCTTGACTGTCCTAAGGGAGCTATCGACATGAGGGCAACATGTGCCGACGTAACTTACTGTTCACTTCATGCTTGGAGTATATTCTGAACTTATACGATGGCAAAAAATTCAACCAGCTCCGCTTCGCGGACACCGATGAAACATCGAAGCTGGTGAAGTTTCCATCGTCAGGCTAACGCATTTATATCTTTTGCAAGTCTTTCAGATATGTTATATCATTGCTCTTACTTAACACTCTTTGTTAGGCTTTCAGGTGGTAGTATAGTTTTATTGCATCTTGACCATACCACTTTTATACACAGGTTTACAAAGAAGCATTCGCTTATGATGCTCCCATATGTTGTGTCACTGCTCTTTATTGAACAATTTTTGTTAATATTTGAGGTGGTAGTATAGCCACCACCTTTCATAACACAAAGTATCACGTGACAGTGGTCTGACTATGGTAACGAGCACGCCATTTGTTGGGATAACTGCTGCCTTCTCCCTTTTATTGGAAGTTGTGTGTAGTGGGATTTATGCAATATCTGTGGCGCACACACTCTTATAATGATGATAGTTTTCTGATAGGCCACACAGATTTCAGTGGCACATAGCCGTTTGTTGGGCTAACTGTTGCCTTCATTTTTACTGGACCAATGGTTAGTAGTGGCATTTACTCAATGCATGCAGCGCACACCCGTTTATGATGCCCACAAGCGTTACCACAGATCGCGGACGTGAAAGGCTCGACCAAGAACAGCTCTTGATTTCAAGCTCATGAAGGGTTTCTTTAGCCTCCATAAATTAAACCCGTAATAGGTATCCCTATGTAACCAAATCAAGTCAGCTTCTCTACAAAGCCTAGCTCCTTTTAACAGCGAATCTGCTTAGGCCGGCCGTAAAAACTAGAGAGACGTAACCAGTAATTGAGGAAAGCTTTAGTAAATCGTCGAGATTAATCCAGTTACAAACACCGTGGCCGCAGATTTCAGCTTCGCTGAAGCATCTTTACGCAGTGCTTCAGCGGTGCGCAGAACGACAGAATACTAGGGACAGGGGCGTAGCCAGAAATTTTTTTCGGGGGGGGGGGTTCAACCATACTTTATGTATGTTCGTGCGTGCGTTTGTATGTGTGCGTGCCTATATACGCAAGCAAAACTGAAAAATTTCGGGGGGGGTTTGAACCACCCCAACCCCCCCCCCTTGGCTACCCCCCTGACTAGGGAAAGGGAAAGGCAACGGCGGCTGCGAGAAGACCCTGAAGCAATGGAAGCCCTACGCGAACGACGACGAGAACCTAGAACTATGTGAGGTTCGACCGCTCCGTTTCAGCGCAAGTTCCTGCCTCTGGAGTTTGGACATCCGTGTCGTGTCGGTGACTTTCTGTGGTTCAACTCGAACATCTTTGCGCTGAGAAGTAACCTCGAAACAACCTAGTATCACCTACCTAAAGCCTAGCAACAAGCTAGAAGCAACCAGATTAGACTTCAGTACCGTCCAGCTTCGCTTATTGAAGCATTGCGCGACTTAGTGCATGCTTCGCCATTTTTTATTCATGTACTCTTCATGTTCAGTCAAAAAACTTAGAGGTCGCTTGAGCTTCGCCTTCAAGAGTAGAGCGCGAGAGCGTAATCGGGCCGCGTCCTCATCGCATTCTCAATCGCTAGGCTGGCATCGGTTCTCGGTGGGTGCCTCAACCGCGCAGGAAATGAACGACTGTGCGCGTAACATTGGCCATTTCAAACAATCCTACAATGCCTACTGCAACTACAGTTGTTAAATGCCCACTACGCCATAATTCTTCCTTTTGCTAATCAGGGAAGGGTCCACTACGCGTCCATAAGGCAACACCCGAACCTACGAACCTGCTCAATTTGTTGATGCTTTTGCACCTGATGATGATTAAATATCTCAGAGCGCTTTGTAATGGCTGGGCCTTTAAAACACCCACTTGTTGCGCAATTGACATGTTTTGACGCTTTTTTTCATGTTCTGACAGTTCATGTTCTGACATGTTCTGACAGTTTTTTTCCGAAGGAGCTCCAAGCATTAGCGTAGCTCTATGGTTCTCACTCAAAGCAAATATTTTATTATTTATTTTATTTGCATCTCTCTCGATTTTTCGGTCACGGACAAGGTGATAATATTTCGCACACAGCCAACGACAGCGACACCGGAATTTCTGCGAAACGAGCTCTTTAACGCTATCGCATTAAAACACACTTCGTTGCTTTCTTCACTTGAATAATACCTACTAACGAAACTTATGCGCTTATTTCTATTGTTATCGTGAATATTCCTCGATGGGCAAATTCTACGTAGCGGAGAAAGACAAAGAAGAGGAGCGGGCCTCAGAGGAAATCATCATCAACATGCACGGCTCGCGCACTACCCTCGAAACAGCAGCGTTCTAGAAGACAGGGTGCGCAGGCCATCCAGAACGTCTCTTCAAAGGGGTCGTTCGCGGATGTTTCCATGGAGGATGTGCACATGGGGCCTAAGGAACCTGTTTTTCGGCTCCCGTACTTCGATCGTGGAAGCTCCCTTACCTTCCACCGTCGACCACCTGCCGACTGCAAAGGGCGACGGCTACATCAGCTTCAGCACGCGCACGGAGCAAGAGTTGGAAGATGGCGTCGGCGCGTTGTCTTATCTGAGGTTTGTTCCTGCATCGAATGCCCCGAAACGGACCGCCTTTGCAGCGCTGCACAGACACTGGGCTACCTGGCCTTTCTCGCTGTCCATCGCGGTCACAGCCACTTCGCCCGGGATGATGCAGCGCGCAAGTCCCGCCGATCGGGTTTCAAGGGCACAGCTGCTGACCATTGCCGAACCACAGAGGTCAGTTGGTACAGTGATAAGTAGGCGCAGCCTTCCCGGCACATGGCAGAGTGTATGTACAGGCTGTTTAACACATAAGGGAAAATTCAGAGCACGTTGCAATGCGCTTTAAGTTTTCCCCTAAGAGTGAAACAGCCTGTACGTGAGAGTGCAATAGATAGTCACACTTCTGATTATTGCATCTGCCTGTACTCCTGTGCTCCACACCACTTTTCGGTATTTATAGGCCCGCCGTAATGACATACTACGCAAGCGTTTTCAGGAGCTATATAACTGCAGTGGCTGTGAATGTACAATATCCTGTAGTATAAGGTGCCGCTCTTTCCTGAATTTCCATTGCCATTTTTAATACCTTTAGCTAGCAAGTTACCTACGAATTAAAGTCACGGAAGACTCCCAAAGTTTAGGAACTGTTGTGACTGTGTCTTCATAATGGCGGTGATAAGATACATATTGAAGCTGAAGCTTTGCCCGCCGGGGCGTTGTTGTGGTTGCGGTGCTCGGATGCTGGCCTCAAAGTCGAGGGTAAGATCCCGGCCGCGGCACTCACATTCTGATGGAGGCGAAATGCTAGTGGCGCGCGTACAGTGCGATGTCGGTGCACGTTAAAAACACCAGATGGTCGAAATTTGAGCAAATCCCCACTACAACCTGCCTCATAATGATACAGTTGATGTGGTACGTAAAATGCGATATATTATTATTATTCTTTAAGGTGAATATTTCTTTGCCTGTTCTCTCCACTTTGCCCTTTGTGTCTGCATTGTCCTCCACGGCCACCTTGAGACCACTCTGCCGGTGTATCTGTACGCGCGTAACGTGCATGCTGCTAGTCACCGCAGCTTGTCCTGAAGGAAATGTGAATGGGGAGACGTGGCTAGTTGCCAGCAGTAGATGACCACAGAATGAAACAAAACTCGCTCATTAGCGTCTTATCGCAATGCATCATTCCTTGGCATATACCAAGTAGCAAGCCCTGCATTTGTGACATAAGGTGGTTTCGGCGTCTTCGCACTCTCGGTGGTTAGGCTACACAAAGTATTAACTTAGCTGCCAACCAAAATAAAATCTCTCCATTATGCGCCCAAAAAATCCTTAACGCGTGGCGGAGGCCCAGATGATAAAGAAACGATGAGTGGATCTGGCGCACCTTGGTTGGGCTACAGCAACCTAAAATATATCGGTATTTCTGGCTCACTATTGTGATTTGACATGCACTGCGAAAATGAGCTTTGACTCGAATGGAGAGGCCCTATGTGCGTGATACAGGAAATTAAGGTTTCTGTCGCATCTATGTGGGCGCCGCATGCACATACAACAGCATTATTTGCGTAGACATTTGTTCGATCATCTAAATAAGCTTCGATAAACACTGGTCGTCACAGGTCAGTTGAATTTTTTTATCTGGGGTTTAACGTCCCAAAAGATCAGTGGAATGCGTTGCAACTTCCTAATGTCAAGCATATCTTGGCGAGTAAGAACCCGCTACGGGGCTCTAGTGGTTATGGCGGTCGACTGCTGCCCCGAAGGTCGCGGGATCGAATGCCGGCTGGGGCGGCTGCACTTTCATTGGAGGCGAAAATGCTTGGGGCCCATGTACTTAGATTTAGGTGCACGTTAAAGAACCTCAGGTGGTCGAAATTTGTGGAGCCCTCCCCTACAGCGTCCCTCATATACATATCGTGGTTTTGGGACGTTAAATCTCACCATCATGCACTTCTGTATGTACCAACTCGCCACACAAAAACTAATTGCAGAACGAAAGCACGATGGCAAACCAATTAGGGCACAAATGAAACAGATTGGATGCGGCCATGCTGGTTATTTTGGTCATGATTATTCATGAAGCGCAGGTTTAAAATATTTTGCTCAGTTCGATTCAAACAGATGCAGGATTTGGCTCACTTTACATTCAAAACTGCTTTTTTTAGTTCGAGTTACAATAAGGGATTGCCCCATTTTGATTACAATTGTTTTAACTGTGAAATATACTTAGGCACGCTTCACGCTCCCGTGAAATTTAGCCCAAATTCGTTTTCTAGATTTCGCTCATTTAGAAAGAAATGAAAGACGCCGCATGTCTAGAAACTGCAACATAATGGATCCGGCAGAGTTGTAGATATATTGTGAACAAACGTATGTCGTCTCTTACAATCTATTAAGAAGTGTTCTTAATAATGAAATAATGAAATTAACCACACATCAAAGCATGATACTGCTGATAAAGCTTTGACGATTTCCGCTGCTTATGTGAATCCTTTGTATTCGTTGTTAGACCCTACGATAAACCACCTACGATATTCTTATGAACATTTCAGTGCAACGAGCGGAGAGGAGCAAAGGAAATAGTGAAAAGAGCGAGGACTGCATTTTCATCACCAAAGACGTGTCATTCCGCTATTATGGCACCTTTTCAAAAGATTCACATGGCTACATGCTGGTCGCACAGTCGTTCGTGCACAACTGCAACAAAACTATATTTCAACCTCTGGGTTGTATACGAGCGCTTTAAAATATATTTACACAGGGGGCAACGGCAGGCAAAATGACGGCTGCCTAGCAATCCGAACCATGGCTTCTTTCTCGCCCTCGTCACTACAGCCACGCACTGGCGGCTGTTGCCTGTCGCTATTGAATGAGGTCATATATATTATTGTTTTACCCAGTGAAATCGACACTACGTAACTGATCTTTGCCGTGGCCCATTGTTCGAATTATTGCCACCTTGCGGAATCTTTTCCTCAGTTCCACTATGTCACGAGTCCTTAATTTAAATTCAGACCTTTTATTGATCTGTCTGGCTTGTGTTCATTGTTTCTAAGGCTATGTTCAAGTGATCCAGCCTAGTCTAGTCGCAAGCCATGCTGCCGGCTGATGAATGCAAAGGAGAATGTCGGTCGCTGTTGTCTAAAATTTAAGAGCCCTCGTACTCGGGTGTGCGAAGTCGGTTCGACATCGTGGTAGAGTGCGCATTCAGATGACGCATGTGTTTGGCAATGGAAATGACTCAGTGTAGGTGAGGCTGGATAGGCATGACTTTCGTTTTTGCACCCCTTGTTCGCAGCCTATGCCGTTGTGTCGCTGTCCATCTGGGCGAACGGGCAGCGGTCAGCAGCGCTGGTTGTCCTGCCACTTCAGCATGACCCGGAGCGGCGGAAGCTCGCGACCGCTGAAACCGGCGCCGGTGGCTCTGGAGCAGCGATTTCCGGAACGCGGCAACCGTTCCCGGAACTTTGCCGTCTGCGCGTACAGCGTCCTGTAACGCAAGCAGCGAAGTCCGCATGAGAGGGCGTAAAGACTGTGCCTCGATCACCAGCCGGTGATCGAGGCACAGTTTGCGGTCGCAGACTGGGGGGGAAATACGGCGACCATATTTCCCAGGCATAAGGATATGTTTGATTTTATTTGTTTTATGTGTGCGTATTATATAAAATGTTATAATTTGCGAAACCTGTCTCCCTGTCTGGTTCCTATGGTGTCACTATTTGCTCAGAATAGACGAAAAATCTCTGAACAGGGCGCATCGCTGGAGCCAACGTTTCGACAAGTGGTCTCGTTTTCTTCCAGGCACCAACTGCTTATCTTAGCGCGTGTATGGGTATATGCTTCGTAAACTCTCCCACATCCGAAGCGTGGAGGAGGATAGGCCAAATGCGAAAACAGGAAGGGTGATGATAAGATGGGGGAGAAGAAAACATAGGAGGGGGTATTGAGAAAAGCGCCAATTGGGCATAGGCGTGCGCAGGGTTCCCCATCAGGGGGGGGGGGTGGCGAAGGTTCATCGCAGCGCCCCATACCCTACTAAGATAATGTATGGTGCAGATATTGCGCCCCCCCCCCTCTTAGGCGACTAGAAGGGTCAATGTGCGGGGCAGATTTTGCGGCCCCCCTCTTGGGTGATTAGAGGGGGCGCGCCCCCCCCCCCCCCCTGTGCGCACGCCTATGCAATTGGGTGTGTAGAGGGAAAACATTCAAATAAAAGAACGAAAGAGGGAGTAGGGGCTGGAAGGCACTCTCTTTGTGTCGTGGTTCTGTTCGCGTAGAAAGGGTTGAAGGTCGGAGGTTTTCCGCTGCATCGTGACCGTCACAAGTGTGTAATAGCTGACAATGATAATTTCCCGGTGATCAAAAACCGTTAGAAATTTTTGGATCAAAGGTTTAAGTTTGTGTGGTTTTTGTTGTGTAGGTACACTGTAAAAAAGAGCGTTATTTTTACGACCATTATCGCGTCAAAAATGCGGTGTCGCCATCGCAAACGTAAACTACAGTATTCTCGCTGTATACCGTGCCGCGCGCATGCGCACTGGCTTGTAGGAGTGAAGAAAGGAAAGTGTAAAGAAGAGGAGCGGCGTCATGCGCTCGCCTTCCGGTTCCTGCCGCTCATGCACGCGCGTATAGACGCTGCGACGAATGCTTGGCGCGCTGGCGCACCTTGTGTTAAGGTCCGTGCGAGAAACCGGGCATGCGCAGAGCGGCGCAGATACGGCAAGGAACAACCGGCTCGGCACCCGATGCGTCACCAGTCTCGCCATTTTTGAAGGCTCTGCAATCGGTGCTGATTTCAAAGCTGTTCGGCCACGTTTTGTACACCCGCTGCAGGTACGTCGCATTCTTTTTTCAAAACTTAATCCCGCAGTGGTAAGTGTGCTCTGGAAGTATCAGAAAGCCATTTCGTTTGAGTGGCTGGATTTTGTGCACTTGCTGGCATGACTTTCTCGAATAGACGTCTTGCTTTGCGTGTGCACCGCATGCACTGCTGTATACTTCGCCTTGCATGGGCACGCGCCGACTTAGTGCGCGAATATTTTTGTTGTATCTGAAAATGCAACGCAGCATGAATGTGAACCTTCGAAAGTTACAGTTATAAGGTGGCGTTTGACCAGAACTGGTGCCGTTTGTACCGGCCACACACAGCACGCCGTCAATATTCACTACATTCAACAGGTATGTAGTTATTTTCAACGGAGTGTTGCGTGCCAGCATTGTACGGTGGTTTGAAGTTCCCACATGTGTGCACTTTTGGTGCGCTGCAATTTCGAGTTCGCGCTGTTTCTATCACAATAAGCAGCCTAAAACGGTACTAGTTGCGGAAGGATTTTTTTCTTGGTTGAAGTGCTGTAATATTTGTTGCTTCATGCTGTGTAGTTATGTTTAATAGCTTTTTCTGAATCAGCAGCTTAATAAGGATTGAGTTTCCACGTGTGCGCGCTTTTGCTGCGCTACGGTTTCGAGTTCTAAACTGCCTTGGTATGCGTTGACTTTCCGAGGCTGCAGCGAAAGAGAGATCAAACGGTCTCTTTCACTTAGTACATATTCTGGTAACTTCGGCGTTAGCGACGTTTTTTTTTTACATGTATTGCAGGTTGCACGTACGCTTTTTAAAGTGTTACAGCTCGCAGGGTGACTTTTCCAAACTGCATTCCGAACTGCATGTATGCCTAACTGTTGGATGCGTGTCGATTGGATGAGATGTTTGTTGATGTCATGCAGAGCAAGTTAGATGGTTGCAACTGTATGTTGTGACTTGAATAATTCATTGGCTTTGTATTTAACCTAGATTATCAAAATACGTTTGTATTTGAGCTCTGGATGTTTTTATATTTGCAAAATGTGCACCTCCCCTGTGAGCACACTGAGCAGAAGAATATACTTTGCGTTTCGTCAAAGCTGCAAAATGTGAGGAATATTCTTGAAATGAAAAATGATCATACTTGAGGCCACTTAGCATCATTTTGTTGCAGTTGCATCAGCATATCATACAGGTGCTGTGTCAGTACGCACAATTCATCAGCACTAGTTTAATTTTTCTAGCATTTAGTTGCACAATACATGCTGAAATGAAAAATGGAACATGAATGGAAAATGAATTTGTCAGTGCTCTTAACCCTAGATGGTGACCTGTGGAACCCAGAGGAGTACTTGGTGACTGCCCCGTGTTGGAGCGGCTGGAGAACTTCACTACAGTATTGTGCATATTATTCACCAGTTATTTTTCCTTTCATGCCTGTTATGCTAAAAGATTGTGGTCTAATCTGGAATTTGTTCAAAGGTGTGCATTTGAATGATTCTGGTGAACATTTTTTTCTCCCTTTTGTAGAAAAAAAAGCTGCTCAAATAAGTATTGTTTTTTTAATGTTGGTGTCAAGGCATCTGCAAAAATGGTGACTTTTCCTTGCTGTGGCATCTGCAAGTATCCTACAGATTTTCTCTTGAAAACGCCTCCCAATAGTAGCCTGCTGTACCAATAGTCCTGGCACTTTAAAGCAACTCTAAGGACATATGGTTATTGTCAGCGAAAGTCATCTGTGTCTCTTTCTGACCATGAGGATGTTTGCCTGAAAACAAAATTTGCGTTTACTATGAGAATTGTTCAAAAAAGTTTTCCTCCTATTTGATTCCAACTCTCCGATTTGATACAAACTCATTACTTCTAGGAGGGGAAGGTTCCCGTGACTTTAGTATTCAAATAAGTGGCGGTAAAAGTCTGGCCGCTGCCTGTGATCCACACCCAAAATTATTGCAGTGCACCTGTGAGATGGGCGGTAATCGTGGCGCTTGAACTACACGTTTATCTTTTCTAGCTTCCAAAAACTCCATATTTAGTAACAAAACTCTCTCAGGGCGCATTAATTTGCCATTGAAGGCCAACTTTTTGCTCTGAATGCGTTTTTTGAAGCTCGCAGTTATAATCAGTGTTCCATAGTTAAAGCTCCCAACTTCTGTACTTTCAAGTTCATGCTCGATGCTGATTTTCAGCTTGGACTGAAACAAAAATGAGGTCTTTACAATCGTTGCATAATCCACATACCCAGGGGTGCATCAGTGTATAAGTATGTACTCCATGCCCTGAATGCTATATCGTAGGCTGTTGCAGTAAAGAGACGTCTTTTTTTACTAATAATGATTATGCCTTTATTAAGGAGCGTCGGAGGGTTAACGTTCCAATGAGACGTTAAATGTGACGTCCCAGTCTGACGTCCAACCATCCTGTAGCACTTCTTAAGGTCTTTTCATCTTCAGAATTCAAGTTGGCAGATGGTGCCAGTGAGCGTGCGTGCAACTAGTCAGCACTGTGACAAGAGTTTAATGCTGCCGCTGATGACGAAGAATTTTTTGGTGCAGAAACAGCTTGGACCAAAAAGGACCATGTCCCATGATACGTTATATACCGCAGATATGCCGAGCAGCAGACCAAGGGAAGCTTGTACCTGTTGCATCACTGGCGGGCGCCTAGAACCACTGGGGATCGAGCCTCGCACCATCCGTATATGAGGCAGATGCTTAAATCCCTAAGCGGCACCATAAAAATCAATACTAGTGCAGTGAAACTTTGCTGCACAGTAGTGGTTAACATTTCGGCTAGATTGGGTGATTTTTGAGAAAGAGCAATATGTGTATAAGCAACATTTATGGATAGCCTTGAGACACCAAATTTCAACCTTTAGAACGTGCATAACTTCTTGAATGTATTTTGGAAATTACTACGAATCTAGGTACAAGCTCATGAGTAGATTCATTACTGCAATATTCAGCATTGTTTTTTCCTGCTTTTGGTACGGGGCACTTTTTGGTTTTAACCCAGACCATGGAAGCAAGGCTAAGAAAAAAAGCAAGGAAGGGGAATCCAAAAGTCGTCAGTTTTACAAAAAAATCATGGATTCTGAATGGAATATTTAGGCGAGTAGCAGAATTCCTGACTGCATTTTCTTGAGGTAGAAGTATTGAATACAACGGACCATAGCAGCTGTCCATCCTACTACTACAGCAAGTGAACTTCACCTGTTAAAACTTCTGGCTAAAGTCTAGCTTTATAAGTGCACAAAAATAAAGTCAATAATCTAAACACACTTTTTTGGGCAGCTTGGTTCGCTCTATGCCCGAGTAGCTTCTGCTGGAGATGCCACTTGCGCATTTTCCAGGAGCTCTGTACGGATGCAAAATGTTGGAAATACAACCTGTCCTAAAACTATTTTGCTGGTCAATGTTGCTATGAAGGCACCTCCAGTTAAAGAGAGGGAAATGTTGGCTTAGAGGAACATAAAAACCATGAGGAATAAACTAAGTAAGCCTGTGCCATTTTGTCCTCAGACATTCTACTTATGGCTTTATACTGTTAGAATACATTGATTACGATGTCATTTGGATAGCTTTCCTAGCTTTATTAGTTTTTCACCTGTTATTGTTAAATTTAATTTCACACAGTCTTGTTAGCGTCAGCCTACCTACTTCTATTTCATTACACGCATCAGAAGTCGACAATAGTTGATGCGCATTGTCCTGAAAGCAGCTGCGTTACGTGTTCAGGAGGCGAACTATTTTGTGGACTTCATGCAATGTAAATAGGGGATCATCGTTTTGCAACTAGATTACAGATGAGGCATATGTCAAATATCTAATGCACTAAGTTCCGCTTGGAAAAGTGGTAAAATTGCAATTAGCAAAAGTTTCAAGTATAGAGCGACCACCTATGCAATGGTATTCATTGCATGCTTACAGGAGGCATCAGAGAAATGGAATTGCAGAGTTTTTAAGAAAAAATTATAGTGATTTTTGAACACTTTGAAATTTTTTGGTGATAATGTTTTATTATTTGAATCACGAGAAAGCTTCAGAGGACGATGGAGAAACAAAAAAAGTGAAGCGCTAGGGTGGGCCTAACAAGGAGTTAGAAGAAAACCAATGTTCAACTGGTAAGGGACAGAACATCAGTTAACCATAAGACATGAAAGAATAGAACTGATAAATAAATACATTTGCTTTGGCCATGCAGTTACCATTAACCATTACCATTAAGAGTTAAATAATTATGCAGCTAATATTCGGGTGAAATACACTTCGCCGGTACTCAGAGTCGTGTCTTTGCAGTATCTGTCAGGACGAAAGCTTGCAAAAGCTATATCTTACCACTACTCGCCATATAAAACAGAGGATAATGGATAGGGTTGAGATTAAATTAAACATGAAAGGGCCGGAAGAGAACCGAATAAACTATGAAATAAATGCTAGCAATGATATAGTTGCTGAAACCATGAAAAATATATGAATGGGCAGTGCATTAAGTGTAATCAAGATAAACATATCGTCACTTTGGATGAAGGTGTGGATTCGAAGCAATAGCAAGGGTTTTAGTGGTGAAAAAAAGACATGGGAAGCTGAAATGATTAAATCTAGGGCGCTGAGGCTGGTGCAGCTACTTGGTCACGGTTAATCGAAGGAAAGTTGGAGATGCCTTGTTTCAGAGAGGACATGTTTAGGCTGATGATAGAAGTAAAGCACAGACAGAGGTACTCAGACAACTGTCTCTTTATAAACGATTTCTTCTTTCATATAAAGGTTCCGTGAGAAGACCAACGTCTGAAATCACTCTACTCTCTCAGTGCTGTATTGGCTGTGGCCGCTCATTATATGCTAAAAGCCTGAGTACTGTAATTTAAACCTCCATAGCTTAAACCTCACATCGTAGGTAGTGTTATATAGTCTCTCCACGAGTAGCACCAATATTGTACTGCCTTACGCTCTTTTGTTTCCTTTTTGCAGATTTTCGACGACTTCAAAAAGTACAAGATGGATCAAACTGTTACAAAGAGATTATGATAGTTATTTCTTTTGCCTGGAATGGACACATGCCAAATGCAGAATCCAGGTGTGTGGAGAATTTTAATAAATAGCAGTATCGTCCATTTCCAATACATTGCCTTCCTGCACAGCATATTTACGCTTCACATTTTTACAGCAGTGTCCCAATCCAAGCATGCAGTTTTTAGGCTTTGTCTGAGAGCCATAGGTATAGTAGAAATACAGCACCACTGCAACTGTGTAAGTCAGGTCGAATGAGTTTCACACCATGAAATGGCGTGGGCATTGAAGATCGAGAATATTTTTGGGCATATTACAAATCATCTACGTTGACACATCTGCGGGACTTCCTATCCAGTAGTATGCGTAGCCAGTTACCTATACGTAAAAGAGGTGTTAGTTTTCATTTTGCACCGAAAAGCTAGAAAACCAGGAAAACGTCGTTGTGCTCATTTCACAGGCAACCTCATATATTACGGCCTAAAGGTTAGAAAGTCAGAAAATCTTGGTATGCATGTTTCACAGTAAACTCGATGTTTTACAGCGGGCTACAACACGAGAAAACGTTGCTGCTGAGGTTTTACACACCACCGTGTAACGATGAATATACCGTGTAACCACCGTATATTTAACGGCTTAAACACTAGAAAACACAAAATTGGTGCAAACGTAGGTTTTACGGGGTGTGATTTATTTTTACCGGGAAAATACTGTGGAGTGAAAAAACAGTGGCAACATTTTTTCTACGCGATATCATGATATAGACAGCACGCATGCTGTAAACTTGAAATAGGGGTCACAATTTTTAAATGCGGAGCATTTCTTAGTCGCACCTGGGGCGTCGGCCGCCGTCCACAGCAGACCTCTCCTCAGGCAGCAGACCTCTCCTCTCCCTCCCTCCTCTCGATCGAACGCGGGCGGTGTGTGTATAAGCGGCGGAGCGCGCGTTCGGAATTCAGTCAAGGGCGTCTTTACTTGGCTTTCGCTTGACTTGACGCTTTGCTTGACTCGAGTAGATGCGATGGAAGCAACAGTACCTTCAATCAGCGTCCCACCACTCGTTGAAGGCAACGTTACCTCACCCTCACCGTCGTCGGCGTCAACAACAGCAAGCAACGCAGAAGACAAGGCTGCGAAGAGACGAGCACACGACGCTGAACGCAAGCGTTTGAAGCGAGCTGCGGACTCGGAACTTCGTGCAGGAGAAGCTGCTGCGAGACGGCAACGACGGGCTGCGGATCCTTCACTCGGGGAACGAGAAGCAGCTGCAAAACGGCAACGACGGGCTGTGGATCCTGAACGTCGTGCTCGAGGAGCAGCCATCGTTTGTGAACGTCGAGCAGCGGATCCATCACTCGGGCAGGGCGACGCTTCTGCGAAACCCAATTACGCAACATTCACGCGATACCCCACCACTCTGGGACGCATTCACTCGAGTTCCCCCCGTGGGAAGATGCGGGCGACATTTTCTTTTTCGGTAAAAGTTTGGCAGCATCAGCTGCCAGTGTTTTCACCGTGAAAACTACGGTGAATATTTTACAGTGATGTCATGTAGGATAGATCCAAGAGCTGCGTTTGGAACGTTTATACCAATTGGCTGGAGTGGATTAAACTTGGGAATGAAATTCTATAGATGGACATGATCCTCCTGTGCTTTTAACTGCAACGACCATTTAAAGGTGTTTGCAAGACTTAGATATAAGGCAAAAAAGGAATTATATTGGCGGAGGAATTAGAAGTTTCTATTACGTCAGTAGGTGACCCTTGGTTCTTCGGGAAACTCTTTTCTAAAGCATTTGTTGCTTGCCAATAATCGATAATACTTAGAGGGCACTTCAACATTTTTTATAAATGCTAGCGGCTGCGTTGGGCTGCACTTTTCGGTCGGTTCTAGCTAGGGATAGTAACGCGTTTGGTTTACAGGCTTCGTTATAGGCCTCGTTTAGCGCTTCGTGCGGCTAATTTCTTTCAACTAATGTTACCTTTGGAATGCTCAAAGTGGTGAGCGTAGTCATTGTCTTCGCTGCAGATCCTTCTTTTAGGCCTAAAGTAATCCAGCTATTGTTGGCTGCTCGCGAAATGTGGTCGCAATAGTAGAGGAAGCAGCAGAACTCGAAAGGTGGCTCGCAGATTCAGAGTAGTACTCAGAGTAGTACTGGCCATCGGCAAGCCGTACGTGGGCACTGCAAACATCGACGTAAGCGCAGGCCTGGTTATTGGAAACATGGGCACCTTATGGTACATCGAGCGTGACGAATACGGCAGCCTCGTGCGACTGTGGCTTGAATTTCCAACGTCCACAGTAGGTATTGTCGTCCCAGCCAGCACAAAGCACATCGCTACCACACACCCCTCAAGAGAATTGAAATTGGTGCCCATGATAATGAACCAGAACCATGATATACGCCAGAAAAATACACAGTTTCCCCTTGCGCAAGCAAATGCCATAATTATGGTATATAAGTCACAAAGGGCCACATACGCCAAGTTTAGGTAGGGGTATAATAAGCGCCAACCACTGAAGTCGCTCTACGTAGCACTTTCCGGGGCTACCAGCCTCGATGGCCAATACTTCACCAACGTAAAAGGGGACTTCAGATTCCGACATGTCGCCGGCTCTATTGACAGACAGTCTGTCTACGACATGACCCGGCTGGCAAACAGGCCTCTATACACTGTCTTGGACTGGGCTATGCACCTT
Organism: Rhipicephalus sanguineus; assembly: GCF_013339695.2. NCBI lineage: Eukaryota > Metazoa > Arthropoda > Arachnida > Ixodida > Ixodidae > Rhipicephalus > Rhipicephalus sanguineus. The sequence goes on from NC_051176.1 coordinate 40,811,404, forward strand.
CATTCGATGCCACAATCACAGGAATCACCTCACGCTCGCTCTCAACGTACAGTCTGTACAGGCGCACGTGAACGACTTCGAAACACACGCTCTGCTCACAGAAAGTGCGAGTCTGAGTGAGTCCGGGTGAGTAATATTTCGGTGAGTATGAGTCTGAGTGAGTCCGGTTGAGAAACATTTTAGTCAGTCTGAGTCCGAGTGAATCCGGTTAAGGAAAGTTTGGTGAGTCTGAGTTCCAGTGAGCCATAAGCACAAAACATGTTTTTTGAGTGAGAATACGTGAGCTCCACATTTTTTGCCGACCTATGGTGATGACTACTGAACTTCAGCATTACTATAAGCCTTATGTCGGCTCACGTTTATACTCACGTCTACTCACACCTACTTCAACGTTCCAGCGTTCATACAACGCCTCAATATTTATTGATTACAGGCGTGAGCGGTGGGGGGAGGGGACAGGGGGTGCCATGACCACCTTCCCCCCACTCCTGAAGATCTTTCTCGGGAAGTTCTTGATAAAAATATCATGTGTTAGGCATCTGAACCAATAAAAATGTCCTTATTATATTGCAACCACTGACAACCTGTCAACCTGTGCGATCCCCCAGAGGGTTCTCGTTCAAAACCAGGTCTGCAAGAGAAAGAAAAGGCGAAAGCAAAGCACAAGAAATGATGCCGAAAAGAAGCTTTGTAGAACATTTCTCGCAAGTTGTCGAGAATCAAGAAGAGACTCGCAAGTGCAAAAAAAAAAAGAACAGGTGGCTCGTATGAACGCGCAAAACAAAGGCAGTTAGCGCAGAGGCATTTGAAAGTAAAATTGAGTCTCTTCCCCCAAAACAGCAACTCGCTGTCAAGAGCCGTTTCCTTGCTGCAAGAGGGAAGTCGGCATCCATACAACCGCGAGTGGATTGTGGAATGGAACATCGTGATGAAGATGCGAAGCCCGAAGTTATACGAACATCTCCGCAAAGAAGCCATTGTGCTACTGTCTGCGAAGGTACCTACAGCATTTCAAGGGCGGTTTTGGCCTCAGTGCCAATATTTGTAATGCCTCGACTCAGAAGACGAAGACCATGGACGTTTGCAGCCGTAATGGTGGCCTCGTCATCGACGAGATCAGGCTGTTATGAGATCAAAAAAGCTGTTATGAGATCAAAACAAGGGTCGGTTTTGGCGCCGTAGTTGTCCGCCGCCGCCGCCGGTGTCCGTAACCACTATCGCTGGAAATAGGAAAAAAAATTCACAGCATATCTACGGGTGGATGATGAAGAGCTTGGGCGAAGCTCCTGAAAGCAATCATGGTTACACCGTGAAATCTTCAGTGGTTTCGCCCAGCAGTAATCAAAGCGATAGCCCTGTACATCATCAAAGACGTGACAAACACTGTATATATTTATACAAGAAATTTTATTAATCGTAAGTGGTAGGTACACGTCGCTTCCGTTGCCCCTTCATTATAACGGCTTTATGGTCGGTGAAGCGATGGATCGGTGATGGGTCGTAGTGGGATGTTTGCAAAGACGAAGCAGTGGGCAGTTTGCAAAGGATCGGTGATGTGTCGTAGTGGGATGTTTGCAAAGACGAAGTAGTGGGCAGTTTGCAAAGGTGGTTACGCCGGACAACGGAGACGTGGCAAGGTTAGACTAAGAGGAGCTTCACCCCTAAAAACGAAATAAGAAACAAAATCCCAGGATGGAACGAGGTTCGAACCTGGGCCCTCTCGTGGGAGCCCAGTATTCTACCTCAGAGCCACGCCGGTAATTGAAACTGCTTCGCAAAACGTCCCTATACAGGATTCATGTCGGGAAGGAACCAAATTAACATATGTAATGTAGCATGGTAGAAGAGTAAAATAACAACCAAGTGTCACACGACGCGAATTCTGTAATCAGGCGTCACACAGTGCGAATTGCGCGACGAGTGGGTTGTGGAATGTTTCCAACCCATTACAAAGGGCTCTGCGATAATTCTTCATCATCATCAGGCACAACATCAACAAAGTGCGCATAATGCCTTACATGTTTTTAGCGGGTACCACGGCTCTCTGTTGAGTGACAAAAATGGCATATTGGTTGCTTCTCCACTTCACAGACATTATGATGAGTTATAGCGTAGTGGGTTCCTCGCAAGTGCACTTGTTTTGGTTGCCAAGGAAGCCCATAAGGCTCCCATGATCCATTTCCTCAGGGTGTCAATAAAGTTAATTCCCTCTCGCTCTCTTTCTCACGTTAGCGTATGTTATAAAGCGTGGTGGGAGAGGGAAATAACGACCGGGCGTCACAGAATGCGAATTACGTAACTAGTGGGTCATTTAAAGCTTCCAACCCATTACAAAAGTCTCGGTCATGATTCTTCATGGTCATCAGCCGTCGCATCAAGAAACTGCGCATAATGCCTTACAGATGGTACCTCGCTTCTCCGCAGAATGACGAGTAATGTCGTGGTGGGTGCTTCCCAAATTCACAAAAAATTATTATTTGTGGCGTAGTGGGTACGTTGCTAGTGTAGTTGTATTAGTAGCCACAAGAGAGTTTATAACGGACTCTAGAAATGCCGGTCTTCGAGGTTTCGCTGTGACTGTGCTGCGCTTTCCGCGCAGGCTTGGCGTTTTTTTCTTTCTTGCACGACGAAATTACGGAGTCTAGAACAGTACAACTTTGAACAGCTGCTGGAATATATGCATTGACTAACGAAAATGGAAGGAATTCCGGAAGAACATATCTAAGGCTGAAACTTCACTTTCTATAAATTCATTACTTGACATCTAACATTAACCTGACGAGCATTTTCTGAAGAAATAAATACTGCTAAGCCGCCATCCCGAAAGAGTCGGCCTATACAAAATATGCAGTAATTTTTAAGATTAAACACTTTTATTTTAAAATCCAAGTTCCTGCAAAACAATTTCATGGGCGAAAGCTACGTAGTGGAGAAAGACGAAGAACAGGTGCGGGGCTCAGATGAAATCATCATCAACATATACGGCTCGCGCATTGCCAGCGAATCAGCGTTCTAAAAAAAAGGCTGTGCATGCCATCCACAACGGTCATCAAAGGTTTCGTTCACGGTGGTTTTGAGGACGAGATGATGCATACCTGGACTATTAGGAATGTGTTCCTGGACTCCGGTACTTCTGTGAAGGAGGCCCCATTATCCTTCGCCAGCGACAGCCTGCCGACGGCATACGAAAACGGCTACGTCCCCTACCGTTCACCCACGCAGCCAGAGGAGGAACACAGCCTGGGCGCCTTGGGTCACCTGAGGTTCGTTCCTGCAGCGAATGCCCCCAAAGGGACCGCCGCACGATGCAGCACCGCACCGGCACTAGGCTACGCTGTCTTTATCGCTGTCCGTTGTGGGCGAAGCCTCTTCAACCGTCACCATGCTGCGGGCAAGTTCAGCCGATCGGATCCTAAGGACACACCTGCTGACCATGGCCGAACCACTGAGGTTAGTGCAGTGCTAAATAGGCGAAGTCTTCTTGGTACAAGGCAGAGTGCATGTACCTAATAATGTAGTAGATCATGCCCCAATTCTGATTATTGACTCCGCCTTTAAACATGTACTCAACTTCGCTTTTCGGTTTCTGTAGTTTCAATTAGCATTGTTTTAACGATATATATCTGTAAGAGAACCAAAATCGCTACTTATTACTGTTACTGCGCCTAATGGCGCGCTCTAATGAGATGCTCCTCAAGAGCCTTCAGAACTATATATTTGCAGTGGCTGTGAATATAGGATTGCGTATAGTATAATGTAGAACCCTATCCAGCATTTTCATTATCGGTGTTAGTAGATTTAGCTAACACGGTATCAAGGAATGATAGTCACAGGAGAGCCGGAAAGTTTTGCAACTACTGTGACTGTACCTTAAAAGCGGCTGTGATAAAACGCATCTTGAAGCTGGAGCTTTGCCCGCAGCAGCGGTATTGCGGTTACGGTCATCGGCTGCCCACCTGAAGGTCGAGGGTTAGATCTCGGCCGTGGCGGTCACATTTCGATAGAGGCGAAATGCTAGTAGCCCGTACACTGTGCGATGTCAGTGCACGTTAATAACACCAGATGGTTGAAATTTCCGGAGTTCCTTGTTGATAGAACGTGAGCTTGGGCATCTTGGTATTCCATCTTAACACCTAGAGCGCACAGACACATATCGTTTATGTGATGTAGATCGTTTCACGTAAAACACCGAATGGTATGCTCTATGGGAAAAGGGTGTTGAAAGGGTGCGTCGATCTTCCGTTTGGGGACTAACGGGGCTTTAACAACAATTCATCCCTTTAAGGACTAACCGTACCGAGTCTAGCAGTTAGTCCCCATGCAGTTACTGCTACAAGCTTACCCGTGCCCCGCCCCGGTGGCCTATTGGTTATGGCACTCGACTGCTGACCCGAAGGTCGCGGGATCGAATCCCGGTCGAAATTTCCGGAGCCCTCCACTACGGCGTCTGTCATAATCATATCGTGGTTTTGGGACGTTAAACCCCAGATATTATTATTATTACTGTTAGTCCCCGCAGATCACCTCAATGGACTAACATTCAGTCCTCACATTTACACCTTACCGGGCATCTATTAGTTCCCGCAGTTGCACCTCGCCGGAAGAACGGTCGGTCCACTCAAATACTCCGTGCGCATGATTTTATCCCCAGTTCAGGTGATCTATTAATCCCCATTGATGAATTTATGCAGTTACTGTGCACGAAGCTTAATACTTTTCTTGCGTGGTTTTATCCCTCGGGAGCAACAAATGGCGCGGAATAGAACACGCCATAAATATTTAGTCATGCGTGCCTCACTGCTTTCACAGTCAATGTGACAACGAACGACAAAAGTAAGATGTTTTATTATTCTATATACATAGGAAGTAGCTATTTTATTATTCTATATACATAGGAAGTAGTGAATTCACTGTGAATTCACTGTAAAATGTGCAATAGAGATCGAGCCGCGTTGTCATATCTCGTAGAGTCCTTTTCGTGAACCTGCTCTAACGGAAGCGATAGATGACTAGCATTGCCCGCGCCTTCCCACACAAGAGCCTGCACGTTGTGGACAACGGCTGCGTCCTGCAAAGCACAAAAAGACTGCAAATAATTAGTCGCACGTGACAGAGAGGACGAAGACGCACGCACATGGCAAATACGTGCAAGGTGAAATAGAAGCACACTTCTAAAATGTAGCATGCAATAATTTTACCGTGACGTCATACATAATCACACACGCATTTCGAGCGACATAGCGGGGCAGCCCAAGTGCGGCAGCCGCAGCCATCACGCCAAGGCGCCGCCAACATGTCGGCGAGTTTTCTGCGAGCGGCGTCGTGCAGCTCGAGGAATTCTGCCGCCGCCGCTGCCGCCAGCGAACCGGCGAACCTCGAGCGAGCGGCAGTGCAGCGAGCGAAAGCGGGGCCGCCGCCACGAAATGCGGCGAAGTGCTTGCGAGCGAGCGACGGGGAAGGCGACCAATTTCCACAGAGTTCAGAAGGACAGCCGAAGTCGGCTAGCTAAAGCCCACGCCAGCCAATGCGTCGCATTCCGAGCGCGCGACATACAATCGAGGTTGTCGTTGGCCACCGCAATGCGTTTATTTATTTATTTATTTACATTACTGTCAGGGCGCAAACAGGCGTTACAGTGAGAGTGGGCATTATAACAAAAAAATGCAGTGAAAAAGAGTATAAAAATATAACAAATTAATGAGAATACATGTTCAAACAATACTAGTAACTAGAAGCTCAAGATATAGTCAGTTAGTGCAGTCTTCAAAGATGACGCGTCCTCAACGCAGGTGATGGAGGGTCTTCCACTGGGCACTGATCTTTGGCAGAAAGGAGTCTGAAAAAACATTACTGCGGACAAAAGGAATGATACTGATGATAAACACGTGACGATGTATGAAGGTTCTGAGATGAGCTGCTGTTTGTGTGAATTATCTAGGTAATAGATTTTTTTAAAAAGATGATAGCTGATAATGTTTTTCGACCGGGGTCCCAAAGAGATTACGCATACGCAGGCTTAGGTCTCATTAGTGTTTTCTGGAGTACTAATTTTTAATGGCACTTGGCTTAAGAAATATTTCTGCGTATGCAGCCGAGGCATCTGTTGCATTGGCATTGTTAGTGATGTATGCAATGTGCGCATTCCAAGAAAGGCTATTGGCTAGCTGAATTCCGAGATATTATTAAAAAAATGATTGGGCAATGACAAAATTTCGGCGAAGTGCGAGGAAACGCGAGCTACAGAGAGATAACCAGGCAACGTTGTGGCCCAGGCGAGTGAACCGCATAGCCGCCCCGCAGACGCCTCTTGAATGTGAGGAAGAACGTGGAACGCACATCGAACTGTAAAATATATAGGGCACCATGCACGCGGCATTCGTGAACATGATCTGAAAGCTTAGGAATATTTCTCTAGGCTCAGCGATAAAACTCTGCGACATAGCTGAGCGATGAGTAAAGCTCTCGCGTTTCGATGTGAGAAGTTTCCTAGGTGCCCTGCTGGTTTGTGCACAAGCTAACAAAATATGGCATTTAAATAGATTCAAGCATACATGCGACAATAAAGGGACTCTAGGGTACCTAGGATGGAATTTGTCTGCTATGGGGGCAGAGGGTCTCTCGTAGATCTTATGTTTTATTCCCAACATGTGCATTGAAGTCTGAATGTTAGAAGTATGTCTAGAAATTGCAACATAATGGATCCGGCACAATTGTGAATATGCTATGGACAAAAGCATAAAGTCTCTTACAAGTAATAAGAGAGTGATAATATTATTCAAATAAGGAAATAAACAACACACCAAAGCATGCTAATGCTTATAAAGCTTTCGAAATTTTCAATGCTGATGTCAATCCTTTATACTGTTATTGGAGTCATCAGAAAAAAAGGACAGCCTGTTTCACAGAGAATAAGTTGTCAATTTTTTTAGAGAGAAGCACCGTTCTTCCTTATTTAAGTGCTGCTTGCACGCAGCCTTCTAATAACTGGCGTTGTTTGCCTCAATTCCAGACAACGAGAATCCATCGGGAGATGTGGCCCTGCCACCCGCTGGGACAAAGGCAGAGGAGCGCTGGGACAAAGGTATGTGCCGTTTTGCTTCTTTGGTCTTCTGCATTGTCAATCTGTTCACTCCAATATCGTGAAGAGAGCAGTTCATTCGTATACCTTTAGCGAGATAACGTTTAATAGAGGAAGGCGCTTTGACATTTAGTATGTCTATGAATTTGAATATACATGCCAATGATTATTCCTACAACAATTATCGCCAGGACACGCGCCCACACGTTTGTGTTGCTGCTCCGCGCTTTTGCGCTGCGAGGCTGCACACACTCTGAGTTTCATTGCTTATGAGCGTCTGGCAAAGTAGCATTTCTTGAATATATTTGTTTACTACTCTCTGTCACTTTCTCCATATGTGTGCATGTATGGTTTAGTTTTGCCTCTGGGCCACACTAGAGACCTGGTAATTATCAATAGTTGTCTTATATCGCAAATCGCACTCGGCTGTCAACAGTTCCAGTTGTCCAGTTGTCAACAACTCCAGTTGATTTTCATCCAGTGTTCAACTGGATGAAAGAAAAAGCCTACCGTACTGTACGAAGGTACACTTCCTACTAAGACTTTGTCGCTAAGAAAAAAGCAGCAAGAAACTTGTTTTGAACAATTGTTCCGTATTTCATATCTGAGGTTAAGCTGTGTTGGCGCACGCACATGCCTCGTACACTTAGAGTCCGTTATATATATATGTGTAAGTTTTGCACAGTTCGGCTTTGACAGCTGTGTCGACAATTTCGGTCGAATTTGTTCCGAGCACACGTATCGCCGTGATCTCATTTTACAAAAAAAATTTCCATAGCTTCGCACTAGTAGTGCCGAGCCTCAAGGAACAGTGGAGCTTGGTGGTTTTTTTTTTTGTTTAAGTTTCGTTTCTCTTTCTCGCTCTTTCTATCTTTATTTCTCTTTCTTGCCTTTCTTTCTACTTCTGTCTGCTTTTCTCTCTTTTCGTTTGTTCTCTTTTATTTCTCTGTTTCGTTCTCTTTGTTTCCCGTTCTCTGTTTTTTCTATCTTTTTTTTTCGTTTCTGTTTCTTTCTATCTCTTATCTCTCTCTTTTTATGTCCTTGAATCTTTTTATTTCTTTATTCCCTTTATTTCTCGCTATTGTTCTCTCTCGCTTACTCTGTCTCTTTCTCTCTTTTTTTTTCTATCTCTATTTTTCTCTCTCTGTCTCTTTCGCGCGTTGCACGTGCTCCACTTCATAAGAATGGAAACGTGAGCGAATTGGTAGGCGTTCAGGTTTGGTTGAAACAGCACACGCAGGACGAGGTAGAAGAAATAGGACCACAGGACAGCGCCTGTCCTTTGATCCTATTTTTTCGCCCTCGTCCTGCGTGCGCTGTTTCAACCAAAGATGCTGCACCTCGCCGAGCAGAGTTTTCGTTTAACGCTCGCACATGCTGCACTCGCCAGTGGGGCTTGCACAATTCCTATGACGCATACCCACCAGCGGTGTTTTGCGCGACGGAGGACAATTTACCGCTATCCTAAGCAGCTTCGCTGCTAAAAGAACGCTGCTGTTTTGAAGAAACACCGAAATTCGCAGCTTTGTCTAAAGCCGATGCTGTTTCTCGCTGGAAAGCCGATGCTGTTTCTCGCCATGCTTTTCAGCGTACGCAAGAACTTCTGCATGCGGCAGAGTACTTCGTTTGGTCCTTTCTAGCAGCTTTTCCTGGCTGACCGGAGTTGCCCTGCCAGCGGAGATCATAATATATTTGAAAGATATCTTAGTGGTTTCATTTGCTGTCTGTGGTAGAAAATCTGGGGGTGTGGCTTCAACTCCATTCTGGCTGCAACTCTAATTTTCACGAATGCTTTCAGTTCTTCAGCATTTTTCACGGCCGAACACTTCATGCAAAAGCCGTCACCCCTGAGAAGCGATAGCTTGATGGTGTGCGCGACAGTTTCGCTCGATGCACGGTTTAGAGCGGTGCAGTAGGGCAGCGTATGGAAACAATCATTCATATTCCGCGGGCGTTCTTTAAACACCGGTAAAACTCACCACGCAGAATGTTTGTTTCTAGATGCGTAAAACACCGTTGCACTGTACCACGTACAGCCGTGAGCAAATGTATACGGACCATGCTCTCGACAGCAGACGGCTCGCGACTAGACGGCGAAGAAAGCGATTTCGGCTCGCGCTTCCGTGGTCCGTAAAGTTTTGCGCACGGGTGTACCTCCGGAAAATGATACTTGTAGGTTATAGTCTATTTAACATTTCAAGCAAACGAGCGAAATTAGCGAGGGCCGCCTTTCGATTATAAACGCGTGCAACTCCGCTATGACGGAAACATTTGGACAAATACTCGTGGTTGCCTGTTTGTTGTAGACTCCTGCACTACTGGAACACCATAGCTAAATTTCGACCTCTGAGTGGTTTCGACCTGTGGCTGGTTTACAAGTGAAAATAGATTTACACTGTTGGCGAAGGCAATCAAGATGGCGGTATTCTGGCCATCCGAACCAAGGCGTCTTCCTCCTCGTCTTCCCGTCACCCACGCTGAGGCGGTTGTTGCGTATCACTTTTGAAAGCGGTCATATATATTATTCTATTAAAGAGGGAAATCGAAATTACGAAACTGATGTTTGCCTTGGCCCATTGTCCGAAATCTGCCGCATTGCTGGATCCTTGACGCAATACCTGTATGTCACGAGTCCTTAATTTAAATTTGTATGTTTTATTGTTATGTGTGGCTTCTGTTGCATTGTTTCTAAGGCCAAGTTCAAGTGTTGCAGCCTAGTGTAAGCGCAAACCATGCTGCTGGCTGATCAATGCAAGTGGGACTGTCGATCACTGATGTCTAAAATTTAAGAGCCTTCGTTCTCAGGTTTGCCGTACTTTGTTAGACATCGTGGCAGAGTGTATTATTTAGATGATGTATGGCTTTGGAAATTGAAATGACCTAATATACGTGAGGTTGCAGAGGCATGACCTTCGTTTTTGCGCCCCCTGCTCGCAGCGTGCCCTGTTGTGTCGCTGTCCATCTGGACGAACGGAAAGCGGCCAGCAGCGCTGGTCTACCTGCCTCTTCAGCGTCTCCCGGAGCGGCGGAAGCACGCGACTGCTGAAACCGGCGCCGGTCGTTCTGGAACAGCGCTTTCCGGTGTGCAGCACCCGTGCCCGCAAGTGTGCTACCTGCATCTGCCGCGTTGGCTGACACAAGCTCCGAAGTCCATAGCAGCGAGTGTAAAGACTGTGCCTCGATCACCAGCCGGTGATCGAGGCAGTCTTCGGTCGGGAACTGGTACGACCATATGGCAACCGTATTTCTGCCGTATAAAATCATGTTTAGTTTTATTTATTTGATGTGCGCGTATTAAACAAAAAGGTATGATTTGCCATACCTGTCTCACAGTCTGCTTTCCTTGCTGTCGCTATGAGCTGAGAAGAGGTGAAAGATCCTCGAACAGGGTGTTTTGTCGGAGCCAACCTTTTGACATGCGCTCGTCTGTTTTAGGACAGCAACTGGATGCCTTCGCGCGTGTATGGGTGTGCTTCGTACATTCTCTCCGATCACAAAGGTGGAGGAGGAGAGGGCAAATGGCAAAACAGGTAAGCCTATAAACATCGGTGCGGTCATTGAGATGAGCTGGCGAGCCCCATTGTGTAGGTAAAAGGGAAACACATAAATAACAAATAAAAATGGAGTAGGGGGAGGGGCACTGTGCCTGTGTGTGGTTTGCTTCGTGTCGTTAGCGTAGAAGAGGGTGTATTGCGCTGTGTCATCACGCTAGCATGTAAGCAGTAGCTAAATGCGATAATTTTGTCGTTAGAATTTCTTGCAGAAAAGCCATAAGGCTCACTTGTTTTTGTTGTAGAGCCACTACATAGGATACATTCGATAGCTCCCTTTGAAACGTTTATCCTTGTTCGCTGGGTGGCATTAAACATACGATTAAACTGTTATATGATGGACGTAATGCTTGAGTGTTTTTATTTACTACGCCAATTGAAACGTATTAGCAAGTCTTACATTTCAGGCAAGCACAAGCACTTGTTTGACGCTTCTATTTTTCGTGTAATCACATGTGTTTGGAAGTTTCTACTACGTCGATAGGTGACCCCTGTGTCTTCAGGAAACGTTTTTCTAAAGCATATCTTGCTTGCTAATATTCCATATTAATTACAGAGGCTACTTGAGTACTTAGTTATAAATGCTAGCAGCCGGTTGGGGTGTGATTTTGGGTCTCTCCTAGCTAGTCATCTATTGGCATCTAATTTACACGCTCTCGCGTAGGGCTTGTTTATGGCACCGTGGGGGTAATTTCTGTCAACTAATGTTGCCTTTGGAATGCTCAAAGTGGTGAACGCACTAAGCGTCGTCGCTACAGATCCTTATTTCACGCCTCGCCTTTCTGACAAATAACCCTGGCTGAGAGTCACAGGTGATGACTAGTGTAACCTGGCTATTGTTGGCTACTTGAGAAATGTGCTGAACTAGAAGAGAAAGCAGCAGAAGTTGGATGGCTGCTCACACATTCGGAGTAGTGCTCACGGAATTCTAATCTAGAAATCCAGAGTGCTGTGAAGAAAGAAAATAAGGACCTCGCTACAATTTTGACTCAAATAGGCAATTCAATCAATGAGCTATCTGTTCATCGGACGATTAGTCTTTCTACCGTGTTCCAGCTCGCAACCATGAGAAAACAAACATTGTTGTGCAGTTCAAAATTCAGAGATAAACGTGACGCCGCGCTGAGAAAAGCAAGGAACACTAGAGTCCCGAAGGGATGCTTGAGACTATAATCGCCGTTTACGTGAAGGAACATCTGTGCCAAGCGTTGAAGAGGTTGCTTGGCATGGTAGTGAGAAGCAAATAAGAAGATAAACGGAAATCTGTGTGGACCAGCAACGGGAAAATGCATGCATTGGAGCACGATACCTCCGACACTGTGCATATATCGGTAAAACGTGCTCGTGCTGGGAATATGTCTGTTGTTTCTTGCGCTACTGGAGACACTCGTCGTGAAGCGCCATGCAGTATGACGATTTCATCTCACCGCTTCGTTTTCAGTTTCAGCAAATCTCCAGCATTCCGTTCTGCACATGAATGCTTGATGAGCTGCCAGTAAACAAGAAACTACTACCAATTTTGAAAATTAATTCTCTTTCAAGTTCTATATTATTACGCTAACGGAAACATGTTGTCATGACAGCAGTCCTCCTCTTTACCTTGATGGTTATGCTGATCATGCTTTTAATGAAGCTGATGGGCGAGGAGGGGGGGGGGCACTCTATTTCGCATCAGGAATAAAATGCGAACAAGAATCAGAATTTTATAAAACAACACACGACTATGAAATTTTAGCACTTCAACATTTGTCCGATGTAACTTCGGCCGTATATAGCCCACCAAATGAAATTTTTTTGGCTTTGTGAATTCCTTTGATAATTTACTGGAATATGGCGCCGCTACGGATTTTCGGTTTGTGTGTTGGGAGACACCAAAATAAATTTTGTTCAAAACACTGCTGGCATACTGGATTTGATACAAGACTTAACTGTGCTGGATTTGTACACCTAATTAGCACCACGTCTCAATTTAGGATGTCTTCGGCTACATTCTCATTATGTTGATGATATATGGTGATTAGTGACGGATGGTACAGTGATGGCGAAGGCTCGCCAAAACAACAGTTAGAGACTGATAAATGATAGTGTAAGGTTGCTCTATAGGGGCCTAAGATCCTGCGCACTAAAAGTGCATAAAGTTTATATATTTAACAAAATCATGGATGGTGGAACTTTATTAAATATAGTCCTGAGAGACGCGACTAGCGCGCAGTGGGCTTCTCCCTGACAGTGAAGTGAAACGTTTTAAATGAGTTCATACGGTTCCATGGATGAAATACACTAAAAGGTGAAACTGTAAGAGGGCACCACAGCTTTGCAAAGACCCTTGCAAGCAAGGGCCCGCAGGGTAGGGCGTTAAAAATATGATTCTCCCGTAGCATTATCCCCTTTAGGAGGATGTGCAAATTACATAAAATGTGGCGGTGTCTTTTAAGAAGTTTAAAACAGATTGATGATCAAAGAGTGGTTCATGGCTAAAAAACATGTATGATGGAATGGAATGTTCTCACAATATGTTTTAAAGAAGTGCTATTTTTCCGGCTCTATCTCATGACAATGCAGTAGGACGTCAAGCATGGTCAGTGCGTCCCCTCATCGACTACAGTTCGGGGGTTCACTTCTAGACAAGAGCTGGTTGTGCGTGCCACAAGTGTGTGCTGTTCTGCGTATCGAGTATAAGGCATCACTTTACCTAGATTTAGTAGTGGATGTCCAGTTGCCTGTTATTCGCTTACTTAAACGAACCTTGTTGTCAGTCTGGGCATGTCGCAAGCGCTCCCGGTACATTATAAGCATTTTGTGTGAAACGAGACTTCATGTCCTTTAACTGCAGGGACAGCTAAGGATGCTTTGCAAATGTCTGCTCGGACGGATGCGTCCAAATGGTCGGCCAATACATTGCCTTCGATGTCCTGGTGCCTTGGCACCCAGCATATGACGACCTACTGCTTGGAAACGTAAATGACGCCCGAAATGGAAAATAAAAAAAAAACGGTACAATCGAAGGCTTTTGGTGCTCTTTGAGAGATTTCAAGGCTTTTACCGCACTACACAGTCTGCGTATGAAACTGCCTTCGGTATATTTATTATTTAATGTGTTTAGCAGCTGCGAATATCGCGTAACCATCGGCTGTAAAGATGCTTGATTTAGGATGCAAACCTCCGGCATCGAAAAATGATCGGCCCACCGCTGCGTAGCATACGCCATCATAAGACTTAGATGCATCTGTAAAAATTCAGGACGACAATATTTGTGCTGTAGTGCCTAGATATCTGCTTTCAGTGCCCGCATAACGGCACTCGCTTTCGACCCAAGATCACTTAAATGCCACGGACAACGGTAGCTGAAAGCGTTCCATGCTTATTAGCGTTTCGACTTGTGCAAGTAAATTTTACGTGGTGGAGCAAGTTGCGATGCTTTCAGCTTCAAAGTCTCCCTGAACCCCAGAGAGATCAAAATTCAGTGGTGGCTTTGCAGTTCTGCACGAGTCTACATCGAAGGCGTAGCCGTGAACGTTTTTCTATGTGGTACCGTGTTCACGCGACTGAGGATCCAAAAGAGGCCCTCGCTCGTTTCAGTCTTCCTTCGCTATGTTCTGTTTGTCGGCTCGTCTCTGGTCGAGTGCGATTCCCATCGTGCGAGGAGGAAGAGCGGTGAGCGCGGGTTTCTGCGAGCAGACAGACAGGTTATTTTTGTGGATGACATCAGCAGACGAGAATGTTGACGTCATGGCGAAAGCTGAGGATAAGCGAAAGGCTTGGAGAGGAGAAGGGATTATTTTTTGGAAATTGTGGTGCGCCCGCCGCTCGTAGCGCTGCCGTGTTTGGCATTGATGATCGGGACGGCATTTTGGACTCGATACGCGCGTTTGCTTGAAATGTTAAAAATTATCGGAGGGGATTTAGAGGCCCTTTAAAACCATCTTGAAGGTGATAGCACGCATTACATGTGGGGCGTGAACAACCTGCTATGTCGGCGACACACTGGGGGTATACGTTTGCATCCGCTAAAAGCGCTCGAAACTTTACATTTCGTCGATAGATGAGTCATGGTGCTTCTCAAAGCGGTTCGCAAGGCTTACATTGCTTGATATCATTCTATAGTATTTACGCCGGAAATTAATTGTGCTAGGCAGTCCGACATGCGTTTAGCCAGTCCGACATTTATTCCTTGCTTGCAGTGTCGCGCGTGACGGCTTGTGCTCTCTATGTATTGTTGGCGATCTCTCGGGTTTCTGTAGAGCTTCGGCTTTAATTTTCCTTTGTCTATAAAAATCATCCTGCCGACGAAGTTATTTTCCCTACACGAATGTGGCATTGGAAATTTAATATATGTTTTGACGCCTGGTGCGTTCTACGCTTTTGTCACGCAATTTTCAAATGCGTTAAGGACACTCCTCGCACTACATGACATTCGTATAAGGTTTGCTTGCAAAACAGTTTCAACCACGGGGGTGGCTCTGTGGTGTCACACCTGCTCACCACACAGAAGTCCTGGGTTCCATTCGTGTTCTAACCGAAGTTTTTTACTATTTATTTATATGCATGTATCTCGAATTTTCGCCAACGGAAAACGTAGATTTTTCGCTCACATCCAATGACGCCGACGCCGACGCCAGAAGTTCTGGGAAACGAGCTCTTTGACACTTTCACGTTAAAGTGTTCGCATATGTCGGTGAAAAAGGACCTCGTATGCTAAAGGCTAATATTTGTATGTAGTAGGTACATTTGGATACAAAAATATCTAAGTGTAAGGACTGATTTAGTAGTGAGAGGTGAACGTCCACATTTCGCGCTTCATTGCTTTCTCTAGAGTGACTTCGAGACAACTGCAATTCCTTCATTATTATGCTCATTTGTGTACAGGGACCAGGTATGTCATCTTGCCACAATGACCTGATAAGAGAACGCTTGTGTGTCGTTAATGGAATCTATGATCCCAATGAAGTGAGTTGTATGCTGAGTAAAGCTTGGAAGCGTGAATGACCTGCTGGTTAAATTGTTTAGTTGTATTGTATGTGTGTTCTTGAATATTGTATGTCTTTTCAAGGATAGGGTGGAAATTACCCCAATACGCTCCAGCCTTACGAATATTCAGAAGCAGCTAGAACTAGCCGCCTTGTTTTTGTTGTTGACATGAAAAAGCGGTACTTCAAGCTCCCTATCTAGAAGACGCGTGCTGTACACTCTTATTGTACTCTCGAGTTGGTCGGAATTTACTTTCGATGATCGGCATAGTTAGTGAGTTATCGGGTAGCCCCGTATCATCTGCCGCGTCAGCGATGCTTCGGTTCTCGATAGTCTCGGCTTATCCAGAGTTTGGCCAACTAGGTCTGCGCTGGTAAAACAGTGTCGTTAGCTGTCACTGTCCCTACTGCAAATACATAGGTCGTAATCGAAATTCTTCATCGGTGTTGTAGTTGCCCTTGAATGTCCTAAGGGAGCTATCGACATGAGGGCAACATGTACCGACGTTATTTACTGTTCACTTCATGCTTGAAACATATTCTGAACTTCTACGATGGCAAAAAAATTCAACCAGCTCTGCCTCGCGGACACCGCTGAAGCAGCGGAGCTGGCGGCGTTTCCTTCGTCAGGCTAACGCATTTCTATGTTTTGCAAGACTTTCAGATATGTTATATCACTGCTATTTATTAAACACTCTTTGTCAGGTGGTGGTATAGTTTTATTGCATCTTGACCATACCACTATTATACACAGGTTTACAAAGAAGAATTCGCTTAAGACGCTCCGACATGTTCTGTCACTGCTATTTATTGAACAATCTTTGTTAAGCTTTGAGGTGGTAGTATAGCCACCACCTTTTATAATCACAAAGTATCACGTGACAGTGGTGTGACTATGGTAACGAGCACGCCATTTGTTTGGATAACTGTTGTCTTCTCCCCTTTTAATGAAAGTTGTGTATAGCGGGATTTACCGAATTGCTGTGGCACATACACGCTTATAATGATGATAGCTTTCTGATAGTCCGCACAGATTTCAGTGGCACATAGCCGTTTGTTGGGCTAACCGTTGCCTTCATTTTAGTGGACCAATGGATGGTAGTGGCATATACCCAATGAATGCGGCACACACCCGTTTATGATGCCCACAAGCGCTACCACGGATCACGGACATGAAAGGCTCGACCAAGAACAGATTTGCTGTTAAAAAGTTGCGGCCAAATACAGGCCTTCTCCTGCGATTCGTTTCAGTCTCATGAAGGGTTCCTGTAGCCTCCATAAATTAAACACTTAATAGGTATCCCTATGTAACGAAATCAAGTCATCTTCTCTACAAAGCCTAGCTTTTTTAACGGCAAAGCTGTTTAGGCCGACCGTAAAAACTAGACAGACGTAACCAGTATTTGAGGAAAGCTTTAATAAATCGTCGAGATTAATGCAGTTACAAACACCGTGGCCGCACATTTCAACTTCGCTGAAGCATCTTTACGCAGTGCTTCAGCGGTGCGTAGAACGACAGAATACTAGGGAACGGGAAAGGCAACGGCGGCTGCGAGAAGACCCCGAATCAATGGAAGCCCTGCGCGAACGACGACGTGTCTCTAGAACTATGGTATGTTCGACCGCTCCGTTTCAGCGCCAGTTCCTACCTCTGGAGTTTGGACATCCGTGTCGTGTCGGTGACTGTCTGTGGTTTAACTCGAACATCTCTGCGCTTAGAAGCAACCTAGAAACAACCTAGCATCATCTAGCTAAACCATAGGAACAACCTAGAAGCAACCAGATTAGACTTCACAATCGTCCAGCTTCGCTTTTTGAAGCATTGCGCGACTTAGTGGAAGCTTCGCCATTTTTTATTCATGTACGGTTCATGTGCAGTCAAAAAACTTGGAGGCCGCTTGAACTTCTCCTTCAAAAGTAGAGCGCGATAGTGTAATCGGGCCCCGTGCTCATCGCATTCTCAATTGCTAGGCTGCCTTCGATTCTCCGTGGGTGCCTCAACCTCGCAGGAAATGAACGACTGTGCGCGGAACATTGCCCGTTTCAAACAATCCTACAATGCCTACTGCAACTACAGTTGTTAAGTGCCCACTACGTTATAATTCTTCGTTTTGCTAATCAGGGAAGGGTCCACTACGCGTCCAGGCAACACCCGAACCTACGAATCTGCTCAATTTGTTGATGCTTTTGCACCTGATGATGATTAAATATCTCTGAGCGCTTTGTAATGGCTGGGCCTTTAAAACACCCACTCCTTGCGCAATTGACATGTTTTGACGCCTGGCGCGATTCTACGCTTATGCCACACAATATTACATGCGTTAAGGAGATTCCTTCCACTACAGGACATTCATATATTTTTTCCCAAAGGAGCTCAAAGCATTAGCGTAGCTCTATGGTTCTCACTCAAACCGAATATTTTTTATTATTTAATTTATTTGCATCTCTCTCGATTTTTCGGTCACGGACAAGGTGATAATTTTTCTCACACAGCTAACGACAGCGACACCGGAATTTCTGCGAAACGAGCTCTTTAACGCTATCGCGTTAAAACACACTTCGTTGCTTTCTTCACTTGAATGATACCCACTAACGAAACTCATGCGCTCATCTCTCTCGTTATCGTGAATATTCCTCGATGGGGAAATTCTACGAAGTAGAGAAAGACAAAGAAGAGGAGCGGGCCTTAGAAGAAATCATCATCAACATGCACGGCTCGCGCACTACCCTCGAAACAGCAGCGTTCTAGAAGACAGGGTGCGTAGGCCATCCAGAACGTCTCTTCAAAGGTTTCCTTCACAGTGGTTTCCAGGGAGGATGCATACCTGGGACCTAAGGAATGTTGTTATCGGTTCCCCTACTTTAATGATGCAAGTTCCATTACCTTTCTCCGCCCACAACCTGCCGACTGCAAAGGGCGACGGCTACGTCAGCTTCAGCACGCGCACGCAGCAAGAGTTGGAACATGGCGTCGGCGCCTTGAGTCATCTGAGGTGCATTCCTGCATCGAATGCCAAGAAACGGACCGCCTTTGCAGCGCTGCACAGGCACTGGGCTACCTGGCCTTTGTCGCTGTCGATCCCGGTCACAGCCATTTCGCCCGGCACGATGCAGCGCGCAAAGCCCGCCGTTCGGATTCCGAGGGCACAGCTGCTGACCATGGCCGAGCCACAGAGGTTAGTTAGTACAGTGCTAAGTAGGCGCAGCCTTCACGGCACATGGCAGAGTGCATGTACAGGTTGTTTAACACATAAGGGAAAACTTGGAGCACGTTGCAATGCGCTTCAAGTTTTCCCCTAAGTGTGAAACAGCCTGTACGTGATAGTGTAGTAGATAGTCACACTTGTGATCAGTGCCTCTGCCTTTACACCTGTGCTCCACACCACTTTTCGGTATTTATAGACCCGCCGTAATGACATACTACGCAAGAGTCTTCAGGAGCTATATAAGTGGAGTGGCTGTGAATGTATAAAATCCTGTAGTATAAGGCGCCAATCTTTCCTGAATTTCCATTGCCATTTTTAATATCTTTAGCTAGCAAATTACCTGCGAATTAAAGTCACGGAAGGCGCCCAAAGTTTAGGAACTGCTGTGACTGTGCCTTCATAATGGCGGTGATAAGATACATCTTGAAGCTGAAGCGTTGCCCGCCGGGGCGGTGTTGTGGTTGCGGTGTTCGGCAGCTGGCCTCAAAGTCGGGGGTAAGATCCCGACCGCGGCACTCACACTCCGATGGAGGCGAAATGCTAGTGGCGCGTGTACAGTGCGATGGCGGTGCACGTTAAAAAAAAACTAGATGGTCGAAATTTCCGGAAATACCCACTACAACGTGCCTCATAATGATACCATTGATACCGTTGATGCAATATATTATTATTATTCTTAAAGGTGAATCTTTCTTTGCCTGTTCTGTCCACTTTGCCCTTTGTGCCTGTCATGTCTTCCACGGCCGCCTTCAGACCACTCTGTCGGTGCATCTGCACGCTAGTAACGTGCGTGCTGCTAGTCACCGCAGCTTGTTCTGAAGGAAGGGTGAATGGGGAGACTTGGCCAGTTGCCAGCAGTACACGACCACAGAATGAAACAAACTCACTCATTAGCTTCTTATCGCAATGCATAATTGCTGGGCATACACCAAGTAGCAAACCCTGGTTCTGTGACGTAAGGTGGTTTCGGCTTCTTCGTACTCTCGGTGGTTAGCCTACACAAAGTATTAACTTAGCTGCCAACCAAAATAAAATCTCTCCATTATGCGCCCAAAAAATCCTTAACGCGTGGCGGAGGCCCAGATGATAAAGAAACGATGAGTGGATCTGGCGCACCTTGGTTGGGCTACAGCAACCTAAAATATATCGGTATTTCTGGCTCACTATTGTGATTTGACATGCACTGCGAAAATGACTTTTGACTCGAATGGAGAGGCCCTATGTGCGTGATACAGGAAATTAAGGTTTCTGTCGCATCTATGTGGGCGCCGCATGCACATACAACAGCATTATTTGCGTAGACATTTGTTCGATCATCTAAATAAGCTTCGATAAACACTGGTCGTCACAGGTCAGTTGAATTTTTTTATCTGGGGTTTAACGTCCCAAAAGATCAGTGGAATGCGTTGCAACTTCCTAATGTCAAGCATATCTTGGCGAGTAAGAACCCGCTACGGGGCTCTAGTGGTTATGGCGGTCGACTGCTGCCCCGAAGGTCGCGGGATCGAATGCCGGCTGGGGCGGCTGCACTTTCGTTGGAGGCGAAAATGCTTGGGGCCCATGTACTTAGATTTAGGTGCACGTTAAAGAACCTCAGGTGGTCGAAATTTGTGGAGCCCTCCCCTACAGCGTCCCTCATATACATATCGTGGTTTTGGGACGTTAAATCTCACCATCATGCACTTCTGTATGTACCAACTCTCCACACAAAAACTAATTGCAGAACGAAAGCACGATAGCAAACCAATTAGGACACAAATGAAACAGATTGGATGCGGCCATGCTGGTTGTTTTGGTCACGATCATTCACGAAGAGCAGGTTTAAAATATTTTGCTCAGTTTGATTCAAACAGATGCAGGATTTGGCTCACTTTACATTCAAAACTGCTTTTTTTTTAGTTCGAGTTACATAAGGAATGGCCCCATTTTGATTACAATTGTTTTAACTGTGAAATATACTTAGGCGCGCTTGACGCTCCCGTGAAATTGAGCCAAAATTCGGTTTCTGGATTTTGCTCTTTCAGAAAAAAAGAAAAATGCCACATGTAGATAAACTGCAACATAATGGATCCGGCAGAGTGGTAGATATATTGTGAACAAACGTATGTCATCTCTTAGAAGTTACAAAGAAGTGTTCTTATTAATGAAATAAGGAAATAAACCACACATCAAAGCATGATACTGCTCATAAAGTTTTGAAGATTTTCTCTGCTTATGTGATTCCGTTGTATTTGTTGTTAGACCCATAAAAAAACAAACGAAATCCTATTTCATAGAAAGTGTTTTACTGGACAAGCACCGTTCTTTCTTACTTAAGTCCTCTTTACACGCAGCCTCCTAATAAGTGGCATTGTTTGTGGCAATTTCAGACAAGAGGACCCCATTGAGAGACGCTGTCCTGCCACCCACTGCCGAAGATGTGCAGAGGAGAACCGGGACGAAGGTATTTGCCTCCTAGCTTGTTCCGTCTTGTGCCTCGTGAATCTATTAACTCGAAGATCGTTAAGAGAGCAGTTCATTCGTGCATATTTTAACAGGACAACGTTTAATTGAGGAAGGTGATTGCCCATTTCCTGTATCGATAAGAATGGGAAGATGCGTGGTAGTATTTACTCCAATAACAATTATTGCGGGGACACGTGTTCTCATTTTTGTCTAGCTGGTCCACACGTTTACACTGCGAAGCCGTGCACTCGCTTAGCTGCACTGCTTGTGGCACTCCGGCAGAGTACAAATTCCCGAATATATTACTTTACTGCTCTCTATCACTTTCACCAAATGTGTGTATGGACGGCTTTAGTTTTGCCTATATGCCACATTCGAGGCCAGGTAGCTATGAATAGTTAAGGCTTATATCGTAAATTGCACCCAGCTGTCAGCGATTTGCCGCAAATTCCTGAACTATATGAAAAAAGCGTGCCATACTGTACAAAGATACATTTCCCACTACAACTTTATTGCTCAGGAAAAAGCAGCAAAAAACTTGCTTTCAAGAACAGCTTTGTATCTCATATCTGAGGTCAAACGGAATTCGTGATCACGCTTATCTCGTACGTTTTGCGTCCGTTATATTTATCTGTAAGCGTCACACAGTTCGGCTTTCACAGCTGTGTCGACTAGTCTGGTCCAATTTTTCCGAGCATACCCATTGCCGTGATGTCCTTTAAAAAAAACGAAACTGCCATCTTGAATGACCCGCGATGTACGCAGATGCATCCATAGCCGATGGTGTTGCTTGATGGAAGGATACCGTGCTTTTCAGAGTAGGGAAGAATCTCTGAATGCGGCAGATTCGTTCTTTTAGTGATTTTTTGGAAGTTTGCCCCGTAATACGGTTTACCGAAGTTTCTCCCGGGCAAAGCAGCTGTTAATATTACTGAAAAATATTGGACAGGTTTTATTTGTTGTTTGAGGTAGAAGAGCTAGGGCAGTGGCTTCAACTGCGTTTCGGCTCCTACAAGAATTTGTACGAAAGCAGCCTAGTTTAACCACAAGCAATTTACCAATTTATAAGAAAAGATAGCGTCGCTTACTGATGGGTGTTACGTATGCACAATACGCTAATCACTTTATGATATTTGTAATTATCAGCCGTACTTCGGCTTTCGGCCTCATTACTTTGTTGAGCAATTTGACGTGCATTCCGGCCATATACTTCAGGTACGAAATCATCAATCTTGCGCGAATGGTTTTCTTCTCCCGGCCGTTGCTACATCGGTGAATGACTCATATAACAGCGTGCTTCACGTAGCACAAACCAAATATTGTTAAAAGTGGCAACACAATGAAGCCGAGAACATGTGGTTTGCTGTCAAGGGTCGATATCTAGTGTATATGTACATCGAAACTAATTAGTTAATTAACTAAGGTCCACTTCATAACTAATTTCATTTCGTTACATTGTAGAGAGCATTCCAAAATGACCGATCAAATTTTTCGGATCGGTTGTTTTGGAAATAAAACGTCAAGTGACGGCGCTCGTACACTACCGCACTGCAGCGGTCTCAAACGTGCTTCGAGCGAAGCAACTGGCGCCGGGACCACTGCGAAATTCGCGTGCGCGGCTCTAGGCATCGGCTTCCCAGTGCGTCAGCATTTTTGACGGCCGCACACGGCAGGGAAACGCCGTCGTCCCTGACAAGCGATAGGTTGACGGTCCGCGCACCAGTGGAATCGCTGGAAGCACGGTTTAGAGCGCTGCAGTACGGTAGCGTATGAGCGCAGTCGCCTGATTTTACTTCATAATTTATGGGCGTTGTTTAAACGCTGAAAAAAATCGCCTCGAAGAATATTTCGTTGCAGTTATGTGAAACAACCTTACAATCTACCACGTACCTCATCAGAATGTTACTTGTAGCTTATAGTCACAACTCTGTTTACACGACCCCCAAACCACCTCCGATATTCTTATGAACATTTCAGTGCAACGAGCAGAGAGGAGCAAAGGAAATAGTGAAAAGAGCGAGGACCGCATTTCAATTATTAAATACGTGTAATTCCGCTATTACGGCACCTTTTCAAAAAATTCACATGGCTACATGTTGGTCGCAGAGTCGTTCGTGCACAACTGCAACAAAATAACTATATTTCAACCTCTGGGTTGTATACGAGCGCTTTAAAATATATTTACACAGGGGGCAAAGGCAGGCAAAATGAAGGCTGCCTAGCAATCCGAACCGTGGCGTCTTCCTGCTCCTCTTTACTATAGCCACGCATTGGCGGCTGTTGCCTGTCGCTATTGAATGAGGTCATATATATTATTGCTTTACCCAGTGAAGCCGAAACTACGAAACTGATCTTTGCCGTGGCCCATTGTTCGAAATCTGTCGCGTTGCGGGTTCTTTTCCTCAATACCTGTATGTAACGAGTCGTTCATTTAAATTCGGACGTTTTTATGTGAGTGGCTTCTGTTCATTGTTTCTAAGGCTATGTTCAAGTGATCCAGCCTAGTCTAGGCGCAGGCCAGGCTGCCAGCTGATCAATGCCAAGGAGAAGGTCGGTCCCTGTTGTCTAAAATTTAAGAGCCCTCGTACTCGGGTGTGCCGAAGTCGGTTCGACATCGTGGTAGAGTGCGCATTCAGATGACGCATGTGTTTGGCAATGGAAATGACTCAGTGTAGGTGAGGCTGGATAGGCATGACCTTCGTTTTTGCGCCCCTTGCTCGCAGCCTATGCCATTGTGTCGCTGTCCATCTGGGCGAACGGGCAGCGGTCAGCAGCGCTGGTTGTCCCGCCACTTCAGCGTGACCCGGCGCGGCGGAAGCACGCGGCCGCTGAAACCGGCACCGGTCGCTCTGGAGCAGCGCTTTCCGGAACGCGGCAACCGTTCCCGGAACTGTGCCGTTTGCGCGTGCAGCGTCCTCTAACAAAAGCAGCGAAGTCCGCATGAGCGGGTGTAAAGACTGTGCCTCGATCACCAGCCGGTGATCGAGGCACAGTTTTCGGTCGCAGACTGGGGGAGAAATACGGCGACCGTATTTCCCAGGCATAGAAATATGTTTTATTTTATTTATTTTATGTGTGCCTATTATATGAAATGTTATTATTTGCGAAACCTGTCTCCCTGTCTGGTTCCCATGGTGTCACTATTTGCTCAGAATAGGCGAAAAATGCTTGACCAGGGCGAATCGCTGGAGCCAACGTTTCGACAAGTGGTCTCGTCTTATTCCAGGCACCAACTGCTTACCTTAGCGCGTGTGTGGGCATATGCTTCGTGCACTCTCCCCAATACGAAGCGTGGAGGTGGATAGGCCAAATGCGGAAACAGGAAGGGTGATGATAAGATGGGGGAGAAGAAAACATAGGAGGGGGTATTGGTAAAAGCGTCGAATTGGATGTGTAAAGGGAAAACATTCAAATAAAAGAACGAAAAAGGGAGTAGGGACTGGAAGGCACTCTCTGCGTCGTGCTTTTGTTCGCGTCGAAAGGGTAGAAGATCGGAGGTTTTCCGCTGCATCGTGACCGTCGCAAGTGAGTAATAGCTGACAATGATAATTTCCCGGTGATCAAAAAGCGTTAGAAATTCTTGGGTCAAAGGCTTAAGTTTCACTGTTTTTTGCTGTGTAGTATACACTGTTAAAAACCGTTATTTTTACGAATATCGCGTAAAAATGCGGTGTCTCCATCGTAAACGTAAACTACAGTATTCTGGCTGTATGGGCACCGTGCATACGTTAGGAGCCGCCACAGTCGCACGCTGCCTCCAGCGCCAAAGCGGCCACGGCAGCAGATTTGGCGGGATAATGGAGCAGACGACGCAGGCGGCGGAAAGCCACTGCGCAGGGCTTCGGTGCTTCGCTTGGGGCGTTTTCTTTCCCGTTTGCTTCCAAAAGACGACAAATTGTTAGCAGCTGTCAGAGAACGTAGCGTTAGCGCGTGTCCTTCTCTTCGCCAGATCTCGTGTATCCTCATGCGAACGCTGCAACATAATATGCGTGAGCTGGGGGAAGACAACGGAGGTGTCGAGCCCGTTGAGCGAAACTGCGCACGTGTAACGCGGGCCGCCTCGTTCACTAAACAATCACAGCTTATCGTCCTCAGGCTAACGTGGCAGCGAACTCAGCGGCAGCTTGAAACTTGCGATAACAGCAATTGCACTGTCACGGCCACTGAACTAAAAAAACGCTTTCCATCTGTGAAACTGCAGCGCTCAGAAAATATCGATGGATTGAATGCTGGGTGCGCCTCTTCGTTTGACTTGCCATTTCCTACAAGGTGCCTGCTGCATATTCTGCTGTACGGCGCGGGTGTCCAATTAGACCCATCGTTGTGTAGTGCAATGTAGCATCCGTAAATTCTCACTCGCAAAAAAAAAAATACCCCATCTATTCACAAAACTCACTTTTGTCGTCGAACGAGTGCAATCCACCGTTCACGCCGATTCCGTTCATATTCTCTAAATGGAAACCGGTAAAAACACGTGCCCGGAGAATTCCTGTAGGTGTTATGGCACCCAACAACGCAGCAATTATTGCTGGAGTCCATCATTCCTACGAACAGCGCAACCGACACAAAACGAACTGCCCGTGAAAATACTCGCGCCGTCACAGCGGGAGCGCGGCCCCGCCACGGTGGTCTAGTGGTTATGGCGCTCGACCGCTGACCCGAAGGTCGCGGGATCGAATCCCGGCCGTGGCGGCTGCATTTACGATGGAGGCGAAAATGTTTGAGGCCCGTGTACTTAGATTTAGGTGCACGTTAAAGAACACCAGGTGGTCGAAATTTCCGGAGCCGTCCACTACGGCGTCTCTCATATTCATATCCTGGTTTTGGGACGTTAAACCCCAGATATTATTATTACAACGGGAGCGCGGAGCAAGCAGGGGTACAATCACGGAGCGATGTTTTATGCTATATTATTCTTATTGTCAACCACCTGCGGCTGACTGATCGCGTTGATAACGCGGACAGACCGTCGCTCTGGCCAAGCTCGAAAAGCACGAAGAGTATAGTCATCGTAAAAGGCATCGTTCCTCGATTTCACCCCGTTGCGAGCGCGTGAGAGCATCCCGCCAAATCTGCGCTTCTTGCCGCTAGGGGCACAACAGCTGGCTCGGCGCCCGATGCGTCACCAGTCTCGCCATTTTTGAAGGCTCTGCAATCGGCGCTGGTTTGGAAGCTGTTCGGCCACGTTTTGTAGACCGGCTGCAGGTACGTCGCATTCTTTTCTCAAAATCGCACAGTGACGCATGCGAATGACATGTGTGCTCTGGAAGTATCAGAAAGCCATTTCGTTTGAGTGGCTGGATTTTGTGCACTTGCTGGTATGACTTTCTCGAATAGACGTCTTGCTTTGTGTTTGCACCGGATGCGCTGCGTATACTTCGCCTTGCATGGATACGCGCCGACTAAGTGCGCGATTATTTTTGTTGTATGTGAAAATGGAAAACAGCATGAATGTGAACCTTCGAGAGTTATAGTTACAAGGTGGCCCTTGACCAGAAGCGGTAGCACTTGTACCGGCCACACACAGCACGCCGTCAATATTCACTACATTCAACAGGTTTGTAGTTATTTTCAACGGCGTGTTGCGTGCCAGCAGTGTAAGGTGGTTTGAAGTTCCCACATGTGCGCACTTGGTGCGCTGCAGTTTCGAGTTCGCGCTGTTTCTGTCACGAAAAGCAGCCTGAAACGGTACTAGCTGCGGAAGCATTTTTTTTCTTGGTTGAATTGCTGTAATATTTGTCGCTTCATGCTGTGTAGTTAGGTTTAATAGCTTTTTCTGTATCAGCACCTTAAGGAGGATTGAGTTTCCACGTGTGCGCGCTTTTGCTGCGCTACGGTTTCGAGTTCTAAACTGCCTTGGTATGCGTTGACTTTCCGAGGCTTCAGCGAAAGAGAGATCAAACGGTCTCTTTCACTTAGTACATATCCTGTTAGCTGCGTCGTTAGCGTTAGTTTCTTTTACATGTATTGCAGGTTGCAAGTACGCTTTTTAAAGTGTTACAGCTGGCAGGATGACTTTTCCGAACTGCATTCCGAACTGCATGTATGCCTAACTGTTGGATGCGTGTCGATTGGATGAGATGTTTGTTGAAGTTATGCAGAGCAAGTTAGATGGTTGCAACTGCAAGTTGTGACTTGAATAATTAATTGGCTTCACCAGTTATTTTTCCTTTCATGCCAGTTATGCTGAAAGATTGTAGTCTACTCTGGAATTTGTTCAAAGGTGTGTATTTGAATAATTCTGGTGAGCATATTTTCTCCCTTTTGTAGAAAAAAAAGCTGCTCTCATAAGCATTGTTTTTTTAATGTTGGTGTCAAGGTATCTGCAAAAATGGTGTCTTGTCCTTGCTGTGGCATCTGCAAGTATCCTACAGATTTTCTCTTGAAAACGCCTTCCAATAGTACCCTGCTGTACCTGTAGTCCTGACACTTTAAAGCAGCTCTAAGGACACATGGTTATTGCCACCTAAAATCATCTGTGTCTCTTTCTGACCATGAGGACGTTTGCCTGAAAACAAAATGCCCGTTTACTGTGAGAATTGTTCAAAAAAGTTTTCCTTCTATTTGATTCCAACTTTCCGATTTGATTCAAACTCATTACATCTATGAGGGGAAGGTTCCCTTGAATTTAGTATTCAAATAAGTGCCTGGCCGCTGTCTGTGATTCACACCCAAAATTATTGCAGTGCACCTGTGAGATGGCCGGATATCGTGCCGCTTGAACTACAGGTTTATCTTTTCTAGCTTACAAAAACTTCATATTTAGTAACAAAACTCTCTCAGCGTGCATTAATTTGCCACTGAACGCCAACTTTTTGCCCTGAATGCCTTTTTTGGAGCTCTCAGTTATAATTAGTGTTCCATAGTTAAAGCTCCCAACTTCTGTACTTTCTCGCTCATGCTCGATGCTGATTTTCAGCTTGGATTGAAACAAAAAATTAAGTCTTTACAATAGTTGCATAATCCACATACCCAGGGGTGCATCAGTGTATAAATATGTACTGCATGCCCTGAATGCTATATCGTAGGCTGTTGCAGTAAAGAGACGTCTTTTTTTACTATTAATGATTACTTTAACTATTAATGATTACTTTATTACTTTAACGTCCCAATGTGACGTTAAATGTGACGTCCCATATTTAACGTCCCAATCTGACGTCCCACCATCCTGCAGCACTTAAGGTATTTTCATCTTCGGAATTCAAGTTGGCAGATGGTGCCAGTGAGCGTGCGCGCAACTAGTCAGCACTGTGACAAGAGTTTAATGCTGCCGCTGATGACGAAGAATTTTTTGGTGCAAAGACAACTTTGGCCAAAAAGGACCATGGCTCATGATGTGTTTTTCAACACAAGGTGAAATATAATACCTATTTTGCAAGTGTTCCCAGATATACCGCAGATATGCCGAGCAGCAGGCCAAGGGAAGCTTGTACCTGTCGCATCACTGGCGGGCGCCTAGAAGCACTGCGGATCGAACCTCGCACGATCCGCATATGAGGCAGATGCTTAAATCATTTAGCTGCGGCATAAAAATCAATACTAGTGCAGTGAAACTTTGCTGCAGAGTAGTGGTTAACATTAATGCTAGATTGGGTGATTTTTGAGAAAGAGCAATATCTGTATAAACAACATTTATGGATAGCCTTGAGGCACCAAATTTTAACCTTTAGAACGTGCATAATTTCTTGAATGTATTTTGGAAATTACTACGAATGTAGGTACAAGCTCATGAGTAGCTTCATACTGCAATATTCAGCATCGTTTTTTCCTGATTTTGGTACAGGGCACTTTTTGTATTAACCCAGACCAAGGAAGCAAGGCTAACAAAAAAAAAGAAGGAAATAGAATCCAAAAGTCTTAAGTTTTGCAAAAAAATCATGGATTCTGAATGGAATGTTTAGGTGAGTAGCACAATTCCTGACTGCATTTTCTTGAGGTAGAAGTAATGAATCCAACTGACCATAGCATCTGTCCATTCTACTACAGCAAGTGAACTTCACATGTTAAAACTTCTGACTAAAGTCTAGCTTTATAAGTGCAAAAAAGTAAAGGCAACAATCTAAACGCATTTTTTGGGAAGCTTGGTTCGCCCCATGCCCGAGTAGCTTCTGCCAGAGATGCCACTTGTGCATTTTCCAGGAGTTCTGTATGGATGCAAAATGTTGCATATACAACCTGGCCTAAAACTATTTTGCTGGTCAATGTTGCTATGAAGGCACCTCCAGTTAAAGAGGGGGAAATGTTGGCTTAGAAGAACATAGAAACCGTGAGGAATAAACTAAGTAAGCCTGTGCCATTTTGTTCTCAGACATTCTACTTATGGCTTTTATACTGTTAGAATACTGATGGGCGCATTGATTACGTTGTCATTTGGACAGCTTTCTTAGCTTCATTAGTTTTTCACCTGTTACTGTTAAATTTAATTTCACACAGTCTTGTTAGCGTCAGTCCACCTACTTCTATTTCATTACACGCATCAGAAGTTGACAGTAGTTTATGTGCAGTGACCTGAGAGCAGCTGCGTTACCTGTTTAGGAGGCGAAGTGTTTTGTGGACTTGATGCAATGTAAATCGGGGATCATCGTTTTGCAGCTAGATTGCAGATGATGCATATGTCAAGTATCTATTCTGACCAAGCTAAGTACAGCTTGGAAAAGTGGTAAAATTGCAATTAGCAAAAGTGTCAGGTATAGAGCGACTACCTATGCAATGGTATTCATTGCATCCTTACCAGGTGCGTAGCCAGAAATTTTTTTCGGGGGGTGGGGGGTTCCACCATCCTTTATGTATGTTCGTGCGTGCGTTTGTATGTGAGCGTGTATATATACGCAAGCAAAACTGAAAATTTTCGGGGGGGGGGGTTGAACCCCCACCCTCCCTGGCTACGCCCCGATGCTTACAGGAGACATCAGAGAAATGGAATTGCGGAGTTTTTAAGTAAAAATTTATAGTGAATTTTTTACCGCTTTGAAATTTTGTGATCATAATGTTTTATTACTTGAATAACGGGAAAACTTCAGAGGACGATGGAGAAAAAAAAATGAAGCACTAGTGCTGGCCTAAAAGGGAGTTTGAAGAAAACCAATGTTCAACTGGTAAGGGACAGAACATCAGTTAACCATAAGACGTGAATGAATAGAACTGATAAATAAATACATTTGCTTTGACCATGCAGTTACCAATAACCATTACCATTAAGAGCGAAGTAATTAAGAAGCTAAGATTCGGGTGAAATACACAGAGTCGCCGCTTTCCAGTATCTGTCAGGACGAAAGCTTGCAAAAGCTATATCTTACCACTACTCACCTATATAGGACGGGATAATAGTTGGGGTTGAGATGAAATGAAAGATTACCATGAAAGGGCCGGAAGAGAACCGAATAACCTATGAAATAAATGCTAGTAATGATATAGTAGCTGAAAGCATGAAAATATATGAATGGGCAGTGCATTAAGTGTAAACAAGATAAACAGATCGTCACTTTGGATGAAGGTGTGGATTTGAAGCAATAGCAAGTGTTGTAGTGGTGACAAAAAGGACATGTGAAGCTGTAATTATTAAATCTAGGGCGCTGAGGCTGGTGCAGCTACTAGGTCATGGTTAATAGAAGGAAAGTGTGAGAGGCCTTGTTTCAGAGAGGACATGTTTAGGCTGATGATAGAAGTAAAGCACAGACAGAGGTACTCAGACAACTGTCTCTTTATAAACGATTTCTTCTTTCATATAAAGGGGCCGTGAGAAGTTCAATGTCTGAAATCACTCTATTCTCTCAGTGTTGTATTGTGATGTGATCGCTCATTATATGCTAACAGCCTGAGTACTGTAATTTGAACCTCCATAGCCTAAAACTCACATCGTAGGTAGTGTTACATTGTCTCTCCACAAGTAGCACAAATATTATATTGTCTTACGCTCTTTTGTTTCTTTTTCGCAGATTTTTGAAGACTTGAAAGTAGAAGGTGGATTGAAAGTACAAGGTGGATCAAACTGTTAAAAAAGATCATGTGAAAGTTATTTCTTTTGCCTGAAATGGACATATGCCAAATGCAGAATCCAGGTGTTTGGAGAATTTTAATAAAGAGCAGTATCGCCCATTTCCACTGCATTGCCTTCCTGCACAGCATATTTACGCTTCACATTTTTACAGCAGTGTCCCAAACCAAGCATGCATTTTTTAGGTTTTAGGCTAGTAGAAATACAGCAGCACTGCAACTGTGTAAATCAGGTCGAATGAATTTAACACTTTGAAATAGCGTTGGCATTGAAGATCGAGAACATCTTTTGTGTACATCCCCAACCACCAAATTAACACATCTGCATGACTTCCTATTCAATAATATGGGTAGCCAGTTACATATATGTAAAAGGGATGCCAGTCTTCATTTTGCACTGCAAAAGCTAGAAAACCAGCAAAACGCCGTTGTGCTCATTTCAGAGGCCACGTCATATATTACGGCCTAAAGGTTAGAAAGTCAGAAAATGTTGGTATGCATGTTTCGCAGTAAACTCAATGTTTTAAAGCGGGCTACAACACGAGGAGACGTTGCTGCTGAGGTTTTACACACCACCGTGTGACGATGAATATACCGTGTAACCACCGTATATTTAGCGGCTTAAACACTAGAAAACACAAAATTTGTGCAACGTAGATTTTACGGGCTGTGGTTTATTTTTACTGGAAAAATACTGCGGAGTGAAAAAACAGTGGCAACATTTTTTCTACGCGATATCATTATATAGACAGCATGCCGTAAAATTGAAATGCGGGTAACAATTTTTTGACGGTAAAAGTTTGGCAGCATCAGCTGCCAGTGCTTTCACCGTGAAAACTAGGGTGAACTTTTTACAGTGATACCATGTAGGATAGATCCAAGAGCTCCGTTTGGAACGATTATACCAACTGGCTGGAGTGGATTAAACTTGCGAATGAAATTCCATAGATGGACGTGATCCTCTTGTGCCTTTAATACAACGATCATTTAAAGGTGTTTGCAAGACTTTAATTTAAAGCAAGAAAGGAATTATATTGGCGGAAGTTTCTATTGCGTCGGTAAATGACGCTTGGTTCTTCGGGAAACTCTTTTCTGAAGCATTTGTTGCTTGCAAATATTCGATAATACTTAGAGGGCATTTGAACATTTCGTTATAAATGCTAGCGGCTGGTTGGGCTGCAGTTTTCGGTCTGTTCTAGCTAATGATAGTAACGCGTTTGGTTTAGAGGCTTCGTTATAGGCCTCGTTTAGCGCTTCGTGCGGCTAATTTCTTTCAACTATAACGTTACCTTTGGAATGCTCAAAGTGGTGAGCGTAGTCATTGTCATCGCTACACATCCTTCTTTTAGGCCTAAAGTAATCTAGCTATTGTTGGCTGCTCGCGAAATGTGGTCGCAATAGCACAGAAAGCAGCAGAACTCGAATGGTGGCTCACAGATATTCTAATCTGGAAATCCAGGGTGTTGTGAAGAAAGTGAGGGCCTTGCTACTATTACATGCAAGCATTTCTTAGCGAACGTCAGGCACTTTGGCCGTTTCTATCTATCTATCTATCTATCTATCTATCTATCTATCTATCTATCTATCTATCTATCTATCTTTCTATCTATCTATCTATCTATCTATCTATCTATCTATCTATCTATCTATCTATCTATCTATCTATCTATCTATCTATCTATCTATCTATCTATCTATCTATCTATCTATCTAGCCACTACGTCTTGGAGCTCGCCTGATCGTCTCCATAACTTGTAATATACCAAAATTAGCATAGCAAGGGATCAGTGCGTAATGAACCTGATTGACTGGTCATGACATACATAACGCAAAACGCCTGTCGCGTAAGTCATGAAACCCCTTGCCCCAGTCACGTGTGGCATGTACCCGCATACCACAGATCATGTTATGCGGGTATGTGCCACAGATGATTCCCAGTCTCAGTCAACGAAGTAACCGCGAACATACACATTGAAACGCAAGGCAAGTGAGGGAGCTGAATATAGAACGCCCCTGGAAGGCGCTCGACTGCTATCCACTCGTTCACGTTTCCGCTAGAATGACGCAGTGTTCTCTCCATTTCTTATGAGGCTGGGCAATGGCCTCATGCTGACCTAGTATGACGTCAGATTACTGAGAGCCGCTTTGTGACACGGGAAGAAGCCGCCGCTGCGTGCCCTGACGGCAAGCGGCTGTACCACACAGCAATGTGGACGTCGACCGCTATTACGCACGTTGCCTCGAAACTGCGGACAACGTGTTTTGTCATCCCGCATGCGCTAACATAACTGGCTGTAAGAAAGAGCAGGTACACAGGGATGTCCTGACCAAGGTGGCCAATATGAACGCAAGCGACGTGGGTGGCCTGTCGGCCTCAATTTGCCTGACCATCGGCAAGCCGTACGTGATCACAGCCAACATCGACGTAAGCGATGGCCTGGTTAATAGAAACATGGGCACCTTGTGGTACATCGAGCGTGACGAATACGGCAACCTCGTGCGAGTGTGGCTGGAACTTCCAACGTCCGCAGTAGGTATTGTCGTCCCAATCAGCACGAAGAACATCACTACCGCACACCCCTCAAGAGAATTGAAATGGGTGACCATGATAATGAACCAGAACCACGATATACGCCAGAAAAGTAGTTTCCCCTTGCGCAAGCAAATGCCATAATTATGGTTTATAAGTCACAAATGGCCACGTACGCCCAGTTAGTCTACGGATACGATAAGCGCCAACCACTGAAGTCGCTCTACGGAGCACATTCCAGGGATACCAGCCTCGATGGCCAAAACCTCACCAACGCAAAAGGTCACTTCAGTTTCCGACATGTCGCTGGCTCTATTGACAGACAGTCTGTCGACGACATGACCCGCCTGGCAAACAGGCTTCTATACATTGTCTTGGACTGGGCTAGGCACCTACATTCGATGGCACAACCACAGAAATCACCTCACACTCGCCGCTCCTAACGTACAGTCTGTAAAGGCCCACGTAAACGACTGTACAGACGGCTGTAAGGACTGCTGTGACTGTAACGACTGTACAGACGTTGCAAACTGCATACGCGTTAGCCCTTTAGAGACGACAGCAGCCAACTTTCACAAACGCTAGAACCAAATAAAATCTGAGAACACATTTTTCTTGACGAAAAGCCACCAGAGCAAAGTTTTGCTGCAGCAGAATAATTAATACTGAGATGTACGCACAATGCAAGCTGATAACGACCATAAGTCGCACTGAAGTGAGCACACACAGCAAGGGTCACTTTGGCCCGTTATATCTCGTGAACATAGCAAATGAGGACATATGATAATAAAACCGTGTGTTCACTGACATAAGCACTCTTTGGTAAAAAATTGTCGTCCGAATTGAGACAGGAGTTTTTTTATTTTCTTTTTTGAAAATGTACTTTTTTGAAAAAGACTCGCTTTTTTAACAATTTTTTTTTCTTTTTTTGCGCTGCCCGTAGGAAAATTTTCTTCCGTATAAATGTTGCAAAAGCTCTTTTCGATATTTGACATTGTTTTCAAGTTTCTGTTTGAAAGAGTAAAGGCGCCAAGGCGGCTGAAACTTAGGACAGTTTTTTGATTTCGGCCGTGTTTCCCATTTTTTCACATTTTCTTCTTTTGGAGGACGGCATAAAAAAAGCATGCATGTAATTCACAGTAATGCGTATTAAAACCAGGAAAAAACTTTTTCGACACATCATTTATAGTTGGTGTTAAATTCGGCCATGAAATCCGAAAACATTGCAGTGAGCAAAAACAGGAGGCCCGTGTCGCCAACTTCAAATATTGTTTTGGCGCGTTGGGAGCGTTTCTCGGAAATAAAATTTTCGGTTCCGTGCACTTTGAATGTGCCCACATAACATATAAAAAACCCAGGCAAAACAAAAATTGCGACCGGACAGGCATGTTCAATCTCTCGTGGAATCACCCAGCTCCACATTTTTTGCCGACCTATGGTGATGACTACTGAACTTCAGCATTACTATAAGCCTTATGTCGGCTCACGTTTATACTCACGTCTACTCACACCTACTTCAACGTACCAGCGTTCATACAACGACTCAATATTTATTGATTAGAGGCGTGAGCGACGGGGGGGGGGGCGGGGGGGGCATGACCACCTCCCCCCCCCCACTCAAGATCTTTCACGAGAAGTTCTTCATAAAAATATAAAAATATCATTGTGAGGCATCTCATTCAATAAAAATGTCCTTATTAATTGCAACCACTGACAACCTGTGTTGTCACCACTGACAACCTGTCAACCTGTGCGACAACCCAGAGGGTTCTCGTTCAAAACCAGGTCTGCAAGAGAAAGAAAAGGGGAAAGGAAAGCGCAAGAAATGATGCCGAAAAGAAGCTTTGTAAGAACATTTCTCGCAAGTTGTCGAGAATCAAGAAGAGACTCGCAAATGCAAAAAAAAACAACAGGTGGCTCGTATGAAGGGGCTAAACGAGGTAGTCAGGGAAGAGGCATTTGAAAGCAAGATTGAGTCTCTTCCCCCAAAACAGGAACTCGCTGTCAAGAGCTGTTTCCTTGCTGCACGATGGAAGTCGGCATGCAATACAACGAGGAGTGGATTGTGGAATGCATCATGATGAAGTTGCGAAGCCCGAAGTTATACGAACATTTCCGCAAATAAGCCATTATGGCAATGCCTGCGAAGGTACCTACAGCGTTTCAAGGGTGGCTTTGACCTCAGTGCCAATATTTGTAATGCCTTGACTCAGAAGACGAAGACCATCGGTGTTTATAGTCGTAATGGTGGCCTCGTCGTCGACGAGATCAAGTTTTCCGAGCATCTAAATGAATAATCAGCTGGTGAGTACAGCTTTGCATTCCATATTATTGGAAAGTTCTGTGTGCATAGAGGAATAATCGCCACGATTTCGCTTAAGAGAAATATATTACGAAAGATGCATTCGCGCATAAGGTGCATGCTTTGAAATGTGCTTCTTTTTTTTTTTGCGGTAACTCAAGCGAATATTCGCCGTCGCCGACATCTATGTTGTGTATAAATTCAAGTCAAAGCGCTATAAAATCCTATATAACACCAAACGCGCTGTATGCAGTGCATGCGAAGGGGAACCGAAATTGATAACTGTTTTATGCGCGCCGTCTTTCCGTGCTCAATGTTGCTACGGGAAGAACTACGGGAAGTACTTGATAAAAACCTATCGTGTGAGTCATCTGTTAAAATAAAAAGTCCTTACCGGATACTAACCACTAATCAGTCGCATTTGAAAGTCGAGATGAAAAAGTACCAAGTGGAGCAGCGAATATGCGAAATATTGGCGTTAAAGAGCAGTGGCACCATAATAAAAAAAAGCTAATCATACGCTTACGGACTCATTAGTCCACTCCCTCAGACTCAAACCGAGCCGTGAGTCTGAGTCTGAGTTAGTGCGAGTGAGTAATATATTGGTGAGTTTGAGTCTGAGTGAGTGCTGTCGAGAAAAAAATTAGTGAGTGTGAGTCCGAGTGAGCCCGGTTGAGGAAAATTTCGGCGAGTATGAGCACGAGTGAGCCCAAAGTGCAAAATATATTTCATGAGTGAGTCTGAGTGAGCTTCACATTTCTTGCTTCAAATTTCTTCACATTTCTTGATGGTCGGCCTTCTACTGAAGGAAAGATTTTGGGAGTCTGGCTTCACAGCATATCAGCCCAGAAAGCTACACGAGCCCTCCTGCAGTGTTTCAAGGCAACAGAATTGAGCGACCGCCTTTCATACAATCCTCTGTGTTTTTGTGTGTGTGTTGTGAAATGTGTCTCTTTCTCTCTATTTTTTACTCCCTCATTCCCCTCCCCATGAGTAGGGTAGCAATGTGGAATCTAGTTAACCTCCCTGCCCATTTCCTATTCCTTCTCTCCCTCTCCTTTGTGCAAAACAAAAGTTCAGCGGAAGATGAAGCGCTGAGGAAACGTTTCAACATGGAGGCTCGTCTTCGTCAGAGCCCTGACGGAGACTAGAGTCGCCTTGTCGAATTGTTGCGTTGAGCGACATTCCCTTTTCCACAATTACTCTTCACTTCATCCTTGTGTTTCATTCTGTAGCGCTAATTGAGACGGCTCTTGCATATTGCACAATGGCTGGGCCATACACTCAGTTTTGTCATATTGCAATGTAAGTTGTTTGACAACAATTTCTCGAATGAAGACTCGTGCAACAAAAAACTGAGTTTTAGAAGGTTGAATACTATATAGCTGCATTTTAGC
Organism: Rhipicephalus sanguineus; assembly: GCF_013339695.2. Taxonomy (NCBI): domain Eukaryota; kingdom Metazoa; phylum Arthropoda; class Arachnida; order Ixodida; family Ixodidae; genus Rhipicephalus; species Rhipicephalus sanguineus. The sequence continues at coordinate 40,848,873 of NC_051176.1, forward strand.
TACCGCGATATTTTTTGTTCTTTTGCCGCGTCAGTATAATGTTACCTAGACACATGGCGTATATCATTTCGAGGTTTGTACGTCTTCATGTTGTACAGGAATCGTTGCTGTTTTGCATAATATATTACGACATCACCACTTTTATCTGCTAATCTATTGAGCTCTAACTCTGTAATAGTAATTACAGAATAAAGTAACTGTACTCAATATAACAGAGGGCTTCCTTTAAACGTGCACTGATTGCATGCACAGAAACAAAACAGCAGAAAAAAGGGATACTGTATGAGGTCCTAAAAACGCTGAAAAACGTCTTTTCAAAGACAATGCAATGGGATATTTCAGGTATCCGGCAATCTGTTTTATAGAATGAGATGTTTTGCGACGTTTTTAAAACGTTGTCTAGGTGGTCTCAAAAACGGATTCTAGCCGGAGATTAGACAAGATGTACGACGTCTTCTACACTTTCAGCTTCTATTCTGTGGCGTCTTCTAGACGCCACAGAATAGAAGAATTGTCTCCGATAAACGTTTATACAACGTCAATTATCCGTTTTGTGCTACCTGCAAAACGATGTTTATGAAGGCTTTAAAATTTCACCGTCCCACTTTTCACCGTCGGAGTATGCGCAAATGGACGTCAACGTGCCTTTCATCACAATGGATGTGAGCTCCCAAGATGCTTCGTCGACTGGACTAGAGCGCCTTCCGCTTCGACTTCTCCGGGCACTGTACCTATAAGAAGAGCATCACCCGAGCATCCTTTTAGTGGGCGCGTCGACTGGCCACCCGTGAACAGGATCTCAAATCCGTTCTTCTATTTCACGCATGTGAAAAACAAGTACTCAACAGTTAAATCTAGTGACCGATGTTTAATTAAGCTCACGTGCCCATGCCGCTTGTGTCGTTTGTGTCACTACGCGAAAAACATCGTGTATTTTTCTCTGATGCTTTGTGGTGATGTAGAGCCCAATCCAGGGCCTGAAACGGAAAAGATGCTGCATGAACTTCTTGAAAGTAAAAAAAAACAATGCATAAGAAACTAGAGAAGTTGGAGAACAAGCATAAGGATGTCGAATACTCAGTGGCAATGGTTAAAGAACTCGATGCTAAAATTGTGCACTTGGAACAAACAGTGACACAGTTAGATACAAAGTTGACTGAGCTCGAGGACAGGAGCAGGCGGAACAATCTTCTTGTCTTCGGCGTTTCGGTGCCGACTGGGGACGCCAGAATAACTAGCGCAGAAAGTGATTGATGATATATTTTGAGATACATTAGAAGTGAAAGTATCCTCTGTAGAACGAATTCAGAATTGGCCGTCAGCGTACTAACAAGCCACGCCCTGTGATTTTAAAGTTGTTTGACCATCGCGAAAAAGTTTCCATTCTCAGCAACAGCTACAAATTAAAGAGAAAGAACACATCGGTCTCGGATGATTTCTCGGCCGCCACTAGAGAAGTTCGAAAGTGTCTTTGGGATAGCGCGGCTGATATCAGGCCAGATGAGACTAAGGTAAAACTAGTCTACGATAAAATAAAAATCGGCAGTTAATTGTACGACTGGGAGGAAACTAAAAGACACGAGCACCGAGTAATCAACGCCGAGGAAACAGGAGGACAACGGGCCGTCAGCTTCACGCAGGCGTGAGAACCGGGGAATGAAATGAAGGTCTCAAAAATACTTTCCGATGCCTTAACCTAAATGCCCAAAGTAAAATAAAAAAAAACAGCTGACCTGGAAAGCATATAGTTGCCGCTCCCAGCCACCATGTAATAGTTATCACAGAAACGTGGCTGCTTGGCGACATAAGTGACTCGGAAGTCGTACCGCATGGCTACCGTATGTACCGCAGGGACCGTGACTCCCGCGGTGGCGGCGTTGCTGTTTTGTACATGGACTCTTTGCGCGTTACAAGACTGTCAGATATTACCAGCATTGAATGCGTATTGGTGAAAGTTTACTTCGACGATTTCCATTTCGTAAATGCCAGATTTTACCGCCCTCTGAACAGTGACGGTATTTTTTTGAGGTGCTTAACAAATTCGTGTGCAGGAACCGCGCTTCTAACCTTGTACTAACTGGAAATTTTATTATTCCACTAATTAACTGGGATGGTGATTTTCCTGAAGCGCTCTGTGTTTCCGCTGAGCCACTTGTAGACATTGTTTTACTACACGGCCTATCACAACTAGCAAAAGCGCCTACAAGAATACAAGGTGATAGTCAATCAGTTTTGGACCTCTTTATTAAGAATGACAGTGTTCTTGATCGTGACCCGAGAGTGGACATATTCAAAGGTATCTGTGCTTAAATCTCGAAGTGAAATTCCGATCAAGGCTGGCAAAAAAAGAGCGTATTGCTCCGGTGTTCTCACGTGCTAGTGATGTTGATATTTTGGATGTTCTAGATAGTTCTTTTTAATTGTTTAACTCGTTTTACGAATCAGATCAAATCAAATCAAATCAAAAATCTTTATTTGTCGCAAAAAAATATACACGCATTGGGGTTAGTTTATACAGAAGGAGGTCCCATAGCACAAGGCTGAAAGGGGACCTCCTGTCAGAAAATTACATGTTGATAAGTACAACAAAATGGCAACTAAAAAGCGTTAAGTAATTATTGATAGTAATAAAAACAACGCAAACATGCAATAAAAAATGCCAGTAAAAATGGTAACAAAACAACGTCTAGTAATTATACAAAGCTATGAAAAGAACGAAACATACAATAAACATGGCAGTAAATCGGGAACATAATGACGTTAATGAATGGTATATAGCTGTTGAAACGACTTCAATGTGCATGAGTAATAAATGTGAAAAAATAACGAACACAGTAATGGCTCTAAATGTAAGAGAACGCCGATATAGAAATACAGGTGAGTTATGATTGCGCAAAAATATGTTAAGTTCTTTTTTAAAAGCTGGTAATGACAATTGTTTAGTGCTTAGTGGTATTGAATTCCAAAACTGAATGGCTGCAAATATGGTAGTATGTTTGCCGTAGTTAGTGCGTGCATGTGGGAGTAAAAAGTTGTTGTTTGAGGCAAACCTAGTAGGATTAGAGTTTAACAATTGAAATTTCTCCAAAACAGTGGCTGTTATGGTACCGTTGAGACATTTAAATACAAGAATCCCCAATTTATATTTGAATAAATTACACACTGTTAGTACACTATGTTGTTGGAAAAGTGGGGACGCGCAGGTGATTGGTGAACTGAATGTTAGGATGCGGATGGCCTGGTTTTGGAGACGTTGAAGTGGAAGGATATGAGATGGATAGGTATTCGCCCATGACGTGATACAGTACGTGATATGACTGTGGATGAAGGCGTAGTACAGTTTAAGCAAAGTCTGCAAGGAGAAGAATGGTCGTGCTTTAATTAGTGTTCTGATACCATGAGCAATCCTCTGCCTTATAAGTGAAATGTGATGATGGTACTTGAGATGAGCATCTAGGACTACTCCCAAGAATGTGCACTTAGTAGCGCTAAGAAGGCTGTGGCCGTTTATAGTAATAGCGGGTGTAGGTGAGAGAGCGTTATGACTGGAATGGAAGACAATGAACTGTGTTTTATTGGTATTAATTGTTAAACCATTAGCTGTGCACCAATTCTGAATGTTATAGAAGTCAGAGGACAATTTATTAGTTAGCGCATCGATGGACTTGTCTTTAGTAACTATAGTTGTATCATCTGCGTACAAGAAAGGTTGACTGTGTGTTAAAATTGAGGTTAAGTCATTAATATAGATTAAGAATAAAAGCGGACCCAGTATGGAACCTTGCGGGACACCTTTGTCAATAGATTTAAAAGTGGAGAGGATGTTAAAGTGGAGATGTTAAAGTGGAGAGGATGCCTCGGATGTTGAACATATGTGGTGCTTTTTACAGCGAAAGCTGTTATCCGATCAAAACAAGGGCCGGTTTTGGCGCCGTAGTTGTCCGCCGCCGCCGCCGGTGTCCGTAACCACTATCGCTGGAAATAAGAAAAAAAATTCACAGCATATGCACGGGTGGATGATGAAGAGCTTGGGCGAAGCTCCTGAAGCAATCATGGTTACACCGTGAAATCTTCAGTGGTTTCGCCCAGCAGTAGTCAAAGCGATAGCCCAGTACATCATCAAAGACGTGACAAACACTGTATATATTTATACAAGATATTTTATTAATGGTAAGTGGTAGCTAGACGTGGCTTCCGTTCCCCCTTCATCATAACGGCTTTATGGTCGGTGAAGTGATGCATCGGTGATGGGTCGTAGTCGGATGTTTGCAAAGACGAAGTAGTGGGCAGTTTGCAAAGGTGGCTTCCGTTCCGCCTTCATTATAACGGCTTTATGGTCGGTGAAGTAATGGATCGGTGATCGATCGTAGTGGGATATTTTCAAAGACGAAGTAGTGGGCAGTTTGCAAAGGTGGTTACGCCGGACAACGGAGACGTGGCAAGGTTAGACTAAGAGGAGCTTCACCCCTAAAAACGAAATAAGAAAAAAAATTCCAGGATGAAACGAGGTTCGAACCTGGGCCCTCTCGTGGGAGCCCAGTATTCTACCTCAGAGCCCCGCCGGTAATTGAAACTGCTTCACAAAAAGTCCCTATACAGGATTGATGTCGGGAAGGAACCAAATTAACATATGTAATGTGGCATGGTAGAACAGTAAAATAACAACCAAGTGTCACACAACGCGAATTCTGTAACCAGGCGTCGCACATTGCGAAGTGCGCGACGAGTGGGTTGTTGCATGCTTCCAACCCATTACAAAGGGCTCTGCCATCATTCATCATCGTCATCAGGCACAATATCAACAAAGTGCGCATAATGCCTTACATGTTCTTAGCGGGTACCACGGCTCTCCGTTGAGTGACAAAAATGGCATAGTGGCTGCTTCTCTGCTTCACAGAAATTATGATGAGTTATAGCGTAGTGGGTTCCTCGCAAGTGCACTTGTATTGGTTGCCAATGAAGCCCATAAGGCTCCTATGATCCATTTCCTCAGGGTGTCAATAAAGTTAATTCCCTCTCGCTCTCTTTCTCACGTTAGCGTATGCTATAAAGCGTGGTGGGAGAGGGAAATAACGACCGGGGGTCACAAAATGCGAATTACGTAACTAGTGGGTCATTTAAAGCTTCCAACCCTTTACAAAAGGCTCAGTCATAATTCATTGTCATAAGCCGTCGCATCAAGAAACTGCGCATAATGCCTTACAGATGGTACCTCGCTTCTCCGCAGAATGACGAGTAATGTCGTGGTGGGTTCTTCCCAAATTCACAAAAATTTTTATTTGTGGCGTAGTGGGTACGTTGCTAGTGTAGTTGTATTAGCAGCCACAAGAGAGTTTATAACGGACTCTGAATTGAAGAAGTGAATAAAAGAAGCCCGTAGCTTCAGTTCGCTCTCTTAATTCAGTTATTATATTGAGTTCGGGATCTTTTTACGGTGTGTGCGGTGGGTGGACTGTCTCCAGAGTGGCAGCGAAACATCGGTGAGTCGGAATTTCACTACGCATCGAGTTCAAAATTGCCCCTTAGCGGGCCCGTGCCACATACCTGGCAAAGCCCGGGTATGGGGGACAACGAGATGCCGCTAGGGCCAAGCGGAGCACCACTCATCCATCCTGCTCGACTTCAAGTTGCTGCAGGCCCAGCAACGATAGCGACGTCCCATACAGAGAACAGCAAGGCCTCGCAGTGTAAGAAGAGGCGTACAGAGGAGGGAGAAGAGGTTGACAACGATGACGCCACATCGACATACTCTCTCAGTGACATGACACAGATGGATACAGAAGCACCCAAGGAAGACGAAGGAGCTTACACGGTGGTCACCCATCACAAGAACCGAGCTACGGGGATACCGCTGGTTTTCAGGCCAATCGCCGCCGAGGACTCCTTCTGGAAGGTGAATCCAAATCGCATGGCATCTGAGATAATCTCTGCTATCAATGAGAAAGTGACATCATCAAGAATCAACAGAGACGGAAGTTTTTGTGTTGGAGTACGGTCTTTGTACTCGGCAAACAAGTTGCTGCTGATCAAGAGTCTGGCTGGCTTGCCTGTACATGTGATGATACCCCAGTCTTACATGAAGACCCTAGCAAAGATAAGAGATGTTCCACTTGAATACAGTGATTATGACCTACTGGAGTATCTTAAAGATGTCGGGGTAATCTCAGTCACACGACAAAAGAGATGGACAAGAAATGAAGATGGAAGTGCCACAATGCAGCCTATACGTAATGTAATACTCCAGTTTAGGCATGACATGCCATTGCCAAAAAGAGATGCTCTCGGCTTTACGGTTCACACTGTCGAGGAATACATTGAGCCGGCTGTAAGGTGCTACAACTGCCAGAGATATGGACATATGGCTCTTGCAGGGGAACCAAGAGATGATGTGCACATGATTACAAAGAATGCACCTCGAAGCGTCAACCTAAGTGTGCCAACTGTGCTGGACCACATCCGGCGTCGTTTTCAGGCTGCTCTCGAAACCGTTTGGCATCGGCTGCACAAAGAGAGAGAATTGTAAAAGGGTACCATAAGATACAAAGAGGTCCAGCACCCAACGCGGATATAGTCGAAGATGTTCCTGAGACACAAAGAAATGCAAAACAGTGGCGCCACGACTCTTACTCGGAAGTATTGAAGCGCTCAGCACCAAAACATCGCGTTGGCAAAGAAGTCCGGGCCCAAGAACATGCTGAAGCGGCACCTTCTGCCGGGCCAGACACAGACAAGGAGTCACTGACAACCAAAGGGAAGGGTCACAGCAACCTGTTGAGGAAAAATTCTTCAAGAAGTGCGATCTCGGCGGAGACAGCCGGAAACGAGCAAGTCATTTTGCCAATAATCTTTGCGGCTCTTAAAGCGATTCTACGATCCCTGCCACAAGCAGGTTCTTTACCAGAAGTGAAATTGCTGCTAGATCTTGAGCATCTTATCTTGTAGTAATCATGGCTAACGGACTATCTAACTGGTACAAAAGAAGTGCAATATTCCAGTGGAACTGCAACGGTTTGCAGAATAAGAGTGGAGATTTTCGGAAATTCGTCGCTCAGCACGGGTTTCCGATTTTGTGTATTTCTGAAACAAGAGTATACACTAACTTTCGCTTGTCTAATTATGTGGTGTACCAAGCAGAACGTCCTGCGGCAAAAAGCAGAGTGATGTTGTGTGTGAGACGCGATATTCCATCGACACTTGTGGCTACGTCAAAAACAGATGCGCCGGAATTTGTTAGATGCAAGGTGAAGTTTGGTAACGTTACTGTAACTGTAGTTAGTGTATACGTGCACCCTCAAACAAAAGTTTCATACGCAGAGTTGGCTGCAGTGTGTAGATCTGATCATGATCCCATAATTATATGTGGTGACTTTAACGCGCACCATGAATTGTGGGGTAGTGAGCGTTGTGATGTAAGGGGTTCTGCTATAGTAAAGATATGCGAAGACCACGGTTACGCTATACTAAATGATGGTTCTCCGACGTTCCTACGGGGGCATAACTACTGCAGCGTACTAGACATCACTGTGTGCTCCTCTGAATTAGCGGCTGGAGCGGACTGGACTACAGACGCTGATACAAGAGGAAGTGACCACCTGCCAGTATTAATTTATCACCCAAAGTTGAAGAAAACGAGAGATAACCGCACAGCAAGAATTACAAATTGGGCAATCTTTCGAGAGCTACAGAGACAAAATCTTGAGCCTTGTTATGACGCAGAAACGTATGCATCGAAGATAAAACATTTTATAACAAAAGCTACTCGTGCAGTACCCATTCCAGATGGATATGCGGGTGTTGACGCTGAATATGAGCGGTTTCGGGCAATTCGACGTCGATCTGAAAGAAGATATCGCAGGTCGGGAAATTTAGAAGATTTCAAGGTTGCACAGAAAGTACATTCTGCAATGCAGAACCAACTGCAGAAGATTTCAACCAAAAGGTGGCAAGATTTATGTGCCTCACTTTCTCCATTTACCTCGGCGCCTCAACTGTGGAACATGGTACGCGCCCTCCGACAGCCAGTAGTCCACTCGAGACCACTACAGGCTCTAGCGCTGTCTCGAGGAGTTAGCGAACGTGTGATTGCCGAAGAATTTTGCGATCTTATACTGAGAACTGGAGAGGCCGTCCAAACTAGCGAATATAAATCCTCAGCAGAATCAGTTTCGGCGGTTGTAACGAAGTTCTCTGCGGTCAGTTCATCAGATCTGGATGACAGCTTCACACCAGAGGAGCTCCAATATGTGCTGTCTTCTGTAAAACGAACAAGTTCACCAGGACAAGATGGAGTCACATACGCTGCACTGGCTAATTTGTGCGAGAAAGGAAAATTGCACCTGTTGGACATTTACAATAAAAGTTGGCAAGAAGAAAAGGTTCCGGAAAGTTGGAAGATATCGAAAGTAGTACCGTTGCTAAAGCCAGGGAAGAGCCCTATGCAGTTGGATTCGTTTAGGCCGGTTAGTTTGGCAAGTTGTATTTCGAAAGTGATGGAGAAAATGATCAATGAACGAATTTTATGGTGGCAAGACATGAAGAAACTACTACCAGAAAGCATAGCCGGCTTCAGAAGAGGTAGATGCACAATGGACTGCATTTTAGACTTGGTCACAGATGTGGAAAACCAACGTACGGAAGGAAACATCACTGTCGCTGTATTCCTTGATGTCCAACGAGCATACGACACAGTGAGTCACGTTCACGTTCTGGAAGGCCTGGCCCTGCAGGGATTCAAGGGCAAGATACTGCGTTGGATCGCTGACTTCCTGAGGCACCGGCAAATTTTTGTAGTTACACAGGAGGGCCCGACCTCAGAACACGTCGTCAACCAAGGAGTGCCACAGGGCAGCGTGCTAAGCCCTACTCTCTTCAATGCAGTCATGGCGCAGCTCCCGTATAATCTTCCACCTAACATCAGATGTTCAGTATATGCTGATGATATAAGTATATGGACGTCTGGTCCATCGTTTTTGGATGTCCAACAAACTTTACAAGAAGGATTGGATTATGTAGACCGTTTTCTAAGAAAAAGAGGTATGGGCACTGAGTCTGGCTAAAACAGCCATACTACCGTTTACATTGAAAAGACCTGGAGATTTCCAGATTAGTCTGCAAAACCAGCCTATTCAAATGGTAAAAACTCATAGATTCTTGGGAGTGATTTTAGACCGGAGACTAACATGGTCGCCTCATGTCCAGTCCCTTGAACAAAAAGTGAATCAGGCCATTCGAATCCTCCGGCATCTCTGCGGGGCAAAATGGGGCGGTACTACAGAGTCGTTATTAGCCCTACATGTTGCGTGGATACGCCCCATCGTTAGTTATTCACTGCCGCTGCTGCACGGACTTCCAGCCTCCACCGAAAGGAGACTCCACTTGTTATTGGCAAGGAGCTTGAGGGTATGTCTGGGGTTGCCACGGTCAACTTCCAGTGCTTTAGTGTATGCAGAGGCTCGACAACCACCTTTGGCAGTACTCCGAGCTAAAGAAACATGTCGAAATTTATTTAGAATTTTCACGCAACATGAAAGTCATCCTTTATCTGGTGCACTAACACAAAGGACGGCAACGAGACTACAGGATAGTGTATCATCATTTCAAGCAGTAGTACCAGGATTTAAACGATGGAAACCTTCAAAACCACCTTGGACGCTGCCGCTTCTCAACGTTATCTATGAAATAGATGGCATACGGAAGAAAGCAGACATGGCGCCTCTAGTAGCCGCACAGATGGTACTTCATCATTTTCATATAACGCATAATGACAAAACGAAGATATATACAGATGGATCATGCACTGAAGAAGCGTCAGCCTGTGCGGTTCTTATACCCGAAATACAGGAAAAGAGAATGTACAAATTATCCCACAAATCTTCATCGACGACAGCAGAATTGGTGGCTATCTTTGAAGCAGTTAAGCTTATTTGCGAGAATTCTGAGCCACGAAAGTGGGTGATATGCACGGATAGCAAACCTGCCCTTCAGCTAATCAGAAATGCGAGATCACTTTACAAAAATGGTGAAATAGCACAATGTATTGCAGAAACGGTGGAATATGCCTCCGCGCAGGGTCACAACGTTGTATTCCAATGGATACCCAGTCACACTGGAATAAAGGGAAATGAAGAGGCTGACAGCCTCGCGAAGAAAGCATTGAACGAAGGACGGGATTGCGCAATCCCTGTGTCTGGGGCGGATATTCGACATTTTATAACGCAAGGAGCTAACCATTGTTCGATGGAGAAGTGGTTTGATAGCCCTAAATCAAAGGAATCAGTACTTTATGAAGTTGATCCACACAGAAAATGTTTCATAGCGACAGATCTCCCACGACACTTAGAGACTTTAATCCACAGACTTCGATTGGAAGTAGCCTACACAAACAGCTTCCTGCACAAGATACATCGATCCAACTCCCCGGAATGCCATTGTGGTCAAGCAGAAGAAAATGTTCGCCATATTCTTTTGGAGTGCGTTAAATACGCGAATGAAAGAGAAAAATTAAAGAAGAAATTAGCAAGTTTGGACAGACGGCCCCTCACATTAAAGAAATTACTTGGACCATGGCCTGAGATGCATCTTCAGAAAAAGGCGAACATCTTCCTGACAGATTTTTTAGTGGAGACCGGACTGGATAAGCGCCTGTGATAGACAGCCAGGGATTGATTTATATGAAATGTGTTAGTGCATATACTGTTAGTAGAAAAGGAAGGTGTGCGGGTGAACAGTTTATGACAGTGTGAACTGCTGCAAGCAAACTGTGTATTGGTATGATTTTTTTTCGGATTGTTCATGTTTAGGTACCGTTCAGTATTATTCTTTTTTTTTTCTTCGCTGCATAACTTCGTGATATGGAGTAGCCGAGGCAATATGGACCTCAACCTCTCCACAGCAAAACAGTTAGAACAGAAATGCCGTTCTTCGAGCTTTCGCTGTGACTGTGCTGCGCTTTCCGCGCAGGCTTGGCGTTTTTTTCTTTCTTGCTCGACGAAATTACGGAGTCTAGAACAGTACAACTTTGAACAGCTGCTGGAATACATGCATTGACTAACGAAAATGGAAGGAATCCCAGAAGGATATATCTAAGGCTTAAACTTCACTTTGTATAAATTCATTACTTGACATCTGATATTAACCTGACGAGAATTTTTTGAAGAAATAAATACTGCTAAGCCGCCATCCTGAAAGAGTCTGTCTATACAAAATATGCGGTAATTTTTAAGATTAAAACACTTTTATTTTAAAAGCCAAGTTCCTGCAAAACAATTTCATGGGCGAAAGCTACGTAGTGGAGAAAGACGAAGAAGAGGTGCGGGGCTCAGATGAAATCATCATCAACATATACGGCTCGCGCATTTCCAGTGAAGCAGCGTTCTAGAAAAAAGGGTGTGCATGCCCTCCACAACGGTAATCAAAGGTTTCGTTCATGGTGGTTTTGAGGACTTTGATGATGCATACCTGGACTATTAGGACTGTGTTCATCGACTCCGGTACTTCTATGAAAGAGGCTCCGTTATCCTTCGCCTGGGACAGCCTGCCGACGGCATGTGAGGACGGCTACGTCCCCTCCCGCTCAACAACGCAGGAAGAGGAGGAACACAGCCTGGGCGCCTTGGGTCACCTGAGGTTCATTCCTGCAGCGAATGCCCCCGAAGGGACCGCCGCTCGATGCAGCGCCGCACCGGCGCTAGGCTACGCTGCCTTTATCGCTGTCCGTTGTGAGCCAAGACTCTTCAACCGTCACCATGCTGCGCGTAAGTTCAGCTGATCGGTTCCTAAGGGCACACTTGCTGACCATGGCCGAACCACTGAGGTTAGTGCAGTGCTAAATAGGCGAAGTCTTCTTGGTACAAGGCAGAGTGCATGTACCTAATAATGTAGTAGATCATGCCCGAATTCTGATTATTGACTCCGCCTTTACACATGTACTCAACTTCGCGTTTCGGTTTCTATAGTTTCAGTTAGCATTGTTTTAACGATATATATCTGTAAGAGAACCAAAATCGCTACTTATTACTGTTACTGCGCCTAATGGCGCGCTCTAATGAGATGCTACGCAAGAGTCTTCGGGAACTATACATTTGCAGTGGCTCTGAATATAGGATCACGTATAGTATAATGTAGAACCCTATCCTGCATTTTCATTATCGGTTAGTAGATTTAGCTAACATGGTATGAAGGATTTATGGTCGGAGAGCCGGAAAATTTAGTAACTACTTTGACTGTACCTTAAAAGCGGCTGTGATAAAATGCATCTTGAAGCTGAAGCTTTGCCCGCAGCAGCGGTATGGCGGTTACAGTCATCGGCTGCCCGACCTGAAGGTCGAGGGTTAGATCCCGGCAGTGGCGGTCACATTTCGATAGGACGAAATGCTAGTGCCCGTATACTGTGCGATGTCAGTGCACGTTAAAAACACCAGATGGTTGAAATTTCCGGAGTTCTTTGTGTATAGAACGTGAGCTTGGGCATGTTGGCATTTCATCTTAACACCTATACGCACAAACACATATCGTTTATGTTATGTATATCGTATATGTGGCACGTAAAACACAGAATGGTATGCTCTATGACAAAAGGGTGTTAAGAGGGTGTTTCGTTCGTCCGTTTGGGGACTAACCGGGCTTCCACAACAATTGATCTCTTTAGGGAATAACGGCAACGGGTCTAACATTTAGTCCCCATGCAGTTACTGCTACAAGCTTACTGTTTCTCCCCACAGATCACCTCAATGGACTAACATTTAGTCCTCACATTTACACCTTACCGGGCATCTATTAGTTCCCACAGTTGCACCTCGCCGGACGAACGGTCGGTCCACTCAAATACTCCATGCGGATGATGTTTTTATCCCCAGTTCAGGTGATCCGTTAATCCCCAGGGATAATTTTATGCAGTTACTCTGCGCAATGCTTAATGCTTTTATTGCGTGCTTTTTTCCGTCGAACATGCCAAAAAATATTTACTCATCCGTGCTTCACTGCTTTCGCAACCAATGCGAGAACGAAAGACAAAACTGAGATGTTTTATTCTTCTATATACATAGGAAGTGCCTGCTTCTTTGAGTGAATTCACTGTAAAATGTCCAATACAGATCCAGCCGCGTTGTCATATCTCGTAGAGTCCTTTTCGAGAAGCTACTCTAACAGAAGCGATAGATGACTAGCATTTCATGCGCCTGCTCACACAAGAGCCTGCACGTTGTTGATAACGGCTGCATCCTGCAAAAAGATTGCAAATAGTTAGGCACACGTGACAGAGAGGATGAAGATGCAAGCAGCTGGCAAATACGTGCAAGGTGAAATAAAAACACACATCTAAAATGCGGCATGCAAATAATTTGACCGTGACATCATGCATAATCACACACGCATATCGAGGGACAAAGCGGAGCAGCCCAACCGCGGCAGCCGCAGCCATCACGCAGGCGCCGCCAACGTGTCGGCGAGTTTGCTGCGAGCGGCGTCGTGGAGCTCGAGGAAGTCTGCCGCCGCCGCTGCCACCAACGAACCGGCGAACCTCGAGCGAGCGAAAGCGGGGCCGCCGCCACGAACTGCGGCGAACTGCTTGCGAGCGAGCGACGGGGAAGGCGACCAATTTCCACAGAGTTCCGAAGCACAGCCGAAGTCGGCTAGCTATAGTCCACGCCAGCCAATGCGTCGCATTCCGTGCACGCGACATACAATCGAGGTTGTTGTTGGCCACCGCAATGCGTTTATTAATTAATTAATTAATTAATTTATATATTTATTTATTTACTTATTTACATTACTCTCACGGCGCAAACAGGCGTTACAGTGAGGGTGGGTATCATAACAAAAAATGCAGTAAAAATAAAGCATACAAATATAACAAAATAATGAGAACACGTGTTCAAACAATGCAAGTAACTAGGAGCTCAAGATATAGTCAGTTAGTGCAGTCTTAAAAGATGACGCCTCCTCAACACAGGTGATGGAGGGGGTTCCACTGGGCACTGATCTTTGGCAGAAAGAAGTCTGAAAAAAAAAAAACATTTCTGCGGTAGAAAGGAATGATAGCGATGATCAACACGTGACGGTGTATGAAGGTTCTGAGATGAGTTCCCGTTTGTGTGAATTATCTAGGTAATGGATTTTTTAAAAAAGATGACATCTGATAACGTTTTCTGACCGGGATCCCAAAGAGATGACGCATACTAAAGCTTAGGTCTGATTAGTGTTTTGTAGAGTACCAATTTTTAATGGCACGGGGCTTAAGAAAAAATTCTGCGTATATAGCCGAGGCATCTGTTGGCATTGTTAGTGATGTATGCAATGTGCGCATGCCAAGAAAGGCTATTGGGTAGCTGAATTCCGATATATTAATAATAAAATGAAGCAAAACAGAAAGGCGAGCTAGCTGGTACTGATTCATTCTTGTATAACAGAAGTGTTGTCCACTTTCTTGTCCTTGTCCGTTTTGCGCTTCTGTTATACAAAAATATTGATACTAAGTTACGTAATCAAGGTTTATGTTATTGATAGCATAGCCGAAACATGTGGATGTGTCAGAACGACGCCAGAAAGACATAATTTTGCATTTAGCGGGATTTAAGAACATTAGCCGGTGTGAGCACCACTTTCATATCTTATCTAGGTCTTTCTGAAGAATAATGTTACCATAATGATTGGGTATTTCGCAGTATAGGACACAACTGTCGGCAAATAGTTTGATGGAACTATTAATAACAGTGGGTAGGTCATCGATATAAATTAGAAATAGCAATGGGCCCATGACACAGCCTTGAGGAACGTCTGGTTTTACGTCACAGCGTTGGGATGCAGCATCATTGGCAGTTACAAATTAAGTACGGTTAGTTAGGAAGCGTTCTATCCACTTCTAAGGGTTAGGGTCAATATTGTCACGGGGTCGTGACGTCGACAATACAGCAGTCGGCGTGTTCAAGATGAAAATCTCTATTTGGCCGAACTTGTGACCGGGAAATGAAAACTCAAGCTACAGCAATACACTCTGTACACTGATCAAGGTAAATGTAAATGGTAGCGAAGCTTCCATAGAAGCCCATACGTTCAGAAAATGGCTGCTCATCAGCTGCTCATGGGGCTTGGCGCCATCTGTGTGAGGAGGGAACACTTCCGGCGGAACAAAAAATAAAGCGGATGTGACGCAATATCCGGTAAAAAAGTGACGTCATTTTGTTGGCACTAGCGCGAAATTTGACCTCAAAATATTTTTCCTAGGCCGCTGATCACTAAGGACTCGCGCTACAGCGAGCCGGCAAGCCCTTGGCGAATGCGCTTGAAGCCAACGCTAGCTAAACTAGTATTGACCCGTGAATAAACAGCCGTGTTTAGGTGTACCGTCGTGGAATTCGCCTTGGTTTTACCAGGAAACTTTATTCTCTGAGCTTTTATTCTGCGTTCGTGTGATCTTCCACAGCGTGAATAACGTAGGCAGCAGCGTACATCTCATATTTGCAGCGTTGCTTATTTGCTTCGCACATGCGCAGGGGACTTAAAGAGCGCATTGCATGCGTGCTTCAGTTCTAACGAGAAGAAATGACGCCTGGTCACGCCAAAATAATGATATTTCAGTTTTATTCAATGGTCACAATAAAGCAATTTAACACACCCTACACAATGAGCAACAAATGTCATAAGTACAAAAGGTGCGTACACTACGTGCACTATGTTTTGCCTTTTGTTCCGATAAATTAACCTTACGTGTAACGTATCAAGACATGCGAATTGTAGCGATCGTAGCGCGACAGATAACTTAGCGATCTGCTCACCGATAACCGGAAATATAGTAGGCACCGCGTGTTCACGAAGGAAACCGGGCAGCAGGAATACTGATCCGTGAAAATCCAGCAAGCACACTACTCCGAACCGTTGCCCCGGTGTCTTATCTAGAAGAGAGGGCTCGCCAGGCGTACGCGTGTTGCTATTGCATCCTTGGAACACCACATCGTTTCCGCTAGTACCGAGGAAAGCGTTCGGCGTGAAATGTTAGCCGCCTCGTGCCGTTGTCCGTTGAACACCGTAGCCAACACGTTCACCAATGATGAAACGCACATCGCAACTTCGCGCACACAAAAATCAAATTCTCACCACAATAATTCACAGCACGCATGCAAGTGCGAAACACCAGCACACCTGAGGGGGTGTGTCGCCGCAGACGACCTTACGAGCGCGCCTTTCCATGCACCGCAAGGGCTGCACTGAATGATAATGACGTGCGCCTCTCTTCAGGGGGCGCTAAGAAAAAGGTTTTTCGTAAGAATTAAACACTGTCGTACATTCTTGGCGCATTGCACCTACATAATATTGTTCGGGAAAAAAAATGTAATTTGTAAAACATAAAGATTGCTTTACGTTTGAATAAAACTTGGTTTTTCGCTATTAGTGTTTGTTCCCTCCAAACATAGTCGCGCTTCAATCGCAGCACCCATAACTCCCCTTGCTGGTGTCGTTGGCAATAGGTTCTGAACCGTTTTTCGCCGGAAGCTTCGCGACCTATTTGAATCGACCTTGCACTGATAGCGGCGAACAGGGCGTCGGCCGGCGATAAAACTGCTCAGCGGTAAGGCATGTCCGCATTTATACATGCGGCATCGAACATTCGAACCTTATCGCTGGTAGCCACGTTAGTTCCAGAATGAACTGAACTGTTCGCGTCTGCGCGCTCAAGCCTATAAGAAAATTCTGAAATAATCTGAATGGTTCCCAGACATTCCGGAGCGGTTTGCGCAAGACAATGATTACACGTGTAACGGACCAGTTACATAAACATAGCAAAAGAAGTGCGCTTGGCAATATAAAAAGTACTGAGATTAAGAAGCAGGAAGCGATGAGACAGCTTGTCAAAAGCTTTAGCAAGATCTAAGAAAATACAGCCATTAACTTGATCTTTGTCTAAAGAGGAAGAAATGTTATGCATCAGCGATATTAGTTGTGTTTCGGAGGAGTAATTCTTTTAAACCCGTGCTGAAATGAAGGGGAAAAAGAGGTAGATTAAGAAATGAAACGAGAATAGAAAATATGACATGTTCAAGGATTTTGCAGTGTATGCTGGTAAGTGAAATGGGTCTGCAATTGGAAGTAGAATGCGGGTAACCTGATCTCAACAGCGGCACCACCTTCCAAGTCGAGCACTCTATAAACTGGGTGAAAAGGTACATAAAAATACGGAGGAGTACACAGCAGTATATCTCAGAAACTTGGAAGTAATTTCGTCCGTGCCTCAGGAAGAAGATAGTTTTAAAGAATGAATATACGTTAAAATGCCCGCATAATCGTTAACAAGTGGATCCATGGAATAAAAAAAATCCTTTTTGTACATGTACGGGAGTGTGTTAGTAACGCAATCAGAAAATGATTTCGCAAGGGTGTCATTTAGAACCATGCAACATTCTTCAATGCTGATGGCTCAAGAATTTGACGACGAAGAGATGATGTTACCTTCACGCTTATTTTAATGAATTAGTATGCTGTCAGGAAAACAGAGAGCTAATCTTTTATTTGTCTTAGATCGCGATCACCGCAACAGAGGATAACGGGGCTGGCGTGTGATGATATGCTTTTTTTAGGCGAAAGCGTCTTATGGCGCAATGCGCGATCGCACCGCCATCGGAAAATCGCCACAGAAAAGCGGCACACAACTTAAGTCGTCTTCGAAACTGTGAAAGTGGCTGTATCGATACCAAACGCACGGTTTTCCTACGTTCAGAAACCGAACGTCGAGGGGGAAATGACAAAAGATCGCCGAAGTGCGACGCAACGCGAGCAACAGAGAGGCAGCGAGGCAACATTGTGGCCCAGGCGAGTGAGCCGCATAGTCACCCCGCTGACGCCTCTTGAATGTGAGGAAAAACGTGGAACGCACATCGAACTGTAAAATATATACGGCACCATGCACGCGGCATTCCTGAACATGATCAGAAATCTTAGGAACATTTCGCTATGCTCAGCGATAAAATTCTGCGACATAGCTGAGCGGCGAGTAAAGCTCTCGCGTTTCGATGTACGAAGTTTCCTAGGTGCCCTGCTGGTTTGTGCGCTAGCTAACAAAACATGGCATTTAAATAGATTCAAGCATATGTGTGACAATAAAGGCACTCTAGGGTACCTAGGGTAGAATTTGTCTGCTAAGGGGGCAGAGGGCCTCTCGTAGATCTTATGCCTTATTCCCAGCATGTGCATTGAAGTGTGAATGTTAGAAGGATGTCTAGAAATTGCAACATAATGGATCCGGCAAAGTTGTGAATCTGCTGTGGACAAAAGCATGCAGTCTCT
This sequence comes from Rhipicephalus sanguineus, assembly GCF_013339695.2. Taxonomy (NCBI): domain Eukaryota; kingdom Metazoa; phylum Arthropoda; class Arachnida; order Ixodida; family Ixodidae; genus Rhipicephalus; species Rhipicephalus sanguineus. Next base: position 40,867,146 of record NC_051176.1, read on the forward strand.
AATTAATAAGAGAGTGATACTATTAATAAAATAAGGAACTCAACAACACACCAAAGCATGCTACTGCTTATAAAGCTTTCAAGATTTTCAATGCTGATGTCAATCCTCTATTTTGTTATTGGAGTCATCAGAAAAAAAGGACAGCCTGTTTCACAGGGAATAAGTTGTCAGTTTTTTTAAGGGAGGAGCACCGTTCTTTCTTATTTAAGTGCTGCGTTCACGTAGCCTTCTAATAAGTGCCGTTGTTTGTCGCAATTCCAGACAACGAGAATCCATTGGGAGATGTGGCCCTGCCCCCCGCTGGGACAAAGGCAAGAGGAGAGCTGGGACAAAGGTATGTGCCATTTTGCTTCTTTGGTCGTCTGCATTGTTAATCTGTTCACTCGAAGATCGGGAAGAGAGCAGTTCATCCGTGCACCTTTAGCGAGATAACGTTTATTAGAGGAAGGTGTTTTCACATTTAGTGTGTCTGTGAACTTGTATATACATGCGAGTGATTACTCCAATAACACGTATTACCGGGACACGTCTCCACACTTTTGTGTTGGTGCTCTTCGCTTTTCCGCTGCGAGGCTCTACACACGCTGAGTTGCACGGCTTGCGAGCTTCTGGCAAAGTACCGTTTCTCGAATATATTTCTTTACTGCTCTCTATCCCTTTCTCCAAATGTGTGTATGCATGGTTTTAGTTTTGCCTCTGGGCAACACTAGAGGCCGGGTAATCATTAATAGTTAAGTCTTATATCCCGAATCGCACTCAGCTGTCAACAATTTATCGCATATTCTTGAACTGGATGAAAAGACTTTGTCGATAAGAAAAAAAGCAGCAAGAAACTTGTTTTTAACAATTGTTTTGTATCTCATATCTGAGGTTAAGCTGTATTGGTGCACGCACATGCCTCGTACCCTTAGAGTCCGTTATATTTATACGTAAGGTTGGCACAGTTCGGCTTTGACAGCTGTGTCGACCATTTCGGTCGAATTTGTTCCGAGCACACGTATCGCCGTGATCTCATTTTACAAAAAAAAATTATGGAAGCTTCGCCCTAGTAGTGCCAAGCCTCAAGGAAGAGCGGAGCTGGGTGGGCCTTTTTTTGTTTATGTTTCATTTCTTCTTTCTTTGATCCTTTTGTTTCTCTTTCTCCCTCTTTATATCTTTAGTTTTCTTTCTTCCCTTTCCTTCTCTCTCTCTCGCTGCTTTTCTCTCTATCTCTTCGTTTCTTCCCTTTTGTTTCTATACTTCTTGCTCTTTGTTTCCAGCTCTCTGTTTTTTCTATCTTTTTTTTTCGTTTCTGGTGCTTTCTATCTCTTATCTCTCCCTTTTTATTTCTTTATTCCATTTATTTCACTGTATTATTATCTTTTTCTTTCTTTCTGTCTTTACTCTCTCTCTCTCTTTCACGTGCTTCACGTGCTCCACCTCGCCGAGCAGAGTTTTCGTTTAACGCTCGCACCTGCTGTGCTCGGTAGTGACGCTTGCCCAACTCCTATGACGATATCCCCCTTCGGTCTTTTGCGCGACTGAGCACAATTTACCGCTAGTTTAAACAGCTTCGCTAGTAAAAAAAACGCTGCTGTTTTGAAGAACCACCGAAATACGTAGCCTTATCTAAAGCCGATGTTGTTTCTCGCTGGAAAGATGCCATGCTTTTCAGCGTACGCAATAACGTCTGCATGCAGCAGAGTACTTCGTTAGGTGCTTTCTAGCAGTTTTTCCTAGCTGACGACAGTTTCCCTGCCAATGTAGATCTTAATGTATTTGAATGATATTTGAGTGGTTTCATTTACTGTTTCATGTAGAAAATCTAGTGGTGTGGATTCATTTCCATTCTGGCTCCTACTTTAATTTGTACGAATGCTTCCAGTGCTTCAGCATTTCTGACGGCCGAACACTTCACGGAAAAGCCGTCGACCCTTCTAAGCGATAGCTTGACGGTGCGCGCGCCAGCTTCGCTAGAAGCAAGGTTTACAGCGCTGCAGTACGGAAGCGTATGAGCGCAGGCATTCATACTTCGCGGGCGTTCTTTAAATATCGGTAAAACTCACCACGCAGGAGGTTTTTTTTAGATGCCTAAAACACCATTGCACTGTACCACGTACAGCCGTGAGCAAAAGTATACGGGCCATGCTCTCGACAGCAGATGGCTCGCGACTAGACGGCGAAGAAAGGGATTTCGGCTCGCGCTTCCGTGGTCCGTAAACTTTGGCTCACGGGTGTACCTCAACAAAGTAATACTTGTGGATTATAGTCTATTTAAAGGACCTCTATGCCACCGATGATATTCTTCTTAACATTTCAAGCAAACGAATGTAGCGTAGTGAAGGAAAAAGCGAAATTAGCGAGGCCCGCCTTTCGATCGTAAAACGCTTGTAACTCCGCTATGACGGCAACATTTCGAAAAATGCTCGTGGCTACCTGTTCGTTGTAGACTCCTGCACGACTGGAACACCATAACTAAATTTCGACCTCTGCGTGGTTTCGCCCTCTTCTTGGTTTGCAGCTCAAAATAAATTTACAGCGGTGGCGAAGGAAATCAAGATGGCGGTTGTCTGCCCACCCGCACCATGGCGTCTTCCTCCTCGTCTTCCCGTCACCCACGCTGAGGCGGTTGTTGCGTATCACTTTTGAAAGCGGTCATATATATTATTCTATTACAAAGTGAAATCGAAACTACGAAACTGATGTTTGGCGTGGCCCATTGTCCGAAATCCGCCGCATTGCTGGATCCTTTAAGCAATACCTGTATGTCACGAGTCCTTCATTTAAATTCGGATGGTTTATTATTATGTGTGGCCTCTGTTGCATAGTTTTTAAGGCCAAGTTCAAGTGTGTCAGCCTAGTGTAGGCGCAAACCATGTTGCCGGCTGATCAATGCAAAGGGGACTGTCGATCGCTGATGCCTAAAATTTAAGAGCCTTCGTTCTCAGGTTTGCCGTACTTTGTTAGACATCGTGGCAGAGTGTATTATTTAGATGATGTATGGCTTTGGAAATTGAAATGACTTAATATTGGCGAGGTTGCAGAGGTATCACCTTCGTTTCTGCTCCCCCTGCTCGCAGCGTGCCCCGTTGTGTCGCTGTCCATCTGGGCGAACGGACAGCGGCCAGCAGCGCTGGTTGCCCTGCCTCTTCAGCGTCCCCCGGAGCGGCAGAAGCACGCGACCGCTGAAACCGGCGCCAGTCGTTTTCGAGCAGCGCTTTCTGGTGTGCAGCACGCGCTCCGGCATGTGCGCTGACCGGATGTGCCGCGTCGGCTAACACAAGCACCGCAGTCCGTAGCGTCGGGTGTATAGACTGTGCCTCGATCACCAGCCGGTGATAGAGGCACAGTTTTCCGTCGAAAACTGGCGCGAAAATACGGCAACCGTATTTTGTTGGCATAAAAATATGTTTGATTTTATTGATTTGATGTGCACGTATTAAACAAAAAGATATTATTTGCCAAACCTGTCTCACAGTCTACTTTCCTTGCTGTCGCTATGTGCTCTTGTCTGCTTTAAGACAGGAACTGGCTGCCTTGGCGCGTGTATGATTACGCTTCGTACATTCTCTCCGATCACAAAAGTAGAGGAGGAGAGGGCAAATGCGAATGCAGGAAACCCCATGGGAAGAGGGGGGAGCAACAAACATAGGAGCGGGCATTGAGGTGAGCTGGCGAGCCCCATTGTGTAGGTAAAAGGGAAACACATTATTAACAAATAGAAATGGAGTATGGGGAGGGGCATTCTGCCTGCGTCGTGGTTTGCTTCGGGTCGTTAGCGTAGAAGAGGGGGTATTCCACTGCGTTATCACGCTAGCATGTAAGCAGTAGCTAAATGTGATAACTCCGATGTTAGAAATTCTTGGAGAAATGCCTTAAGTCTCACTTGTTTTTGTTGTAGAGTCACTACATCGGATACATTCGATAGCTCCCTTTGAGACGTTTATCCTTATTCGCTGGATGGCATTAAACATACGATTAAACTTTTACATGACGGACGTAATGCTCGAGCGTTTTTATTTACTACGCCAATTTAAAGGTATTTGCAAGTCTTACATTTCAGGCAAGCACAAGCACTTGTTTGACGCTTCTATTTTTCGTGTATTGACGTGTCTTTGGAAGTTTCTACTACGTCGATAGGTGACCCTTGTGTCTTCAGGAAACGCTTTTCTAAAGCATTTGTTGCTGGATAATATTCGATAACATTCACAGAGGCCACTTGAACTTCTTAGTTATAAATGCTAGCGGCCGGTAGGGCTGTGATTTTGGGCCTCTCCTAGCTAGTCATGCTTTGGCATCTAATTTACACGCTTTGGCGTAGGGCGTGTTTATCGCGCCGTGGGGGTAATTTCTGTCAACTAATGTTGCCTTTGGAATGCTCAAAGTGGTGAAGCCACTCAACGTCGTCGCTACAGATCCTTCTTTTACGTCTCGCCTTTCCAACAAACAACACTTGCTGACAGAGTCACAGGTGATGACTAGTGCCACTTGGCTATTGTTGGCTACTTGAGAAATGTGCTGAACTAGAAAAGAAAGCAGCAGAACTTGGAAGGCTGCTCACTCATTCGGAGTAGTGTTCACGAAATTCTAATCTAGAAATACAGGGTGTTGTCAAGAAAGAAAATGAGGACCTCGCTACAATTCAATCAATCAGCTCCCTGTTCATGTTACGATGAGTCTTTCCACGCTGTTCCAGCTCGCATCCTTGAGAAAACAAACATAGTTCTGCAGTTCAAAATTCAGAGCTAAACGTGACACTGCGCAGAGAAAAGCAAGGAAAACTAGTGTCCCGAAAGGATGCTTGAGACTACAATCGTCGTTTACGTGAAGGAACATCTGTGCCAAGCGTTGAAGAGGCTGCTTGGCATGGTAGTGAAAAGCAAATAAGAAGATAAACGGAAACGTGTGTGGACCAGCAACTGGAAAATACACGCATTGGAACACGATACCTCCGACGCTGTGCATATATATGAAGAACGTGCTCGTACTGGGATTACGTCTGCTGTTTCTTGCGCTACTGGAGACACTCGCCGTGAAGCGCCATGGAGTATGACGATTTCATCTGACTGCTTGGTTTTCAGTTTCAACAAATCTCCAGCATTCCTTTCTGCACATGAATGCTTGATGAGCAGCCAGTAAACAAGAAACGATTACTAACTTTGAAAATCAATTCTCTTTCAAGTTCTATATTATTACGCTAACGCAAACATGCTACCATGACATCAGTTCTCCGCTGTACCTTGATGGTTATGATGATAACGTTTTAAATGGAGCTGATGGGCGAGGAAGGCAGCACTCTATTTCGCATGAGGAATAAAATGCGAACATTATCAGAATTTTATAAAAGATTACCACTGTGAAATTTTAGCTCTTCATCATCTGTCCGATATAAGTTCTGCTTACTGAAATATGTCGCCGCAAACGATGTTCGGCTTGTGTGTGGTTGTGACAGAATAATAAATTTTGTTCACAATACTGCTGTCATACTGATTTTTATATTAGACTTAAATCTGCTGGATTTGTACACCTAAATAGCACACCGACTCAAGTTAGGTTGCCTTCGGCTACATGTATATACATTATCATTGCGTTGATGATATGTTGTGATTACTGGCGGAAGGTACAGTGAAGGCGAAGGCTCGCCAAAACAACAGTTAGAGACTTGTGATTACTGGCGGAAGGTACAGTGAAGGCGAAGGCTCGCCAAAACAACAGTTAGAGACTGATAAATGATAGTGTAAGGTTCCTCTGTTTATATATGTAAGAAAATCATCACAGTGAAGTGAAACGGGTGAAATGAGCGGTTCCATGTGAGCGGTTCATTAAAATGTGAAACAAATGAGCGGTTCACTAAAATGTGAAACAATAAGAGGGCACCACTGCTTTGCAAAGATCCTTGCAAGCTAAGGCCTGCCGGGTAGTGCGTTAAAAATATGGTACTCCGGTAGCGTTGTCCCCCTTAGGAGGATGTGCAAATTACATAAAATGTGGTGGCGTCTTTTAAGAAGTTTAAAACAGATTGACGATGAAAGAGTGGTTCATGGCTCAAAAACTTTGCATGATGAAATGGAATATTCTCACAATATTTTATATAGAAGAGCTATTTTTCCGGCTCTATCTCATGACAATGCAGTAGGACGTCAAGCATGGTCAGTGCCTCCCCACATCGACTACAGTTCGGAGGTTCACTACCAGACAAGAGCTGGTTGTGCGTGCCACAAGTGTGTGCTGTTCTCCGTCTCGAGTATAGTGCATCACCTAGATTTCGTAGTGGATGCCCAGTTACCTGTTATTCGCTTAATTATACTAACCTTCTTGTCAGTCTCGACACGTCGCAAGCGCTCCCAGTACATTATAAGCCTTTTATGTAAAACGCTTCTTCATGTCATTTAACTGCAGGGACAGCTAAGCATACTTTGCAAATATCTGCGCGGACGGATGCGGCCAAATGGTCAGCCAATACATTGCCTTCGATGTCCTGGTGTCTTGGCACCCAGCATATGACGACCTGCTGCTTGGAAACGTAAATGACGCGCGAAATGCAAAAGAAAAAAAAAACGGTACAATCGAAGGGTTTTTGTGCTTTTTGAGAGATTTCAAGGCTTTTACCGCACTACACACTCTGCGTATGTAACTGCCTTCGGTATATTTAATTATTTAATGTGTTTAGCAGCTGCAAATATCGCGTAACCTTCGGCTGTAAAGAAGCTTGCTTTAGTATGCAAACCTCCGGCATCGAAAAAGGATCGGCCGACCGCTGCGTAGGATATCCCATCATAAGACTTCGATGCATCTGTAAAAATTCAGGACGATAATGTTTGTGCTGTAGTTCTGGCAAGAACTTATACATGGATGTGCAACAGGAGCACGCTTCGTAACATCTACAGAAGGCAGATTATGCCGAAGAGCTTGTGTTCCATTTTTACATGTAAACGCTGACCCTGCAGTTAAATGTTAGGGTCCCCGAACAGGCCTGTTTTAGATGCGACGCATCTCTTGCTCGGGGGTATGTCCCGCGGCCTTGGCCCTGGCGTCCGCACTCACACTACGCATGCGCCTCTCCTCCTTCCCTCTCTCCAACAGCTGCGCGTTACTCTCCCCACTTCTCTACTACCACCTGCTTGCGCTTTTCCTGCGTTCTCGCTTCTGGTCTCGCGGCGCATGCGCTAACCTCCTCCTCTATGCGGGTAGTGCGCTGCGCGCGTTCAGTGCAGCGCTTGCTTCGGTTGACTCCGCTTGACTCCGTTGATGCTTCCGATGAAGTGTGATGGAAGCAAGCCCCGTCAGTGAGTGGGCTGGCGCAAGCACCCGTCAGCATCAGTCGAATTACGCCCACTCAAGACAAAGCTGCGAAGCGAATTAAATAGTCAACTTCGCGCCAAATTCACATTCACACAGAAGAAGAAACACAAGACACACTATTTAATTCAGACATGTACCAACTAGCCCGACAGCGAATTCTACTGCGAAGCGAAGGGCACGCGACGCTGAATGCAAACGCTTGAAGCGAGCGGCGGACCCTGAACTTCGTGAGCACGAAGCAGCTTCGAAGCGTCAACGTCGAGCTGCGGATCCTGATCTTCGAACCCGTTAATAACGATCCGCGATGCTCCGCATCACCCTATGGTTCCCCTCCGAAAGATGATGTAATTTTTTTTTCTAGAGAATTGGACGCAGGTTCCTTTTTGGCGATTGAGCGTGAATCCCTTGTCCTCCAACCATTTGGGCTTCTTGTTCAGATAAAGCTGAATCTGTCGCTCACAAATCACTCGAGTAGTTTTTTTGATGCAAAGACACAAGTTTTTTAGACTATTCTTCTTTGTGGGTTTTCTATGCCGGGTGTTTCAAGAAATGTGTCCAAAACCCCAAAACATCAGGTAAATACGATATTTCTTGAATGAATTCGCAATTACTTCAATAGCCGCAGGTATCTTAAAATGGCAAAAGACATCATTTGGGACAGTAATTAAGAAATTTAAATTACATAACATTTTAATTAGTGGAGTTAGGCGGTTATGTAAAACGGGAGAATTGAAGTCCTTCAGGCGAAGAGCCCATTGCAACCTTCAGGTTTCGGAAAAGTGGCCTGCACTAATAACTGCAAGGTGATGAAATTCACCCAGATTCAGCGGCGAAACCTAAACTCGGAAGACAGCAACTGCCATATTCTTCTGAGACGTCCAGAATGAGTGAGGGTCGTTATATCAACAATCAGCCGACTTCATTTTTTCGGTATGCGGGCTGCGCTTGCAGTTATAGCACGCTTGCCGCACATACATTAACGAACGCGGAAGAAGAACGCTCTGTAATCGTTGTCTTGAACAGTGACTTCATTCTGGTCGTCCGGTTGTTCGGTGATTCGGTGTCAATTTCGCTTTTGAATTTGGTTGAATTTCATTACGCCGCAATAATTAGAAGAGACCACTTTTTCTATACCTCAAAGCTGCGATGGGTTCTCCGCGTGAATTTCAATTCTCCCATTTGACATAACCGTTAACTCCGGTGATTAAAAAGTTAGTTCATTTACTTCTAATTTACTTTCCCAAATGATCTATTTAACGATCTTAAGATGCCTGCCGCTACAGAATTAGCAATGGTGAAGGCAGCGAGCAAACATCGAATTTTCCTGATTCGGGAGGGTTTTGGACAAATTTCTTGAAACACCCGGTATATATACGCATTCATATACATTTACGGGACGCGATGGCGACGGAAAGAACCCGCTGAGGGTCTTTATGTAATTGCTATAGCAGTTATAGTGGTACAGGGAATCTGTAGGAGCCAACATTGCGCGAACTAGATTTTTCTTCGTTAAGACTGCAGCCAGAAGGAAAAAGAAACAAAGGGAAGAGGCGGCTAGTGAGGAGTGAATGCGTGGCGGCGGAAGTGGGAATGGGTGGCGTAACACAGGAGGGGAGCAAAAAAAGTGCAGAGGGATTGAGAGGGTGAATATCCGTGTGGTCTTCTAATGAGGAGACTGGAGGGATTCATTGTGTTTCTAGGACTGCAGAAAATAGCGTTATTGCTGTCTTGCATAGAACCCGAATCATAGAATGAGCACCAACTGGAAGCAAATATTTCATCGAAAGCACCGTGTCAAAGAAAAAAATATTTGCATCAGAGAGACTTGAACGTGTGACTGGTCCTAGTTGTGTTCTTTAGGTCGCCTAGACTCAGCAGTTCTCTTCGAAACGTTCATGACAACTGACTCTAGTGCGCTCGAATTGTAAATGAGATATGACTGTAGATCTTATCTTTGTGGGAGAGCGGAAGTCTCACTAAAATACAGGAAACTTGACGTTACCGAAAATGTGACCTGCTTTGTTGAAATGCGGTGCCACTGCCTTCGATGCTTAGCCGTTTCTGCATGATGCCCGTGTAATCTGATATTAAATTGTTGCCCTCTTTATTCAATGTATTGAATGAGACACAGTCAGCCTTCCCGCGTGTAAAGAATGGCTGGCTTTCGCGTAATCGAGAGCAGATGTAAGGATGAAATCGCTACCGACAAAGCAGATTGCTTGGAGGTGAAAATAGCCACACTCTTAAGGGGGGACGCGGCGATCGAATCGCGAAAATAGCTAAGAAAGTAAGCTTTTGGAAAACACTTGTTGTGGCATCCGCGGTCTCTTATTCACGCATTATCTAAACGATCACGCTGAAAACGCAACTGCAACCAAATCTTTGTTGTCCATTTTCTAAAAAAATATGTACGTTATGTTGGGCTAGTTGGTACATCGTTACTTGAAGTACTTGGCGCAAGGTTGCAAGTGAGAAGAAACAACCGAAAAGAAACTTCTCAGTTGCAACCTTGCGCCAAGTATTTCAAGTTTTTGCTGCCTGCCACTTCGCTTGTGGAAAGCACAGCGCAGCTATGGCTGGACCGATTTTTATGCTGTTTGTTTAATTGTAATTCATAGACTGTGCTGTACTTCAACACTCTCTTGAAATTTTCGTTTAGACTTTCATACTTTTCTTATTTCATAAATACTGCAATGCACGATCAGATGGGACACATGCATTTGCATGTAATGTTCAGCAGAAAATTATTAGAGCTGTAAAAAATCCAACACTGTCTATAAGTAAAAACATTATGTGAGCAAAGATACAAAGCAGTGGCAGCCTCTTAGCATGTTTCATGACTCTGCCACGCTTTCCACCTGCACGGAACTTGCAAATTCTTATAAAACAAGAAATAATGAAGATAATTTCATCAAATTTTAATACTGCCTCTTTAATATGATTTTCAGTGTACGTGCTAAATTTCAGCACTCTGTGTCAAGAAACAAAAAAAAGTTACTAACGATTCTCGCGTCCCCCCTTAAAATGGCTACAGTCCATGTTCACATGGGCACACCAACCCGTGCTCTGCAATGGTCCGTATGCACGCGATTGCTTCCTGTTACTTGGAGGCGTAAACTTTTGGGCATTGCCAAACGTCTGCAGCAACGATGCAACGCAGGCCTGAGAGCTTACTCAGCAGGAACGAACCTATCTTGAACTAAACCTCATGGAAGTCTCCTGTCGTTCAAACACAATACGTGCGGTGTGGTCATGCAATGTGGCACCATCGTCGGAGAGCAGCGAAAGTTATTTACCCGCGCCAGCCTCCGAGCACGGATAATTCGGTCTAAGCGCCAAGAGGTGAAAATAAATTGTACGGTTGCGTGTACCTGCCTTCCGCAAGTTGCTATTATCTGTTCTGAAACGTCACAATTGGGAATCGCAGATGGAACGTCCGCGAACTAGACGCTACAACTTGAGCGATATCGTGAACAAACATTAAGAAGAACTCGGAAGCAATATTTTTTGTAACCCCTTTGGGCAGTGAATAGCGTAAGTAATGAAGTCCATTAGAAAGGCGCCGTGCCACACGACGCTCTGTTTTAAAGGGGCCCTGCAACACATTTCTTAGTTATATTGGAATAGTCTCATTATTGACGTATGACTCTTCACAAGTCATATGCCGCAAAAATTTTTCGAATTCGTCAAGTCTAAGTGGTGTTACCAAATTATAGAGATCACGTTCCGCAGCTTTCTCTCTCAACTCAACGCCGCGAGCGCGCGGAAAGCTAGGCAGCGAGTCGAGGGAGGCAGCGCAGAGGAGCGAGGCTCCGCTAGCTCCGCCCAAGAGCGCCGGCGGAGTTTTTTTCTTCATTTTTTTTCTCTCTGTCGTCTGGGCGCAACCACGTGGTCTGTGCCGCCACTTCCGGTCGGCTTGCGTCGTTCTCGTCGAGCGGAGTCGATCGCACTGGGTATCGTTGAAAACTGCGCGTCGGTTTGGTAATGTTGGGTGTGCACCTCGAACGCCGTAGTGTTTTCACCTGCGCGCTCGTTTGGAACGAATGACAGCTGAGATCGGTTTCGGCCCATACTCCGATACACCGCCTCGTAAGACGGCACTGGCAGACGACCCCGAAGCGCCGCCATTACCGGACGCCAGCATTGTTATCGGAGACACGCTGCGCCCGTGCCTCGGTCGGTCGTGAGAACGTGCCGACGATGCAGTTCTCAGCTGACGAGGCAACACTCGAACGGCTGCCACTCTCAACGGCAACCGGCGATGGTCAAAAGCACATAAATATTCACGTTTTCGGCACTGCGCATGGCGAAGAAAACGGAACCACGCAACTACGAGCAGACGAGCTGTCGGTGAGACCGGAAGTGCTAATATTATTGTTTGTTCGGTGTTTTTAACGCGATAACAGAATATAAACATACATATTATCTACTTATCGAACTGAAAATTAACAACGAAAGTAATAATGAGGGTGTTATCGTGATTATAACATCAGCCAATGGTGGAACTGCCGACAATCGCGTCATATTTTGCGGACTAATACATCATTTGTCGAGAGAAGAGAAAGCGATTTTCAGCTGACTTTGAGAATTTATTGTAAATTCCAGGCCGTGCGCATCGCTGTAATATTTGGCTCGCGTGTCCTCGGGAGCCTCGACTACCGATCGGCAGCGCTTTTTGAGCATGCTCGAAAAGTGTTGCAGGGCCCCTTTAAATGCTTGGTCAGATGCCAAGGTGCTTTCATTGTCTTTGAGTGCCTGGATATCTGCTTTCAGTGCCCGCATAACGGCACTTGCTTTCGGCGCAAGGTCACTTAAAGGCCGCCGACAACGTTAGCTGAAAACGTTCCATGCTCATTAGCGTTTCGACTTGTGCAAGTAAATCTGGATTTTACGTGGTGGAGCCAGTTGCGGTGCTTTCAGCTTTACAGTCTCCCTAAACCACCCAGAGGTCAAAATTCACTTGTGGTGTTGTCTACATCGAACACGTAGCCTTGAACGTTTTTCGAAGTGGTGCCGTGTTCACGCGACTGAGGATCCAAAAGAGGGCCCTCGCTCGTTTCAGTCTTCCTTCGCTATGTTCTGTTTGTCGGTTCGTCTCTTCTGCTGGTCGAGTGCTCTTCTTCACCGTGCGAGGGGGAAGAGCGGTGAGCACGGGCTTCTGCGAGCAGACAGAGAGGTTCTTTTTGTGGATGACATGAGCAGACGAGAATGTTGACGTCATGGCGAAAGCTGAGGATAACCCAAAGGCTTGGAGAGGAGAAGAGCTTGTTTCTTGGAAAATGTGGGCGGCCGCGGGTCGTAGCGCTGCCGTATTTGGCATTGTTGATCGTGACGCCATTTGGGACTGGATGCGCGCATTTGCTTGAAATGTTAAAAAATTTCGGAGGTGGGTTAGGGGCCCCTTTAAAGTCATCTTGAAGGTGATAGCACGCATTACATGTGGGGCGTGAACACCCTGCTGTGTCGGCGACACACCGGAGGCATACATTTGCATCCGGTAAAAGCTCTCGAAACTTTACATTTCGTCGATAGATGAGTCATGGTGCTTCTCAGAGCGGTTTGCAAGGCACACATTGCTTGACATCTTTCGACAGTATTTACGCAGGAAATTGGTTGTGCTAGCCAGCCCGACATGCGTTTAGCCAGTCCGACATTTATTCCTTGCATTCAGTGTCGCGCGTGACGACTTGTGCTCTCTATGTATTGTTGGCGATCTCTCGGGTTTCTGTAGAGCCTCGGCTTTAATTTTCCTTTGTCTATAAATAACCATCGTGCCGACGAAGTTGTTATCACTAGACAAATGGGGCATTGGAAACTAAATAAATGTTTTGACGCCTGGTGCGTTCTATGCTTTTGTCACGCAATTTTCAATGCGTGAAGGACAGCACTCGCACTACATGACATTAGTATAGGGTTTGCTCCGAAACAGTTTCAACCACTGGGTTCTGGTGCAGAACCCAGGGTGCAGAACCCAGCAGAAGCCCTGGGTTCGATTCTCGTTCTAACCGAAGTTTTTTATTATTTATTTCTTTATTTGCATGTATCTCGAATTTTCGCTCACGGAAAACGCTAATTTTTCGCTCGCACTCAACGACGCCGACACCGACGCCGACGGCAGAATTTCTGGGAAACGAGCTCTTTGACGCTTTCGCGTTAAAGTGTTCGCATATGTCGGCGAAAAGGGACCTCATATGCTAAAGGCAAATATTTGTATGTAGTAGGTACATTCGAATCCAAAATATCAAAGTGTAAGGACTGATTTAGTAGTGAGAGGTGAACGTCCACCTTTTGCGCTTCCTTGCTTTTTCTTGAGTGACTTCGAGACAACTGCAATTCCTTCATTATTATGCACATTTTTGTACAAGGACCGGGTGTGTCATCTTGCCACAATGCATGATAAGAGAGCGGTTGTGTTTCGTTAATGGAGACTGTAATCCCAATGAAGTGAATTGTATCCTGAGTAACGCTTGGAAGGGTGAACGATATGCTCGGTAAATTGTTTAGTTATATTGCCAGTGTGTTCTCGAATATTGTATGTCTTCCCATGGTTGGCGCGGAAAGTACCCCAATACGCTCAAGCCATACGAATATCCAGAAGCAGCTAGAAGTAGACGCCTTGTTTTTCATTGTTGACATGAAAAAGCGGTACTTCAGAGTCGGTAATTCAATCCATGGCTAGAAAGCGGTGCTTCAAACTCGCTATCTAGAAGATGCGTGCTGTACACTCTTACTGTACTCTCGAGTTGGTCGGAATCTAATTATCGATGATCGGCATAGTTAGTGAGTTATCGGGGAGCCCCGTATCATTTGACGCGTCAGCGATGCTTCGGTTCTCGATAGGCTCGGCTTATCCAGAGGTTGGCCAACTAGGTCTGCACTGGTAAAACATTGCCGTCAGCCGTCACTGTCCCTACTGCAAATACATAGGTTGTAATCGAAAATTTTCACCGCTGTCATGGTTGCCCTTGACTGTCCTAAGGGAGCTATCTACATGAGGATAACACGTACCGACGTAACTTACTGTTCACTTCATGCTTGGAGTATATTCTGAACTTATACGATGGCAAAAAATTCAACCAGCTCGGCTTCGCGGACACCGATGAAACGTCGAAGCCGGTGGCATTTCCATCGTCAGGCTAACGCATTTCTATGTTTTGCAAGACTTTCAGATACGTTATATTACTGCTATTTATTCAACACTCTTTGTTAAGCTTTCAGGTGGTGTTGCAGTTTTATTGCATCTCGACCGTACCACTTTTGTACACAGGTTTACAAAGAAGCATTCGCTTATGACAATCCTATATGTTTTGTCAATGCTGTTTATTGAACAATCTTTGTTAAGCTTTGAGGTAGTAGTATAGCCACCACCTTTCATAACACAAAGTATCACGTCACAGTGGTGTGACTATGGTAACGAGCACGCCATTTGTTTGGATAACGGTTGTCTTCTCCCTTTTTAGGGGAAGTTGTGTGTAGTGGGATTTACCCAATTTCTATGGCACATACACGCTTATAATGATAGTAGCTTTCTGATAGGCCACACAGATTTCAGTGCCACATACCCGTTTTTTCGGCTAACTGTTGCCTTCATGTCACCAATGGCTAGTAGTGGCATGTACCCAATGCCTGCGGCGCACACCCGTTTATGATGCCCACAAGCGTTACCACGAATCACGGACTTGAAAGGCTCGACCAAGAACAGATTTGCTGTTAAAAAGTTGCTGCCGAATACAGGTATTCTCCAGCTCTTCATTTCAAGCTCATGAAGGGTTTCTTTAGCCTCCATAAATTAAACCCTTAATAGGTATCCCTATGTAACCAAATCAAGTCAGCTTCTCTACAAAGCCTAGCTCCTTTTAACAGCGAATCTGCTTACGCCGGCCGTAAAAATTAGAGAGACGTAACCAGTAATTGAGGAAAGCTTTAATAAATCGCCGAGATTAATCCAGTTACAAACACCGTGGCCGCAGATTTCAGCTTCGCTGAAGCATCTTTACGCAGTGCTTCAGCGGTGCGTAGAACGACAGAATACTAGGGAACGGGAAAGGCAACGGCGGTTGCGAGAAGACCCCGAATCAATGGAAGCCCTGCGCGAACGACGACGTGTCTCTAGAATTATGATAAGTTCGACCGCTCCGTTTCCGCGCGAGTTTCTGCCTCTGGGGTTTGGACATCCCTGTGGTGTCGGTGACTGTCTGTGGTTTAACTCGAACATCTCTGCGCTGATAAGCAACCTAGAAACAACCTAGCATCACCTAGCTAAAGCCCAGCAACAACCTAGAAGCAACCAGATTAGACTTCAATATCGTCGAGCTTCGCTTATTGAAGCATTGCGCGACTTCATGCAAGCTTCTCCATTTTTTATTCATGTACTCTTCATGTTCAGTAAAAAAACTTGGAGGTCGCTTGAACTTCTGCTTCAAGAGTAGAGCGCGATAGCGTAATCGGGCCGCGTGCTCATCGCATTCTCAATTGCTATGCTGGCTTCGATTCTCGGTCGGTGCCTCAACCGCGCAGGAAATGAACGACTGTGCGCGTAACATTGGCCGTTTCAAACAATTCTAGAATGCTTACCTCAAGTTCATTTGTTAAGTGCCCACTACGCCATAATTCTTCCATTTGTTAATCTGCGAAGGGTCCACTACGCGTCCGTAAGGCAGCACCCGAATCTACGAATCTGCTCAATTTGTTGATGCTTTTGCACCTGAAACACCAAGTCGTTGCGCAATTGACATGTTTTGACGCCCGGCGCGAATGTACGCTTCTGCCACGCAATATTACATGCGTTAAGGAGACTCCTTCCACTACAGGATATTCATATATTTTTTTTCGAAGGAGCTCCAAGCATTAGCGTAGCTCTATGGTTCTCGCTCAAACCGAATATTTTTTATTATTTATTTTATTTGCATCATCTCAATTTTTCGGTCACGGACAAGGTGATAATTTTTCGCACACAGTGAACGACAGCGACACCGGAATTCGCGTTAAACACACTTCGTTGCTTTCCTCACTTGAATGATACCTACTAACGAAACTTATGCGCTCATTTCTATTGTTGTCGTGAATATTCCTCGATGGGCAAATTCTACGAAGTAGAGAAAGACAAAGAAGAGGAGCGGGCCTCAGAGGAAATCATCATCAACATGCACGGCTCGCGCACTACCCTCGAAACAGCAGCGTTCTAGAAGAAAAGGTGCGCAGGCCGTCCAGAACGTCTCTTCCAAGGTTTCCTTCACAGTGGTTTCCAGGGAGTATGCGTACCTGGGACCTAAGGAACGTGTTTATGGGCTGCCGTACTTCGATGATGGAAGCTCCATTACCTTCCACCGTCGACAGCCTGCCGACTGCAAAGTGGGACGGCTACGTCAGCTTCAGCACGCGCACGGAACAAGAGTTGGAACACAGCGTGGGCGCCTTGTGTCATCTGAGGTTCGTTCCTGCATCGAATGCCAAGAAACGGACCGCCGTCGCAGCGCCGCACAGGCACTTGTCTACCTGGCCTTTGTCGCTGTCCATCGCGGCCACAGCCAATTCGCCCGGCACGATGCAGCGCGCAAGACGCCGATCGGATTCCAAGGGGAGACCTGCTGACCATTGCCGAAGAACTGAGGTTAGTTAGTGCAGTGCTAAATAGACGCAGCCTACCCGGCACATGGCAGAGTGCATGTACAGGTTGTTTAACACATACGGGAAAATTCAGAGGACGTTGCAATGCTCTTCAAGTTTTCTAAGTGTGAAACAGCCTGTACGTGAGAGTGTAGTAGATAGTCACCCTTGTGATTAGTGTCTCTGCCTTTACACCTGCGCTCTACATCGCTTTTCGGTCTTTATAGTTTAATATGACCCGCTCTAATGACATACTACGCAAGAGTCTTCAGGAGCTATATAACTGCAGTGACTGTGAATGTACCAAATCCTGTAGTATAAGCTGCCACTCCTTCCTGAATTTCCATTGTCATTCTTAATATCTTTAGCTAGCAAATTACCTACGAATTAAAGTCACGAAAGGCTCCCAAAGTTTAGGAACTGCTGTGACTGTGCCTTCATAATGGCTGTGATAAGATGCATCTTGAAGCTGAAGCTTTGCCCGCCGGGCGGTGTTGTGGTTGCGGTGCTCGGCTGCTGGCCTCAAAGTCGAGGGTAAGATCCCGGCCGCGGCAGTCACATTCCGATGGAGGAGAAATGCTAGTGTCCCGTGTGCAGTGCGATGGAGGTGCACGTTAAAAACACCAGATCGTCGAAATTTAGGCAAATCCCCACTACAACGTGCCTCATAATGGTACCGTTGATGTACGTAATATGCAATATATTATTATTATTATTCTTAAAGGTGAATATGTATTTGCCTGTTCTCTCCACTTTGCCCTTTGTGCCTGTCATTGTCTTCCACGGCCACCTTCAGACCACTCTGCCGGTGCATCTGAACGCGAGTAACGTGCATGCTGCTAGTCGCCGCAGCTTGTTCTGAAGGAAGGGTGAGTGGGGAGACGACGCCTATGTCCAGCAGTAGACGACCACAGAATGAAACGACACTTGCTCATTAGCGTCTTATCGCAATGCATAATTCCTGGGCATACACCAAGTAGCAAACCCTGCTTCTGTGACGTAAAGCGGTTTCGGCTTCTTCGCACTCTCGGTGGTTAGCCTACACAAAGTATTAACTTACGCTGCCACCCAAAATAAAACTCTCCATTATGCGCCCAACAAATCCTTTACACGTGGCGGAGGCCCAGATGATAAAGAAACGATGAGTGGATATGGCGCACCTTGGTTGGGCTACAGCGACCTAAAATATATTAGTATTTCTGGCTCAATGTTTTGATTTGACATGCACTGCGAAAACGAGCTTTGAGTCGAATGGAGAGGCCCTATGTGCGTGTTACAGGAAATTAGGGTTTCTGTCGCGTCTATGTGGACGCCGCATACACATACAACGGTATTATTTGCGCATACATTTGTGCGATAATCTGCATAAGCTTCGATAAACACTAATCGCTACAGGTCAGATGATTTTGTTTTATCCGGGGTTTAACGTCCCAAAACGTCGTGGGGCTTAACTTCCAAAAAAGTCAGTGGAATGCGTTGCCACTTCTTAATGTGAAACATTTCTTGACGAATAAGAACCCGCTACGCGGCTCTAGTGGTTATGGTGGTCGTCTGCTGCCCCGAAGGTCGTGGGATCGAATCCCGGCCGGTGCGGCTGCACTTTGGTCGGAGGCGAAAATGCTTGGGGACCATGTACTTAGACTTAAGTGTACGTTAAAGAACCTAAGGTGGTCGAAATTTCCGGAGCCCTCCACTACAGCGTCCCTCATAATCATATAGTGGTTTTGGGACGTTAAATCTGTAAAATGATTATTCTTGACGAATAATGGCACTTCGACCGTATCTCTCGGTTCATCTAGGCCACTAGGTTTTGGTGTTCTCGTTGTCATTTCGTTAATGGCGCAGTCATCGAAATTTCCAGGGCATGCTATGTGTGAATGAGGAAAATGAATGACCAGACATAACACAAATTCCAGAGATTATGTGGGTGAGACGTAAATGACCAAATGGTGTCGCGATTCCGTGGTTATCGCTCCGTCTCGTTGCTCTATATCCAAATGCGCATCGCATGACGCAAATATATCCGAAAATAAGCGACAGGTTTTTACATGAAACCCGCCACGGATTTCTAGTGGTTGTGGGGCTGGACTGCTGACCCGAAAGTCGCGCGATCGAATCCCGGCCCCGGCGACCGTTTTGCGATGGAAGCCTTTAGGGGCAGGTTAAAGAACCTCAAGTGGACTACATTTCCGGAGCCCTCCACTACGGCGTCCCTCATAATAGCGTTGTTACGGAACGTTAAACCCAGAGAATTACTCTTAGTATGAGGTCCTGATATGAGCGGCATAGCAAATACGTGATATGAATAGCACAGATAACATGATGTATCGCTGGTAACCAGTCGCGTTCGTTTTCGTTTTGTTAGCGTAGTGTCACCGGAATATTCATGTGTGCAAGTGTGAGAATCATGCGGTAATGAGTAACATGTCACGTGTATGAGATTCCATTACATGAACGATGATGATATGAATGGTGGGGCATGAGAGACATGCGATAATATGTGCCCCAACTTGGCTGCATAAAACCAACGCTCCCTGGCCAACTGTGGTCGATTGTTGGACAATATCGCAATCTGGAGCGCTTAGCGCCGAGTGTGAAGAAGGCAAAAATGCAAGAACAGTCTCTTTTATTTTCAGTAAAGACACACAAGGTTGGGATTCCACTTAGAGCAATTGAGAAATTTGGAGCGTTTGAAAATTGTGGATTCGCTAAGAATTTCTAACTCGGAATCTGTCATCATATCACTAATAGAACAACCGTCTTTGTAGCGCTATGCGCTAAGCGTAGACGTAGATTATTTGTATTATTCAATAGCGAACGTGAAATGTTAAAGTGCACCAAGCTTTGAATAACAGATGACAACGACGAGTTGCTGCTTCAGAACAAGTGCGGCATCTCCGTGGAGTCGTTTCTAGAGCTTGTGCAGGCGTACCTGAATTCAACCGTTGTGTCTTGGGAGGGAAATACTTCTTGTTCGAAAATCTGGCATCTGCATTGAGTAATGTGTGGCTCCTGTATTCAGC
Source organism: Rhipicephalus sanguineus (assembly GCF_013339695.2). Classification (NCBI taxonomy): domain Eukaryota; kingdom Metazoa; phylum Arthropoda; class Arachnida; order Ixodida; family Ixodidae; genus Rhipicephalus; species Rhipicephalus sanguineus. The sequence continues at coordinate 40,887,056 of NC_051176.1, forward strand.
GATATCTTTCTCGGTATTGTAGACAGGCAGTTGCATATGCCTTTGGATGGGTTAGCGTCACGTGTTTTTCGATATGTTAATGATTTCTTGGTTCTACTGGATACTAACCTTTGCATGTTGTTAACGTTATGAAGCTTTTCAAGGAACATGGAATGGGTCTAAATTTTACTTTGGAGCTGATCAAAAACGATGAGCTGCAGTTTCTTGATCTAAGACTAGCTTTCGTCAAGGATCATGTTTGTTGGCAATACCAAACAAGGTTCATTGAGCCAATCCTAAACTATAATTCAAGCCACCCAAATATTGTAAAGAGAGGCAACGCGTCTACTGTGCTGGCCTCCGCTCTACACGAGCCATGCAAGCATTTTATGGCGCGTGCTTTTGGTACACAAGTTGCTCATCTTGTAAATGCTGGCTTTCCGAGTCACCTGATTTGCTCCGTTTTAGAAAAACTGATGACTAAAGTTGAGAATACGGGTGCGCGAATAGTGAAATTTAGAACCGAATCGAATACAAATCAAATAGTGATCATACCGAATTGAATACGAATACGTATCGTATAGTATTCGAATAGTTTTCGAATATTAAGGTAACCATTTCGAAGACAGGCCTAGCATTCTAAAACCTTTTATTTCAAACAAATATTCACAATCTTTAACAAAACGAGATCACTGTTATATTTAACCGACAAAAGATACCACAATTATGTAAACTGATGTAAGCTCGTATACAGTAGCGAGCCGAGTCTTCGAGGCATTTTGTACTGTAGGATGAATACAGCAGTTACTTCAGTATTTTAGGTGGTACTTTCTCACCAGCGTTTAAATTACACCAACACCCAAAATTTTAATATTATTTCATGAACGAACATTATGAATCTCATGATAATGATAATGAATTGAGGACACATTCGCTTCGGCAACACTGGAGTTTAAAGGAAAACGTCCTTCATGCGGTGATGAGTAACGATTCTATAGCCCCGAACAGACTGCACTGTATGTATCTTCGTTATTCACTAATTAAAACAGGAAAAATCACCCTTTGCTCTTCTAACGTGTTGTTCCTTTGGAATTTTCCCGTCAGTGCTGATTATTCGAAAAGTATTCGAAAAATATTCGGTAGTTCGGATATGCTGATTCGATTCGAGTACCGAATCAAATAGAGCGCTATTCGATTCGTCATTCAAAATTTTCGAATATTCCCACACCCCTATTTAAGAACCGAAGTCGCTGTGATCCCGAGAAAATAGCAGAAAAAGAAGGCATGCAGTCATCTGATACTCACACCGAACTGCGCATGGTTTGAAAAACGTTGTTCACGGTATGGCGTAAACTGGTTCTTTTCAGTGCATAATAAAGTGGGCAAGGTGTACCCTTTGGTTGACAGAGCGTTCTGTCGGAAGCCAGGAAATGATATCAAGTGTGCATCCAGTCATTTGTGCAATAATGTGCCTTGCACTACTGGCGTGGTTTACGCCTTTCTTTCATGCGGCAGCGAATACATAGGCCAGGCGGGACGTTGCGTAATCGTACGCCTGCGTGAGCATGAGATGGCTGTTTCGGGTCCTGATGTCACGTCTCATTTGGCAGCCCATTGGAGATCATGTGGTTGCCTGCCCTATTTCAACAAAACCATTATAAAATACACACATGCTGAGCAGCGCACCCGTGAAATAGCCGAAGTCTTTTTTATAAGATTCAGCGAACGCTGTATCTATCAACCATCAATTACTCTTCTAGATGAAGAGTACGATTATCTGTCAGAGAAGGCATGATTTATGTTGTTTTGCAACACATGTGCCGGGTTTCGAAGACTCGTTGTTGGCTATATATGCTCACTGTATTTCAAAAATAAATTTATTTTTGAGTTCAGCGCTGAGTCCTTTTCTTCTTTCTGTCCGTATTCTAACCCTGTTGCGCTGTTATTTTGCTTGGCTATATCATGCCGACTGGCCCTTGCTAACGTTGGCTATTGCCGTGTAAGGGAAATGTGGGCTCACTGCATTATACTGCTGGCTAGTACGCTCCTAATTTTCTATATTTGTGCTTAAGGCTATGCAGTACTGCATAGCATGTGCTAATTACTAGTTATTGTCGGCTAATTCTGTAACTTCTGTGTGATGTTTTTTTCTGTTGGCTACTATCAGGCAGGGCTGCTTATCAGCTCGTACAACACTGCAATATATATATATATATATATATATATATATATATATATATATATATATATATATATATATATATATATATATATATATATATATATGCCGTGCTGCGCGTGTGCTACCTTAGCAGAGCGTAACTACTAGCCCCAGGATGGCGCCAAACGAACTCCGATGATGAAAAACGCGTTTTCGTGCGCTTGATTGCGTTTGTACACGATAAAAGGGATGTCCATGCCCGAACGCATCCGCCGAAGTTACGTATGGCCGTAACCTACCCATCAGGTCTCACAGTATATATCCGCGTGCCAGGTGAGATCTGATCTCACAAACTACTCGTTGTACACGAAGACGTCGATGCGCCGCGTAACACGTGGCTGAAATTAAACAGGCAGCTGCTTGTTGACTGCTTCGCAGAACATCGGTTGCCACAGGGCGTGGGATCTGGCGAGGGTTGTTTGAATGGTGCGAGCCCAGAGTGGCACTCTTGTTTCTCTTGCTAGCATAGCGTCTTGAGCTGTTACTTCTAGTTTTCTTAATATTCATAAAAGCTCTTTCTAAAAATAGAAATCGATGGTTCTGGTTCGAGATATATATTAGACAGATATGAGATGAAAGGATCGGTTGTCTCAAAGGGACCGAAAACTGCCCAGAACATGAAATGAGATTACTCCACTGATAGAAAGATTGTCCGCCGCATTGACTCCAACCAACCCTGTATTTTTCGGGAGAGATGTATTTATATCTTTACTTCTTAATTGAAAATCGCGAAAAATGACCTGTGGCGTTTCTGGCGGCAAAAACATGAACGATCCGATTAACCCGGCCACGTGACCGTTGATTGCTGTACGCGGTCGACGATTTTTTTGTTAGTATTGAAATCTTGTTCGTTTCTTTATATTAAAAAGTATTACTCCATAAAAATGTACATATAGGCCTGCTTTAGTAGTATACGCTAAAGTGGCGCAAACTTCGCGTGACGTAATGATTCCATGCTGGTCAGCGCGTACTGACCAACTTTTCAGTGTGCTCATGCAACCGTGCACGCAGTTTCCAGGTCGCTAAGATTTTGGAGAAACATAACTTTGCTGCCTACACTTCGTCTCAGAAATGACGCTCGCTGCTACTCGGCGCGGCCGCGCATATGCGTAGTGACGTTTTCAATGACTTGGCTTGGCTCGTGTATCGAGAGAGTAACGACGCCGGGACAAGCCACCCGTGACACAGGCGCAGGCAACCTTGGACGCGTGCCCAGAAAACGCGGTACAGATACAGGGAAGGTGTATAATGCCACATCATCTCATTGTAACAGCTTGTTATCTTCAAAAATAGTTGAAAAGCTATAAATAAATGTGGTTAAGCATAGTTACAGGAACTCCTGCGAAAGCCGAACAACAAATTGTGAGAAGGGCTGGCGGCATCGCTGTCAATTCTCAGCGTTGCTGGAGGAAAGATGCGTCTGTGTTTAGAGCCTTTCAGGTCGAAAAGTACTGCTTGTAAAATAACTACGTACCTATGGGATTAACTACCGCAGCTACAAACACTGCGAAGGGTGAGCTTTCTGTCGCGGCGCAAAAAAATGGTAGAGAAAAATCAGTTGTCGGTCCCTTTAAGGGCAAGTTAACTGTCAGAATAATTGAAGAAAATAATTCAGTCAGTTCAGTAAAACATTATCAACAGCCCGGATCATTGCGGCACCTGGCGGTGCAGATCTTTTTTCTACGTAGTCACTGAAACACGCTTCGGAAAACTGGCGAGGAATCGATGTTTGTAGCACAAGTCACCAGAGGTATTTGACAGATATGATGTCTTTACTTAACATAAGGACAAATTAACTGTCAGGATAAATAATGAAAATGAATTGACTGAGTTCACTGAAAGATCCCAGCCCAGGAATAGAGCAGGACCCACGATCGTGACGTGCGAGGGCTACTACCAGAGACCTAGCTAGTTTTAGAATTTTGGCCGCCTCCAGTTTTATAACCTCGATTACTTGGAGTATAAACTCTTTGGTAACACTCTCCCGATATGCTCCTACGAACCGCAAGTGGTTTAAGCGTGCCATCAGCGCAACTGCATTTTGTTACACGGCGGAATGCCGTGTGCTTTGTCTCCATCAGGGCCACAGCAGCCGGAAAGGCGTCCTCACCGCGACCACGCCTACGCCACTTCGTCGAAACGGGAGTGAAAGTTCAACTGCAGCGGCACCTAAGGGCAGGGCCACGTGTGCTTCCGCCGAGGACAGAAGCTCGGAGGAAGTCGCCACCACTTCCGAGGAACTCGACGCGACACCCTACAAGGTACGCACACTTACGCAGATAGTCATTTTGTTGCACGATGGTGCGCAATGTGAGAGAGACAGCGTAAATCAAAATGGGTCAAAACCGCGTGGGCTCGTGCGAAACAGCAGCTAACGAGACGCAGATAGCAGGAAAAACAGCTGAACAGGTTGGTAAGGTGAAAACGCTAGCTCGGATTGAACTCGTGAGTGGTTTTTGGCTATTTCGATTTACTCTTGCGAGGCACCTCTCAAGATAATCGAAGCCTGCCACGGGAATGTGTGCGAAATGCATCAACCGAAGCCTTCTTTGTCAATATAAGAAAACCAATCCCATTATTTGGTGAGCGCGTGTACGATTCCCACTCGATAATACAATGTGTTGCTCTCGTTGATCTTTTGCTTATTTGATTACGTATGCCTTCGATATTTTTTAAGAAAACTTGCAGGTAATAAAGCCAGTGTAGGAGACGTTAATTGTACTTTTTGTAGTAATTGTGATACAGATGTGTAGGAAGTCAAGTGGACGAAGACGCAACTTCCCGCCGGCAGACAGCGAACCCGCAACCTTCGGATTACACGCCCGAGGCTCTTACCAATGGAGCTACGGCGGCGGTCGTCCCCTCCTCGACATAACCGGGTCGTCCCTTTGTCCACAGTATGGGAGGGCTTATTGGTCAGCAGTCCGCTCCTTAAAGGTTCGTGTGCTGCGTGACGCCGTCTGGCAAAAAGAAAGAGTTTTCCACACTCGCCGTTATGGATACGAGCAGCGCTGACGAACACTCCAAGGATTGCGAGTTGTCTTTTCGTCCACTTTACTTTCTTTACATGAATTTCAAAATTACTACAATAAACTTAGAACGGTACAATTAACGGGCTCTATACCTTGATTAGCCTCTTTATCTGATGGTTTTCATTGAGGTTTTGTCGAACAAAGAAACGAGCCCTGAAAATTCCCTTTCTTCGTTCATTTGATATTTTTAAAATTTTATTGTTCTTGCGTGAAATATTCGTACCTATTCCGTAAGAAAACAGACTCGGAAAGACGCACACACATTCTAGAACTTATCCGGTTCAGAGTCATCACGCCTTTTGTATGACTGTTGTGGTCTCATTTTTCCTTTGCATCTGAATTTCCTTCGGCTCTACAGCCACTTCCTACTGACTAAATCAACCACACATCCCTTAGTGGCAAGCAATAGCTTTAGGAGTATATCTAGTGGCAATTAAGGAGAACTTGCATGGTAATCCTGTAATTACCCCAAATAATTACAAAAGAAGCCATTTGATGGAAAACATCGCATTATTTTGCTTTTTTTAAAAACGTCAATATTCATGGAGCAATACTTTCGCCATAGCGCTCTTTATAGTGCTATGTAAAATGATAGATTATTCATTTTCAGCATTAGCTTTCACAGTTTCTTGATTGCACTTACGAGATGATAAATTTTCAACAGAGGTAGTCGTTGGAACCAGCCTTTCCACAAGCGCTCTCGTCCAAACGTCGGCTCCAGCGACAACCCCTATTCAAGGATTTCTGATCGCTTCAAGCCCGCATCTTCTTCTGAACTTCTGTCATGCATTGATTGCATTTAGAAATTTACAGTCTACTCTTATTAAGTAATCAATTATAGCAGTTCAATTTAATAAAATATATATTTATTGATGATGTGCATCGGTGTAGCATGACTGTACGTATACGGCAATACATCCCAACTTTATTAGGCCCAGTGGGATATATTCCACGGCTCATTTAGAAAGGACAGATATTTATTTGCGAACTGCTTTACGATTTGAAGCTTCGTGTCGTCGTCGCTATTTGTGCGAGTACAAGCCGCTTTCAGGAAGAATTTGACGTGACGAATCGTTCGTACCTAGACGAACAGATGATGTTGTCATCATGCTTATTTTAATGACTGAGGAAGTAGTCAGGAAAAGAGCGATTTACTCTCTTATTGATCTTGCATCTGCAATCAGTGCAATAGCGGATCACGGGGCGGACGTTTGCTGACAAGCTTTCTTTCGGCGAAAACGTTATTTGGCCCTTTTTGCGACCGCGCTGCCATCGGAAAATCATCGCACAAAAACAGCACATCAATTAAATCATCTTGCAGATTGTGCAAGTGGTTGTTTCGAATCCAAGCGCTAGCTTTTCCTACGTTCAGAATCCGAACGTTGACGGGAAAATGAAGCAATATCGCCTAAATGACTGGATACGCGAAAAACAGACTGGCGGCGGAGCGTGCACTGGGAGCTCCAGCGAGGCATCATTCTGGCCGAGGCGAGTGAGTCGCATATGCACACCGCTGACGCCACTCGAATGTGTTGAAGAACTTGCAAGACACATCGCACTGAACAATATATACGCCACGATCCACAAGGCTCTGCACATCATCATTTAGGAGCTCAGCAATATTTCGCCGCGATACCATGTTCAACGATAAGACTCGGTTCAGGGGCAAGTAATGCTCTCGCGTTTCGATATGAGAAGTTTCTTAGGTGCCCTGTTGGTTTATGCACCAGATAACAAAACATGGGATTTAAATAGATTCAAGCATACGTGTGCCAATAAAGGAACTCCAGCATCTCTATATAGCACTCAATTTATGTGCTAATAATGCAGAAGGCCGCCGGAGCTCTTATATCTTACTTCCAACATGTACACTGCAGTCTGAACGCTAGAAAGACATATGGCTCTATTTTCTTAAAAAGCCAAGTTCACTTCAACTGAGAATAACGCACGTCTTTGCTGCAGGCAATATGGTCGCGCCTGCTCGAACAATGTTTTGCCAGTGTGCTCATCTCGCCAGAATACCGTAAATGAATGTTGCGGCTAAAATTTTGCTCCTGAATACCGACGATAGTGGGCTGTAACCCATTATCGTCGGTATTCAGGAGAAAAATTTTTATTTGGCTCTTATAGGTTTTAACATTTCATTTGGGATTGAATTAGCTCACATAAGAAGTCTAAATCGCAGCGAATAAACGATATTGGAATATTTTGCGACAACATTAACGCCATCCTTGTGCTTCCGTCGGTGCCGTCCTTCGTTTCATGGTCGTAATGGCGATGACAGGACTTGTAGAGCGAGTGGTCCTTTCAGAGGACAGGCACACCATTCTGGACAGTCGGTAGCTACCGTTTGCTCGTTCTTGGCAACTATTGAAGGCCTTCAAATTAGCTCCAGCTCTTCTTCTTCTTAACTCGTTTTATGTCGGGCCGTTTCGGATCCCTACTTGAAGGAATAGGTCGGATCTCGATATCTTCATTGCAGTTGTGTTCTATTTCAAATATACTATCTTGGAGCAAAAAAGGAACATGATAGTGCATCGCAAAACTCGAAAAGAAACACTAAGACGCAAGAAGAAGTAGGAAAGTCAGCCTCTTACTCTTTATACTCGAGGTTTGCCCTAAAACATCATGACCTTCTGTATGTACCAACTCGCCCAAGGAAAAAGTAATTGAGAAACGAAAGCACGATAGGAGACCAATTAGGACACAAATGAAACAGATTGGATGCGGCCATGCTGGTTGTTTTGGTCACGATCATTGACGAAGCGCTGGTTTTAAAAACGTGGCTCAGTTTGATCCAAACAGATGCAGGATTTGGCTCATTTTACATTCAAAACAGCTTTTTTTTAGTTCGCGTTACAATAAGGAATTGCCCCATTTTGATTACAATTGTTTTAACTGTAAAATATACTTAAGCGCGCTTCACGCTCCCGTGAAATTTAGCCCAAATTCGGTTTCAGGATTTCGCTCTTTTAGAAAAAAAGAAAAATGCCACATGTTCAGAAACTACAACATAATGGATCCGGAAGAGTTGTAAATTTATCGTGAACAAACGCGTGTCGTCTCTTGCAAGTTATTAAGAAGTGTTCTTATTATTGAAATAAGGAAATCAACCGTACATCATAGCATGATACTGCTGATAAAGCTTTGAAAATTTCCTCTGCTTATGTGAATCCTTGATATTTGTTGTTAGACCCATCAGAAAAAAAAAATACGAACGCCCTCTTCACAGAAAGTGTTTTACTGGACAAGCACCGTTCTCTGTTACTTAAGTCCTTTACACGCAGCATCCTAATAAGGGGCATTGTTTGTTAGAATTTCAGACAAGAGGAAACCATTGGGAGCCGTTGTCCTGCCACCCACTGCCGAAGATGTGCAGAGGAGAACCGGGACAAACGTAATTGCCTCCTAGCTTGTTTCGTCTTGTGTCTTGTGGATATATTAACTGGAAGATCGTGAAGAGAGCAGTTCATTCGTGCACATTCAACAGGACAACGTTTAATTGAGGAAGGTGGTTTCACATTTCCTGTAGATAAGAATGGGAAGATGCGTGGTAATATTTACTCCAATAACAATTATTGCCGGGACAGGTGTTCACATTTTTGTGTAGCTGGTCCACACGTTTACGCTGCCAAGCTGTACACACGCTTAATTGCACTGCTTATGGCAGTCCGGCAAAATACCATTTCCCGAATATATTACTTTACGCTCTCCATCACTTTCACCAAGTGTGTGTATGGACGGCTTTAGTTTTGCCTATGTGCCACACTCGAGGCCAGGTGGTTATGAATAGTTAAGCCGTATATCGTAAATTGCACCCAGCTGTCAGCAATTTCCGGCAAATTCCTGAACTATACGAAAAAAGCGTGCCATACCGTACAAAGACGCGTTTCCCACTACAACTTTATTGCTCAGGAAAAAGAAGCAAAAAGCTTGCTTTAGAGAATAGCTTTGTATCTCATATCTGAGGTCAAACGGAATTCGGGATCACTCTTATCTCGTACGTTTTGCGTCCGTTATATTTATCTGTAAGTGTCACACAGTTCGGTTTTCACAGCTGTGTCGACTATTCTGGTCCAATCTTTCCGAGCATGCCTATTGCTAGAGTGTACTAGAAGAGGGGAGTGCTCGGAACGGCCGCAGCACCAATGTACAGAAAGTGAAGCCCAAACACGGTCAATCCACCTGCAGCGCTGCAATCGGTAGTCTGGAATGTGTCGTCGTTTAAGAGCTGCGCGCGGCTTCGGCAAAGTGGTTCAGGGGTAGAATGCCCACTTCCCACTCAAAAGGCCTGGGTTCGAATCGCAGCTGTAGATGGTGTGTTTTTATTCTTAGTGTCACCTTTTATAGTTGTGTTCATTTTTCACTTTCTTTCTTAAAACTAGCTTCTGTTGCAACGTATTGCTACAAAAAGTAACGTAAAATGTGAAATCTTGTTTCGAGTCTCGTCTGCGCGAAAATCTCGGAGGCCATTCTTTACGTTTTTGTTCAATCCCGGGCGGTGGCGCTGCAAATAACTGCGCTGGCTCTAAAATTTCTTCCATTTTACTTCACATATTGCGTTAATTTTTGAACCAACACGTAGTAACTTCAGGTAGTTTTAAGAAACAAAGGAAAACCAATACAGCTACAAAAGGTGACACTAGGAATAAAAACCCACCATCTGCAGCTGCGATTCGAACCCGGGCCTTTTGAGTGGGAAGCGGGCATTCTACTCCTGCACCATTTCGAAGGAGCCGCGCGCTTCTCTTAAACGACGACACATTGCAGACTACCGATCGCAGCGCTACAAGCGGATTGACCCTGTTTGGGCTTCACTTTTCGAAGCTCGTTCCGGGCACTCCCCTGTTCTAGTACACTCTACTATTGCCGTGATCTCCTTTGAAAAAAACGAAACTGCCATCTTGAAGGACCACCGATGTACGCAGATTGATGCATAGCCGATGGCGTTGCTTGATGTAAGGATACCGTGCTTTTCAGCGTAGGGAAGAATTTCTGCATGCGGCAGATTCGTTCTTTTAGTGATTTTTGGAAGTTTGCCCCGTAATTCGGTTTACCGAAGTTGCTTGAGCAAAGCAGCTGTTAATATTACTGAAAAATATTCGATAGGTTTTATTTGTTGTTATAGGTAGAAGAGCTAGGGCAGTGGCTTCAACTGCATTTCGGCTCCTACTCGAATTTGTACGAAAGCAGCCTAGTTTAACCACAAGCAATTTATTTATTTATATGAAAAGATAGCATCGCTTACCGATGAGTGTTAACTAAGCGCAATACGCTAATCACTTTATGATATTTGTAATTATCAGCCGTACTTCGGCTTTCGGCCTCATTACTTTGTTCAACAATTTGACGTGCATTCCGGCCATATACTTCAGGTACGAAATCATCAATCTTGCGAGAATGGTTTTCTTCTGCCGGCCGTTGCTACATTGGCGAATGACTCATATAACGGCGTGCTTTACGTAGCACAAACCAAATATTGTTAAAAGTGGCAACACAATGCCGCCGAGAACATGCGGTTTACTGTCAAGGGTCGATATGTAGTGTATATGTATATCGAAACTAATAAGTTAAATAATTAATGTTCACTTCATATCTTATTTCATTTCGTTACATTGTAGAGAGCATTCCAAAATGGCCGATCAAATGTGTCCGATCGGTTGTTTTGGAAATAAAACCAAGTGACGGCACTCGTAGACTACCGTACTGCAGCGCTCTCAAACGTGCTTTGAGCTAGCAACCGGCGCGCGGACCCTTGCGAAATTGGCGAGCGCGGCTCTAGGCGTCGGCTTCCCAGTGCGTCAGCATTTTTGACGGCCGCACACAGCAGGGAAACGCCGTCGTCTCTGATAAGCGATAGGATGACGGTCCGCGCACCAATGGATTCGCTCGAAGCGCGGTTTAGAGCGCTGCAGTACGGTAGCGTGTGAGCGTAGTCGCCTGATTTTACTTCATAATTTACGGGCGTTGTTTAAACCTTGGAAAAAATCACCTTGAAGAATATTTCGTTCCAGTTACGTGAACCAACCTTACAATCTATCACGTACCTGATCAGAATGTTACTTGTAGCTTATAGCCACAACTCTGTTTACATGACCCCCAAACCACCTACGATATTCTGATGAACATTTGAGTGCAACGAACGGAGAGTGGCGAAGGAAATAGTGAAAAGAGCGAGGACCGCAGTTCGATCATCAAACACCCGTAATTCCACTATTACGGCACCTTTTCAAAAAATTCACATGGCTACATGTTCGTCGCACAGTCGTTCGTGTATATGCATATGCAACAAAATAGCTACATTTCAACCTCCGGGCGGTATACGAGCGCTATAAAATATATTTACACAGGTGGCGAAGGCAGGCAAAATGACGGCTGCCTAGCAACCCCAACAATGGCGTCTTCCTCCTCCTCGTGACTGCAGCCACGCTCTGGCGGCTGTTGCCCGTCGCTATTGAATGAGGTCATGCATATTATTGTTTTACCCAGTGAAATCGACACTACAAAACTGATCTTTGCCGTCGACCATTGTTCGAAATGTTTCGCCTTGCTGGACCTTTTCCTCAATACCTGTATGTAACGAGTCGTTCATTTAAATTCGGACGTTTTTTATGTGAGTTGCTTCTGTTCCATTGTTTCTAAGGCTATGTTCAAGTGATTCAGCCTAGTCGAGGCGCGAGCCATGCTGACCGCTGATCAATGCGAAGGAGAATGTCGGTCGCTGTTGTCTAAAATTTAAGAGCCTTCGTACTCAGGTGTGCCGTAGTCCGATCGACATTGTGGTGGAGTGTGCATTCAGACGACGCATGTGTTTGGCAATGGAAAAGACTCAGTGTAGGTGAGGCTGGATAGGCATGACCTTCGTTTTTGCTCCCCTTGTTCGCAGCCTGTACCCTTGTGTCGCTGTCCATCTGGGCGAACGGGCAGCGGTCAGCAGCGCTGGTTGTCCTGCCACTTAGCGTGACCCGGAGCGGCGGAATCACGCGACCGCTGAAACCGGCGCCGGTCGCTCTGGAGCAGCACTTTGCGGAACGCGGCAACCGTTCCCGGAGCTGTGCCGTCTGCGCGTGCAGCGTCTTGTAACACCAGCACCGAAGTCCGCAGGAGCGGGCGTAAAGACTGTGCCTCGATCACCAGCTGGTGATCGAGGCACAGTTTTCGGTCGCAGAGTGCGAGGGAAATACGGCGCCATATTTCCCAGACATGGCAATATGTTTGATTTTATTTATTTTATGTGTGCGTTTTATATAAAATGTTATCATTTGCGAAACCTGTCTCCCTGTCTGGTTCCCATGGTGTCACTATTTGCTCAGAATAGGCGAAAAATCCTTGAAAAGGGCGCATCGCTGGAGCCAACGTTTCGACAAGTGGTCTCGTCTTCTTCAAGGCACCGACTGCTTACCTTAGCGCATGTATGGGTATATGCTTCGTACACTCTCCCCAATCCGAAGCGTGGAGGAGGATATGCCAAATGCGGAAATAGGAAGGGCGATGATAAGATGGGACAGAAGAAAACAAAGGAGAGGGTATTGAGAAAAGCGTCCAATTGGGTGTGCAAAGAGAAAACATTTAAATAAAAGAATGAAAAAAATTTCACCGTCTCCCACTAAAGGGAACCATGTAGGGATGCATGGGTCGACTTAAAGTTCCATTCATCACGGGCACCTTGCGCGATGTTAACGCGTCCTTGCATGTCCACTGGAGCACACCATGAATTCACTGTAGTTGCTGTTGCTGTTACTCGTCCCGAGCTCTTGTTGGAGCACGGCACGCGGGTTCATGGCGCGTCTGCAGAATGTCGTTCCCCGACGCCATCAGATTGCTGAGAGAGTGTAAGGGGGAGAGGCCACAGCGTCTTATCCAGCTCGTTACACAGGCCCGAACGCGCTAGCTCGTGCCAGCACACGTGGTTTTGTCTGCGTTACGCCAAACTAGGACTGCATACGGCAGCCCGGGCCCCTAAAGTGGTCTGCACGTATCATCACCAAGGCGGTCGAAGAACAAGACGAAGAAGACTTCTCTGTGGCGCGAGCGAGCGCTCAATGTGTTACAGATGGCTATGGTAGGTTTTAGAAAGCGGACGGTCGCCGATGATGAAATCAACTTTATTTGGTCCTGGAGAACCCCGATCAGACAACCCCCGAAGGGGGGTCCGCCGCAGTTGCTGGCCGCGCCCACGCCGGTACTGGAAGACCGTGGCCCTCCGCCCGTTCGCAGGCCTCCTGGACTGCCGACAGCTGGACTGAGAGCTCGTTGCTTTTAAGAACCCTCTCCCAGTCCTCTTCTGTGCTGAACTTTGCGCTAAGTAACGCCGGGCACTGCCAGAGCATATGATCGAGTGTGCAATTATCCGCCCCACAGCTAGGACATCCTGGATTTATGCCTTCAGCAAAGTGGCTAAACATGCTGCGAGACGGGAAAGAACCTGCCTGCAGCATCCGGAGAACCGACAACTGCGGCCTAGTAAGCTTGGAATGCGGGAGGGGGTATCGCCGCCTTGACAGTTGATAGTGCGAAGTAACTTCGTTGAAGGTGCCAAGTGGATCCCTGAAGCTCTCCGTGAAGCCGCCTCCGGACCCGCCCGCACCGCCGCGGCACGTGATTTCTCGCGCACGGTTATGGGCAAGTTCGTTGACGTTGGGAACTGTCGGATGAACCCCTGAGCCCATGTGGGCCGGGAACCAGGTAATTGTGTGAAAGCCTCCTACAGCCCTCGAACTGAGAATAGCGGCAGCCTCTCTTGAGACCACACCGGAAGCGAAGGCCCGGAGGGCAGCCCTAGAGTCGGTGAATATCTCAGGACGCGAAGGGTCCTTCATAGCTAGAGCTATCGCTACCTGCTCTGCTACGGAGGCAGACACCTTCCTAACGGAAGCTGAGTTTAGTACGCGACCGCGATGATCAACAACCACCGCCGCAAAGCTGTCCGAGCGGCCATACTGCGCCGCATCGACGAAAGCCACCTTTCCCGGAGATTTACCTACGAAGTCAAGCAGAGGCTTGGCCCGTGCCGTTTGCCGGCCAACATTGTACCGCGGATGTACATTACGCGGGAAGGGTTCCACCTCATAAGTACCACCTCATAAGTCATAAAAATATCTTCTGTTCCGCACTGCCCGTATGATGACATCCAAGCGACTGTAGGAGACGCTGTCCAGCCTTGGTGGAGGAGAGCCGCGCGACCTGAGCTAGTTGCTGTGCCTCAATCACCTCCGAGAGGGTGTTGTGCATGCCCAGGTTCATGAGCCTGTCCGTGCCGGTACTCATGGGGAGTCCTAGCACCCTTTTAATACTTTTCCGCATTAAAGTGTTGAGTTTATCCTCCTCGCGTTTAGACCAATTTAGAGATGATGCGACGTAAATAATATGGCTCATGAGGAACGCGTGGTAGAGCCGAAGGAGATTACTTTCCCTCAGCCCTCCCCTGCGGTTTGAAACCCGTAAAATAAGCCGAATCATGTTCTCTGTCTTGGAGGTGATGCGGGCCAAAACCTGTGTGTTTCGGCCGTTGCATTCAAGAAGGAAACCTAATATTCGAATGCAGTTCACTCTGGGAATCGCTTGCCCGTCCCTTGTGGTTAGCGCAATCTGTACCTGATCAAGCGGTGAGTGGGGCCTCCTCCCACGCCTAACAGGTCTGTAGAGAAGCAACTCCGATTTGGAGGGTGAAAGCCGAAGCCCCGTGCCCTCCAAAAAACTTTCTGTGATAGCGCCATCTGGAGCGCTTCCTCCACCTCAGCATCCGAACCTCCCATGCACCAGACAGTAATGTCGTCGGCATATAGGGCGTGGTTTGTATTGGCTACAGTGGAAAGACGCTCCGAGAGGCCTTTCATGGCTATGTTGAACAAGAGAGGCGAAATTACCGCACCCTGCGGCGTGCCCCTCGCACCCAGGGTGAAGGTTCCTGATTTTGACTGCCGAATCTTTATGGTTGCTTTGCGGTCCCTGAGGAAGGCGCGAACATAGGCGTGGAACCTTGGTCCTAACCCCATGCTCTCGACCGCCTCCAGGATGAACTTATGTGAAATAGTATCAAACGCTTTGGCGAGATCTAGGGCCAATATTCCCCGAATATCTAGGGTTCGTCGGTCAATAATTTGCCTCTTAATCAGGAGCATCACATCCTGGGTGGACAGACCCGGCCTGAAGCCTACCATGTTGTGTGGAAAGAGCTCTTTATCCTCGACATACCGAGAGACC
The DNA here is from genome assembly GCF_013339695.2 of Rhipicephalus sanguineus. Taxonomy (NCBI): domain Eukaryota; kingdom Metazoa; phylum Arthropoda; class Arachnida; order Ixodida; family Ixodidae; genus Rhipicephalus; species Rhipicephalus sanguineus. The sequence continues at coordinate 40,902,491 of NC_051176.1, forward strand.
CTGTTGTGTACCGCATGCTCCATCACTTTCCCTACGCAAGATGTTAGGGAGATGGGACGTAGGTTCTCCTTGGCGAGTGCCTTGCGCGGCTTGGGAATGAGTACCACCGAGGCGGTCTTCCAGGCCTCCGGCACTCGGCCTTCTGCCCAGAGGAGATTGACCTCCTCGGTTAACTTATCGATGGACCTATCATCGAGATTACGCAGCAGCTTGTTCGTAATTCCGTCAGGACCCGGGGCTGAGCGACTATTAAGCGTATGAAGCACCTCTTCGATCTCAAGTTTCGTAAAGGGCGAGTCGATTTCTTCCAGCGGCCCTCCCCGGTAGTCCGGGTAGTCCCAATCCCCGGAGGGGCCAATCGGAAGGTATCGTTCTGCCAATTCCTTAAGTACAGTTGTGTCATCGACTCCACTGCTCCTCTGTGCTTGGACTAATCGGTCAATTGCCAACCTCTGATTACTTTTCGAGTTAGTTTCATTGAGGAGTACCTTCAAGAGGTTCCATTTGCCTCCTGTGCGCATCTGCCCGTCTACTTTTGAGCAAATTTCATTCCACTGCTGCCTAGATAACTCCTGACTGTAGTCCTCGATTTCTTTATTGAGAAGCGCTATGCGCTTACGCAGCCTCCTATTGAGCTTCTGTGTGCGCCATCTCTCAACCAGCGTTTTTTTAGCCTCCAACAAATGCGCAAGACGCGAGTCCATTGTATCCACCTGTAGGTCAGTGTGGACCGTCTTGGTTGCGAGGAGCGCATCCTCCGCTAATCGCGAGAAGAGTTCCTCCAACGTGTCATATTGGGCCTCATCCGCCTTGCGGCGCTTTCTAAACTCGTCCCAGTCCGTCACCTTGTACTCCTTATGTGGAGCCACCCGGGTTTCCTGCGTGACCGAGAGGATAAAGTGATCGCTTCCCAGGCTTTCCTGCAAGTTAGCCCACTGTACTCCCACCGCGTTTTTGGTAAATGCCAGATCCGGAGTGGTGTCTCTCGTAACGGAATTACCCACTCTTGTGGGGAACTGAGGATCCGTGACCAGCTCCAAGGAACAGTCCGTCATAGCTTGAGCAAGGTTTCTCCCCTTAACAGTGGTTTTTAGATATCCCCAGGCCTGGTGGTGGGCGTTAAAGTCCCCGACAGCTACAAGCGGCGACTTGCCCGCTAGGGTAGCCGCCTTTGCGACCACCGAGGAAAACGCCTGCTTGTGATTTCGAGGGGTGCTGTAAACATTCAGTACGAATATGCTGCACTTAAGCCAATTATTCGGGATGATTTCGACGAGCTGGGCCTCCAGAGTAGAGTTCCCTAGCGCAAGCTTGTGTTCTAAAAACGCACATTTCCTCGAAACCAAGACAGCCAGACCACGTTGCCCGTCTCCCCTAACCGATACAGATCGATAGCCGGGCAAGGCAACCGCCGCGTCAATGGTTTCCTGTAAAGAAATTACATGCGGCCGAACCGCCAATGGGGCAATGTACTGCTGGAGGGAGGCCTTACGCTTCCTAAACCCCGCGCAGTTCCACTGCCAAATGACAAACTCATTTGCGTTGGGAGCCATGATTACTACCACTGGTTTGCCGACTTGCGGCACGTCCTTAGTTACGGGGGCCTGAGCCATTGGCACACCGGGGCACGCCGGGGAAACCAGCGATACGGGCGTCACCGGGACAAAAGAGTTCTCGCCTAGACCAAGCCTGCTTTCAATCATTGCGACTTTACATGCCACGAGGTCAAAGCATTCCGCTTGCCGCGCTAGCGACTTTTGCAAATCCCTGATTGCTTCAAGGACGGCCGAGTCGGACGCCGCCGCAACCTCTCCTTCCGTACCTATCCTTCGCTTAGACGGCCGCGGCTCTGCTGACGAAGGCCGCACCGGGGCCTGTGCTGAATTTTTGAGAGCTTCGAACTCAACCATCATCTGTTGAAGCTGAGCTTTTAAGCTGGCGTTCTCCTGAAGTAAAAATGCGATCCTAGGATCTTCCTTTTGCTCTGGCAGTGCCGCGTGCGTTACCTGTGCTGGCTGCTGTGCCTGCCTTGGCTTGGCCCGTTCCGCCCAGGTGGTGGGAGCCTCTTGGAAGCGCAGCCTGGAGAGGGAGCGCCCTTTGGAGCGAGGGCGCCCGCGGGAGCGAGAGCGCCCGCTGGAGCGGCTGCGGCGCTTGCTGGCGAGGGCTGGCGAGGGAGAGCGCAGCATTGAAGGTGGTGCCACGCTGGAATCCCGTGACGTCGGACCCTCCTGGGCCCGAAGGTGTTTCTTGGCGCGCTTTCTACGCCGTCTTCTTTGCCGCACCACGAAGGGTACTTGGAAACGATGCCTGCAGGACTTGTCGGCCGTTAGATGTGCTCCTCCGCACAAGGCACATTTCGGCTGGCATTGGTGATCTTCCGCAGGGTCGTTGATAGCACACCCACGGCACACTTTCTTCGTCGGAGTGGGGCAAACATCAGCACGATGGCCGAGAGCTCCACACCCATAACAAACGTCAGTCTGTCTCTTGTACAAAGTACACCTTAGCATGCTCGTGCCGCACATAACGTAGTTAGGTACCTTTAGGCCACTGAAGAGAATGACGACCGTAGTCGTATCCTTGATGCGATGCACCTCCATGGCTTTAGGGTTGCGCTGGTTGACGATCATGGCCGCCAACTGCTGCGCATCGATGTCCACGTCGACGCCTCGGATGATACCTTTGCAGGTATCGTCGGAGGCTGCCGTGTAGGCAGAAACTTGATAGTCAGTCGAGCCAAGCCTGATGAGACACAGCGCCGCATAGGCGCCCGCATTCTTTGACTCTGGAGTAGAGACCACAAGAATATTCTGAGTTAAGTTTGGGCATACGATATCCTCCTTTGTGTCCTCCGGGGATAGGTTTGCCGCCGTCGCCAGAGCTTGGGCCAGACGAATCAGGCTAACCTTCTTGAGATCCAGGCCTCCCTTCGGTCGGACAATGACTCGAATATGGCTCCGCGGCAAGCGGGGAGGCCTCGATGCGGCTGCAAGACGCCGAACGACGCCTTGCGCGGTGGCCGTGCAGCGGCCAGCCGTTCCGACACTTTGAGTAGAAGCACCCTCTTGCTGCCGGGGAGAACGCTTATGCTTGCTTAAAGCGGTCTGCCACCCAGGCGCGTTAGCTTCTTCCTGGGAAATAGCTTCCCCTTCAACCATCTCCACCTACGGCATGATGCCGTCCGTCGGCGCGGGCCGGCGCCCGGCCCAATCAAAGTCTCAAAAAATGGCGAAAAATAGACCTACCGAGTCCAAAATGAGCTCGGTAGAATCCCCTCGACGAGATCTGTCGAATGGTGTAAAAGTCTTGAGGATTGAAGCAAATCTTCTGGTAGCAATCATTCGAAGAAGATGGAGCCGATGGAGTTTTCGTGCGGCGCGTCACTTCTTCTTCATCGCCAATGGAACTTCGGACAAAGCCCAGCGCAAAAGCTGCTTCGCATCTAAAAGGGAGTAGGGACTGGAAGGCGCTCTCTGTGTCGTGCATTTTGTTCGCGTCGAAAGGGCAGAAGTTCGGAGGTTTTCCGCTGCATTATGACCGTCCCAAGTGAGTAATAGCTGACAATGATAACTTCCCGGTGATCAAAAACCGTTACAAATTCTTGGATCAAAGGCTTAAGTTTCACTGGTTTTTGTTGTGTAGGTACACTGTAAAAAAGACCGTTATTTTTACGACTAATATCGCGTAAAAATGCGGTGTCGCCATCGTAAACGTAAACTATACAGCATTCTCGCTGTATACCATGCCACGCGCATGCGCATTTTCTTGTAGGAGTGAAGAAAGGAAAGAGTAAAGAAGAGGAGCAGCGTCATGCGCTCGCCTTTCGTTTCCCGCCGCTCATGCACGCGCGTGGACGCTGCGACGAATGCTTGGCGCGCCTGCGCACCTTGTTTTACGGTTTGCGCGAGAAACCGGGCATGCGCAGAGCGGCGCAGATACGGCAAGGAAGAGCCGGCTCGGTGCCCGATGCGTCATCAGTATCGCCATTTTTGAAGGCTCTGCAATCGGCGCTGGTTTGGAAGCCGTTCGGCCACGTTTTGTACACCAGCTGCGGTTAGTAGGTCGCATTCTTTTCTGAAAACTTAATCGCGAAGTGACGCATGCAAATGATATGTTGGCTCTGGAAGTATCAGAAAGCTATTTCGTTTGAGTGGCTGGATTTTGTGCACTTGCTGGCATGACTTTCTCGAATAGACGTCTTGCTTTGTGTGTGCACCGCATGCACTGCTGTATACTTCGCCTTGCATGGGTACGCGGCGACTTAGTGCGTGATTATTTTTATTGTATGTGAGAATGCAAAACAGCATGAATGTGAACCTGGTACAAGGTTCGTGACCCAGAGCTTGCACTATGTACCACATGCACCATGTGAACATGGTACAAGTGGTACAAGTGGTACCATTCCGAACTGCATGTATGCTTAACGGTTGCATGCGTTTCGATTGGATGAGATGTTTGTTGAAGTTATGCAGAGCAAGTTAGGTGGTTGCAACTGTAAGTTGGGACTTGAATACTTCATTGGCTTTGTATTTAACCAAGATTATCAAAATACGTTTGTATTTGAGCTCTGGATGTTTGTATATTTGCAAAACGTGCACCTCCCCTGCGAGCACACTGAGCACAGGAATATACTTTGCGTTTCGTCAAAGCTCCAAGATGTCAGGAAAATTCTCAAAATGAAAACTGATCATACTTAAGGCCACTTAGCATCATTTTGCTGCAGTTGCATCAGCATATCATACAGGAGCTGTGTCAGTACGCACAATTAATTAGCACAAGTTTATTTTGTCTGACATTTAGTTGCACAATACATGCTGAAATGAAAATTGGAACTGCTTGAAGTATTAATAATGTCATTTCATTGTCAGTGCTCTTAACCCTAGATGGTGACCTGTGGAACCCAGAGGATTACTTTCTTTTTGATTACCACGTGTTGGAGCGGCTGGAGAACTTCACTACAGTATTGTGCATATTATTTATCAGTTATTTTTCCTTTCATGCCTGTTATGCTGAAAGATTGTAGTCTACTCTGGAATTTGTTCAAAGGCGTGTATTTGAATAATTCTGGTGAGCATTTTTTTCTGAAAGAAAAGCTGCTCACATAAGCATTATTTTTTTAATGTTGGTGTCAAGGCATCTGCAAAAATGGTGTCTTGTCCTTGCTGTGGCATCTGCAAGTATGCTACAGATTTTCTCTTGAAAACGCCACCCAATAGTAGCCTGCTGTACCTATAGTCCTGGCACTTTACAGAAGCTCTAAGGACACATGGTTATTGTCAGTGAAAGTCATCTGTGTCTCTTTCTGACCATGAGGAAGTTTACTGTGATACGCGTTTACTGTGAGAATTGTTCAAAAAAGCTTTCCTCCTATTTGATTCCAACTCTCCGATTTGATTCAAACTCATTGCTTCTATGAGGGGAAAGTTCCCGTGACCTTAGTATTCAAATAAGTGGCGGTAAAGGCCTGGCTGCTGCCTGTGGTCCACACTCAAAATTATTGCAGTGCACCTGTGAGATGGCCGGTAATCTCGACGCTTGAACTGCACGTTTATCTTTTCTAGCTTACAAAAACTCCATATTTAGTAACAAAACTCTCTCAGGGCGCATTCATTTGCCATTGAACGCCAACTTTTTGCCCTGAATGCCTTTTTTGAAGCTCCCAGTTATAATCAGTGTTCCATAGTTAAAGCTCCCAACTTCTGTACTTTCTCGTTCATGCTCGATGCTCATTTTCAGCTTGGACTGAAACAAAAGTCAGGTCTTTACAAATATTGCATAATCCACATACCCAGAGGTGCATCAGTGCATAAATATGTACTCCATGCCCTGAATGGTATCTCGTAGGCTGTTGCAGTAAAGAGACGTCTTTTTTTTTACTAATAATGATCATGCCATTATTGAGGTTTGTCGGGGGTTCAACGTCCTAATGTGACGTTAAAAGTGACGCCCCACATTTAACGTTCCACTCTGACGTCCTACCATCCTGTAGCACTTCTTAAGGTCTTTTCATCTTCGGAATTCAAGTTGGCAGGTGGTGCCAGTGAGCGTGCGTGCAACTAGTCAGCAGTGTGAAAAGAGTTTAATGTTGCCGCTGATGACGAAGAATTTTTTGGTGCAAATACAAATTTGGCCAATGAGGACCATGACTCATGATATGTTTGTCAACACAAGGTGACATACGAGGGCGGTCCGATAAGTACTTAGCCTCACCGCGAGAGCGCGACGCTATCGCATGAGACATATACTGACGTTCTCTTTGAGGGACACATGCAAAGGTCCAGTCGAATTGGACTCGAGGTTTTGTTTTGGCCGCTTGAGGAAGCAGGTGATTTTCGATTGTCCGTTAAAAGTGGAAAAAGAGCAATATCGATCAGTGATTCGATTCTTGTTTTTGGAAGGGAAATCGCGCAGCACAATCAAAGAGCGACTGGATGCCGTCTACGGTGAGCCTTCTCCTTCGATGGCAACCGTCAAAAATATGTTCAACGAGTTTAAACGTGGTCGCACGACGGTTTTTGATGAGCCTCACCCATCCGATAACGCCGATAACGTGGGCCGATAACGTGGCGAAACTCCACAATCTCTAATTGGCAGACCGCCGACTGAAGGTGCGAAAGATAGCTGAGACAGTGGGCATCTCAAAAGACCGCATGGGTCATATTCTGCATGAAATTTTGGGCATGAGATAGCTATCGGCGTGATGGGTGCCGCGACAAGCGCGTCCGTGAGAGCATTTCAGAACAGTGTTTGAAGCTGTTTAAGCGTAATCAGAAGGAGTTCCTGCGTCCTTTTGTGACCGTCTACGAAACATGGATCCACTGGCACACACCAGAGAAAATGAACAGTCGAAACGGTGGACTGCACCCGGAGAACCTGCTCCGAAGAAGGCAAAAGACTGCCGGATCGGCCGGAAAGGTGATGGCCACCATTTGCTGGAATTCTCAAGGTATGATCTTCGTCGACTATCTTGAGAAGGGCAAAACGGTGACAGGACCCTACTACGCCGAATTACTGGGCCGATTCGACGCGGAATTACAAAACAGCGGCCACATTTGGTGAAGAAAAAGGTACTCTTCCACCATGACAGTGCGCCAGCTCACACCTGCGCCGTCGCCACGGCGAAATTGGTCGAAAGGGGCTACGAAGTTGGGCCCCATTCAGCGTATTTTCCAGATTTGGCCCCGAGTGATTTTTTCTTTTTTCCCAACTTGAAAAAGTAACTTGCCGGACAAAAATTTGAGTCGAATGAAGAAGTTATAGCCGCCACAGAAGCCTACTTTGCAGCTTAGGAGAAAACGTATTTTTCTGACGGCATCAAGAAGTTGGAGGCTCACTGGGTCAAGTGTATAGAGTTGAAAGGGGACTATGTTGAGAAATAAATCGACACCATTCCGAAATTTTCGTTTTCCTTTTGAAGGCGAAGTACTTATTGGACCGCCCTCGTATAATACCTATTTTCCAAGTGGTTCCAGATATACCGCAGACATGCCGAGCAGCAGGCCAAGGGAAGCTTGTACCTGTTCCATCACAGGCGGGCACCTAGAAGCACTGGGGATCGAACCTCGCACCATCCGCATATGAAGCAAATACTTAAATCACTAAGCGGCCGCATAAAAATAAATACTATTGCAGTGCAACTTTGCTGCAGATTAGTGGTTAACATTTATGCTAGCTTGAGTGATTTCTGAGAAGGAGCAATATCTGTATAAACAACATTTATGGATAGCCTTGAGACACCAAATTTCAACCTTTAGAATGTGCATAACTTCTTGAATGTATTTTGGAAATTACTACGAATCTAGGTACAAGCTCATGAGTAGCTTCATTACTGGAATATTCAGCATTGTTTTTTCCTGATTTTGGTACAGGGCACTTTTTCGTATTAACCCAGACCATGGAAGCAAGGCTAAGAAAAAAGCAAGGAAAGATAATCCAAAAGTCTTCAGTTTTACAAAAAAAAAATCGTGGATTCTGAATGGAATGTTTCGGTGAGTAGCACAACTCCTCACTGCATTTTCTTGAGGTAGAAGTATCGAATACAACGGACAATAGCAGTTGTCCATCCTACTACTACAGCAAGTGAACTTCACATGCTAAAACTTCTGGCTAAAGTCTAGCTTTATAAGTGCACAAAAATAAAGACAACAATCTAAACACATTTTTTTTGGGCAGCTTGGTTCGCCCTATGCCCGAGTAGCTTCTGCTGGAGTTGCCACTTGTGCATTTTCCAGGAGTTCTGTATGGATGAAAAATATTGCAAATACAACCTGGCCTAAAACTATTTTGCTGATCATTGTTGCTACCTGTTTTTTACCTGTTATTGTTAAATTTAATTTCACACAGTCTTGTTAGCGTCAGTCTACCTACTTCGATTTCATTACACGCAGCAGAAGTTGACAGTAGTTGATGTGGAGTGACCTGAGAGCAGCTGCGTTACCTGTTTAATAGGCGAAGTGTTTTGTGAACTTCATGCAATGTAAATAGGGGGTCGTCGTTTTGCAACTAGATTGCAGATGAGGCATATGTCAAATATCTATTCTGACCAAGCAAGTTCCGCTTGGAAAAGTGATAAAATTGCAATTAGCAAAAGTGTCAGGTATAGAGCGACTACCTATGCAATGGTATTCATTGTATGCTTAGCAGGGGCGTAGCCAGAAATTTTTTTTCGGTGGGGAGTGGGTGATTCAACCATACGTTATGTATGTTCGTGCATGCGTTTGTATGTGAGCATGTATATATACGCAAGCAAATCTGAAAACTTTCGGGGGGTTTCAACCCCCCAATTCCCCTTGGTTACGCCACTGATGCTTACAGGAGACATCAGAGAAATGGAAGTCCAGGGTTTTTAAGTAAAAATTTATAGTGAATTTTTTAGCGCTTTGAACTTTTGTGATCATAATGTTTTATTATTTGAATCACGAGAAAATTTCAGAGGTTTATGGAGAAACAAAAAAAGTGAAGCACTAGGGTGGACCTAACAAGGAGTTAGAAGAAAACCTAATGTTCAACTGGTAAGGAACATAACATCAGTTAACCATAAGACGTGAAAGAATAAAACTGATAAATAAATACTTTTGCTTTGGTCATGCAGTTGCCATTAACTATTACCATTAGGAGGTAAATAATTATGAAGCTAAGATTCGGGTGAAATACACTTCGCCGGTACTCAGAGTGTCAGGACGACAGCTTGCAAAAGCTATATCTTACCATTACTCGCCATATAAGAGAGAGGATAATAGATAGGGTTGAGATTAAATTAAAAATGAAAGGGACGGAAGAGAACCGAATAAAGTACAAAATGAATGCTAGTAATGATATAGTTGCTGAAATCAAGAAAAATATATGAATGAGCAGTGCATTAAGTGTAAACAAAATAAACAGATCGTCACTTTGGATGAAGGTGTGGATTCGAAGCAACAGCAAGTGTTGTAGTGGTGAAAAAAAACGACATGGGAAGCTGAAACTATTAAATCTAGGGCGCTGAGGCTGGCGCAGCTACTAGGTCACGGTTAATAGAAGGAAAGCTGGACATGCCTTGTTTCAGAGAGGACATGTTTAGGCTGATGATAGAAGTAAAGCACAGACAGAGGTACTCAGACATCTGTCTCTTTATAAACGATTTCTTCTTTCATATAAAGGTTCCGTGAGAAGACCAACGTCTGAAATCACTCTACTCTCTCAGTGCTGTATTGGCTGTGGCCGCTCATTATATGCTAACAGCCTGAGTACTGTAATTTAAACCTCCATAGCCTAAAACTCACATCGTAGGTTGTGTTATATAGTCTCTCCAAGCGTAGCACCAATATTGTATTGTCTTACGCTCGTTTGTTTCTTTTTTGCAGATTTTTGAAGACTTGAAAAAGTACAAGGCGGATCAAACTGTTACAAAGAGATTATGATAGTTATTTCTTTTGCCTGGAATGGACATATGCCAAATGCAGAATCCAGGTGCGTGAAGAATTTTAATAAATAGTAGTATCGCCCATTTCCACTGCATTGCCTTCCTGCAGAACATATTTACCCTTCACTTTTTTACAGCAGTGTCCCAATCCAAGCATGCAGTTTTTTTGCTTTGTCTGAGTGCTATCGGTACCTGTATAGTAGAAATACAGCAAAACTGCAACTGCGTAAATCAGGCCGAATGAATTTCACACCATGAAATAGCGTGGGCATTGAAGATCGAGAACATCTTTTGTGTACATTACAAATCACCTAAGTTGACACATGTGCATGACTTCCTATCCAGTAGTTTGGGTAGCCAGTTACCTATACGTAAAAGGGCTGTTAGTATTCATTTTGCAAAGCAAAGCTAGAAAACGAGCAAAACGCCGTTGTGCTTATTTCACAGGCCGCGTCATATAATACGGCCTAAAGGTTAGAAAGTGAGAAAATCTCAGTATGAATGTTTCACAGTAAACTCGATGTTTTACAGCGGGCTACAACACGAGAAAACGTTGCTGCTGAGGTTTTACAAACCACCGTGTAACGATGAATATACTGTGTAACCACCGTATATTTAATGGCTTAAACACTAGAAAACACAAAATTGGTGCAACGTACATTTTACCGTCTGTGGTTTATTGTTACTGGAAAAATATTATGGAGTGACAAACAGTGGCAAGAATTTTTCTATGCGATATCATTATATAGACAGCATGCATGCCGTAAACTTGAAAAACGGGTCACAATTTTTTTTACGGTGAGAGTTTGGTAGCATCAGCTGCCAGTGCTTTCACCGTGTAAACTACGGTGAATTTTTTACAGTGATACCACGTAGGATAGATCCAAGAGCTCCCTTTGGAACATTTATAACAATTGGCTGGAGTGGATTAAACTTGCGAATGGAATGAGATTCAATAGATGGACGTGATGCTCCTGTGCTTTTAGCTACAACGACCATTTAAAGGTGCTTGCAAGACTTAGATTTAAGGCAAGAAAGAAATTATATTGGCGGAGGAATTAGAAGTTTCTATTACGTCAGTAGGTGACCCTTGGTTCTTCAGGAAACTTTTCTAAAGCATTTGTTGCTTGCAAGTATTCGATAATACTTGGAAGGCACTTGAACATTTCGTTATAAATGCTAGCGGCTGCTTGGGCTGCACTTTTCGGTCTGTTCTAGCTAGTGACAGCAGCCCGTTTGGTTTACAGGCTTCGTTATAGGCCTAGTTTAGCGCGTCGTGCAGCTAATTTCTTTCAACAAATGTTACCTTTGGAATGGTCAACGTGGTGAGCGTAGTCATTGTCGTCGCTACAGATCCTTCTTTTAGGCCAAAAGTAGTGCTGCTCGGGAAATGTGGTCGCAATAGTAGAGAAAGCAGCACAACTCGAAATTTGGCTCACAGGTTCAGAGTAGTACTCACGATATTCTAATACGGAAATTCAGGGTGTTGTGAAGAAATTTAAGGCCTTGCTCCTATTAAATGCGAATCATTTTTTAGCGAACGTCAGGCACTTTGTTCGTTTCTGTCTGATTGTCTGTCTGTCTAGCCGCTACGTCTGGGCGCTCGCCTGATCGTCTCCATAAATTTTATTATACCAAAATTAGCATAGCAGGGGATCAGTGTGTGATGAACCTGATTGACTGGTCATGACATGCATAACGCAAAACGCCTGTCGCATACGTCATGAAACCATTTGCTCCAGTCACGTGTGGCACATACCCGCATACCACAGCTCATGTTATGCGGGTATGTGCCACAGGTGATTCCCAGTCTCAATCAACAAAGTAACCGCGAACATACACTTTGAAAACGCAAGGCAAGTGAGGGGAGCTGAAGATAGAGCGCCCCTGGAAGACGCACGACTGCCATCCACTCGTTTACGTGGTCCGCTAGAATGACGCAGTGTTCTCTTCATTTCTTATGGGGCTGGGCGATGGCCACATGCTGACCTAGTATGACGTCAGCTTGATTGAGAGCCGCTTTTGTGACACTGGAAGAGGCCGCCGCTAAGTGCCCTGACGGCATGCGGCTATACCATACAGCAATGCGGACTTCGACCGGCATTACGCACGTTGCCTCGTCGCACGTTGCACGTATTCTCCCTCCACACAACAGAAACTCTACGTGGTGCATGGTATCGACACACCTCTCCTTGGTTACGAGGCGATTGTTGGTCTCGGAATCATCCAATTCGTTGACGATGTACCTCAAGACCACAAAATTGCTACGCTTTAATCTGCCCCTCAAGCCGCGGCTCCACTCTTCTCAGGCTTGGGTACAATGCCTGACGAGTATCACATTGGCATCAAGCCAGGAGTAGTGCCATTCTCCTTGCCCGTACCAAGAAGGGTCCCTATACCGCTTTTGGGAGTAGTGAAAAGAGAGCTTGACAAGCTAGAGCGAGATGGTGTGATTCGACGAGTTGAGAAACCAACGCCGTGGTGCACCGGACTTGTAGTCGTTCCGAAATCATCCGGTGGTTATCGACTGTGTGTGGACTTAACAAAACTTAACCAAGTGGTACTCCGTGAGCGCCACCTTATGCTAATGGTCGACCAGGTGATTGGACACATTGGACCTGCAACAGTATTCTCCATGCTGGATGCCCAAGCAGGATTCCACCAGGCGCGACTCTCTGAAAGCTCGCAAGAGTATACAACGTTTATTACTCCGTTCGGACGCTGCTGGTACTGACGCTTGCCCTTTGGAATAACATCTGCTCCAGAAGGTTTCCAGCGTCAGATGTCTCGCACTCTTGAAGGAACCGAAGGATGCGTCAACATGGTTGACAATATTCTGGTGTTGGGCAGAGATAGAGCGGAGCACGGCCGCCGTCTTCGGGTTGTTCTTCAGAAACTTCAAGATGGCGGGATCACTTTGAATGCCTCCAAATGCCCCTTTGGTGTTTCGGCAGTCAAATTTCTTGGTGTCATCGTCAGTGCCGATGGCGTGGCGCGTGACCCAGATACGGTAGCTGCTATTTCGGAGTTGTAGCCTCCGACTGACTTGGCTGGAGTTCGACGCTTCCTCGGCATGATCACCTACATTGGACGCTTCTTGCCGAACCTCTCGACTGTGACTGCACCTATTAGGCTGCTGCTGAACAAGAATACTACTTGGAGCTGGGGACCTGCTCAAGTCACAGCCTTTGAGTCGCTGAAGCAAATGGTGACTTCAGGTGTCTGTGTAGCCAGGTATAACCATGAGCTTACAACAACTGTACCTGCAGACGCTAGCTCCTATAGACTTGGAGCCGTACTTTTGCAAGACCAACAAAATGGTGAAATACGTGTAGTTGCTTTTGCATCAAGAGCTCTCACAACTGCAGAGCAGAAATACAGCCAAATCGAAAAGGAAGCTCTGGATGCTGCGTGGGCAGTCCAAAGGTTCGACGACTTCTTGCGGGGTCTCCAGTTTATCATTGAGACCGATCATCAACCACTTGTCAAGCTGCTTGGTTCAGCTGACCTCGATGTCATGCCTCCGAGGGTGCAACGTTTTCAGATACGACTGCTTCCGTACCAGTTCTCTGTCAGATACATGCCAGGCTAATTCCTAGCCACTGCAGACACGCTGTCCAGGGACCCTCAAGTTTCACCTCCAGTTTCAGCAAACAACGTGGAACTCTTCGTATCCCAGGTACTTACGGCTCTTCCCTCTACTTTGGCAGTACGTCTCGATAACTTTAAAGCCCAGCAGGTTGTGGATCGAGAATGTGCTAACCTGGTAGAATACTGCACTAGAGGCTGGCCTAGACATGATCGATTACCCCTTAACATGACTTCTTTTTGGAAACATCGCAGCAACTTCTCTGTCTGTGAAGGCTAGGAAATGATGGTTGAACGGCTCGTTGTACCAAATGTTTTGCGCAAGAACATGCTGGAATTGCTGCACGATGGCCACCAAGGCATCAACCGGTTTTTCGTTTTAGCCAGAAGTTCGCCCTGGTGGCCCGGTATCACTAGCCAACTCGACAGCCATATCCAACTCTCGTTCTTGCGCTACCACTAGAATCCAGTCAGCTGAGCCTCTAATCTGCACTAAGACTTCCTCGTCACCTTGGGAGCAAGTCGCCTTGGATTTATTCCATCTGGATGGTCAAGATTTGTTGCTTGTAGTGGACTACCGCTCTAGATATCCGGAAGTTATTTCACTGCGGTCCACGTCGGCTGATGCGGTCATCCTTGCAGCTAAAAGCATTTTTGCACGACATGGCATTCCAGATACCATGATCAGCGACAATGGGCCACAGTTTGCTTGTACAGTATTTCAGAACTTTGCTGAGGTATATGGATTCCGGCATATTACAAGTAGTCCCCTTATCCGCAATCCAACGGGGAAGTAGAGCGCATGGTCCGCACCATTAAGGACATGTTTAAAAAAGCCAATGATCCATTCTTGGCATTGCTCGCTTACCGTAACACCCCGGGTATCTGCGGTTATAGTCTAGCTGAGCTCCTGATGGGGCGCTCCCTTCGGACGCGAATCCCAGTTCTGAGAAAAAGCTCAGGCCGGACTGGCCGTCGACTAATGACTTTGAAGACAGGGACAGAAGACAACGACAAGATTAGGCAAGGAATTTCGACACACACCACGCTACAAAGAATCTCCGTGCACTGAAAGAAGGGGAAGAAGTGTGGGTGCAAGACGCCAAAGTGTGGGCTGCAGTTCTGAGTGCTGTTCAAAGGCCACGCTATTATGTGGTCCAGACGCCCAACAGTGTCCTAGTCAGGAATCGTCATCTTGTCCCAAGCGTCAGTTCCCCGTCTACTTTATGCACTCTACCTCTTCGAGAAATTCATCCAAGACGCCCTCGCCCATGCAACAGTGCGAATCATGAACATCTTGTCCCAAGCGTCAGTTCCCCGTCTACTTTATGCACTCTACCTCTTCGAGAAATTCATCCAAGACGCCCTCGCCCATGCAACTGTGCGAATGTTCATGAACATAATACTGAATCTCCAGGCCTGGTGTCGGATACTCCAGTAGACGGTGACTGTAGCCAGGATGCTGCAATTGGCCAGTCGGCGACGGACAACCTGCAGAATGAAAGTGTACGAGTTCCTGGGTCTCCCGGTGCTCGATATTCACGTTACGGAAGACGTCTGAAAACTCCATGCAGACTGAGGTTCGGACCTTGTTACTCATGTGTGCGAGATTGAGATTCCGGGGTGTAGCCCTCAATCTCGAGATTTTACGAGATTTAGGGCTACACCCCGGAAATCATAATGTTCTAGTTTAGTAAACAGAGTTTGATGGTGTATTCTGTCAAACGCCTTAGAAAAATAAATATATATACCCAGTGTTAGCTTCTTTTCTTCAAGTCCCTTTAAGATGATTTCTTTTTGTTCTAGTAAAGCGTGTTCACTTGATACACCTGGACGAAAACCGAATTGTTCTGACGCAATCAAAGAATGCTTATCGCAGAATGATACAATTCGCTTACAGATAACCTTTTCTAGCCCTTTAGAAGTAACAGGCAATATTGTGATTGGACGGTAATTTGATGAATCATTCTTATTTCCCGATTTGTACAACACGCTAACTTTAGCGTGCTGCATTTTCTCGGGAAAAACTCCTGTGGCTAGACACAAGTTGAGCAGAGAGGTAAGTGGAGGTACTAGAAGGTCAAGTACGGGTTTAATTGGCCCAATTTGAATGTCATCGATATCGCGCACTTCACTATTCTTGAGGCCTATAAAAGTGGAATGTACTTCCTGTTCAGTTACTGGTTCTAAGAACGCAGATTTCATATTTGATGTGCCCATAAATTGCAAAATAGAGCGTTTGTCCACACTTGACGTGCTATTTGAGACCAGAGTCGTGAAATATTTGTGGAAACTATTTGCCAGTTTTTCACCGCGAAGTATTTCATTATGCACTACGAGCTCCAGTTCCTTAGTTTGGCGAGTACGAGAGTGCATCAGACGAATGATTTCCTGCCATAAAACATCACTACGAGAACTTGCCCTCTCAACTAGGTTTAGAAAATAAGCATTCTTTTTGTTACGTAAGGTTTTGTTTAACGAGTTTCTAAATTTCTTGAATTCGGCCAGATCACTGCTGTCTCTACTCTTGATAAATCTATGATATAAAGCATTCTTTTTACGAATAAAAAGCATTACGATATAAAGCATTCTTTTTACGAATCAGTCAGCTTAAAGCAATAGTGATATGCATTTTGTAAAAGATTCATCAAAGTATCGTAAGCCTCATCAGCATACTGAAGTTTAACCTTGCAATATGGTGTCTAAATTGCTCCAAAGTTTTTGAGTTGATTTGCTGTATTTGATAGGATACCAAAGGACTTGATTTTAGTTGTCTAGAAACCGTATTCTTTTTGTATATCATGTATATAGGGAGGTGATCGCTCATATCCGATATAACGGAACCTGATGTCATGGAGTCGTTTCTATTATTCGTGATAAATAAGTCTAGAAGACTTTCAGAATGAATGCTGACACGAGTTGGTTCGTTTAATGTGACTGTACATGCATAAGAATCAAGCAACAGCTGGAATGAACGTGACGTTGCATTACTTTGTAAAAGGTTGATGTTACAGTCACCACCTATTACGACGCACAACCTATTTGTGCCTACAAAAATTAGTAGCCTTTCAAGGAAGACATAGAACTTTTCAACACACCCACCAGGTGGGGGATAAAGAACAACATAAACATGGTTATCTTGGTTTAGTGCTAGAGCTTCGTAATCCGGTGTGATCGTTGTAAATTCGGTGAGTAAGCTACAAGATAGCTTTTCCGAGATTAACTGCAATACACCTCCCCCTCGGCGGGAAGATCTATTCAAGTGAAAGCTATTATAGCGTGGTAATCTAAACACTTCCTCCTCGCATGTGTACCAGGTTTCATAACCATAATAATGTCAAACCTGAAGGAAAATTCATCTCGGAAGGTGTTGAGCTCATCGCACTTATTCCGAGCCTATCGTGCAGTGCAGTGTAAAAATGCCAGGTGAGCGCCATCGTTCTGATGTGCGATATCATTTGGTGACGCCACGTTTAAGAAAAAAAGTAAAACAGTAAGCTAAAAATGTGTGACGGGTGGTCACCTACTTTACGAAGCGAGACCACCTTCGCGCATCTTATCTAGGTCTGCTTCGCTGGTTATCTGGATAGCACGAGATGTGTCTGTTTTTCGAGCGAACACCTTGCCACCCCTGGTCCATGCAAATCGCCAGTTCAGTTCTCGTTTTCGTGCAGTTGTCATCCCAAGTAGCTTCTCTAGTTTTGGGCACAAATGCATTCATGCTCCGGAAGGGGGGATGTAGAGGGCGCGTAGAAAATAATGACTAGTCGCGCCCTCATGCTTATGTAATGAGTGGTCAATAATAAAGGGGGGCTTTTGTAACGCGACTCTCGTGCGTACCTTGTGACGGGCGTCCTAGGGTATTGCCCTTAGCAGCAGAGCATCTCGACAGATACCGCGCGAGAAAGGGGTGTTCGCGACTCCCCCGTCGGATTCCGCGTAACCCGTCCACGATGGAAGGCCTGGCTCACTCGACCACATGTGCAGAAGCCCCCTCCAGAAAAATATGGAGATTAGCGCCTCCGTCTGAGCACCGACCTGGGGAGAAAGCAACCCGGTGCATGCACAATGGCTTCTGCCATATTGAATTGCAGGGCAAATTTAACAAACCATGCAAATTAAACAATGACAAGATAGGTCCAACTGGGTAAAGATATGGGGCTTACTTGGCCCTCCCCTTAGATGACATGGGGGGGGGGATGGTGGGCCAGAGGAGGCACTCTTCCCCTCCCCCCTCTGTGTGCACGCCTATGATAACACTCTGACGTTATCGCCAATATTCCTCTAGAGATACCGTGCAGTGGAGTGTTCCAGTGTGACTGCAGCGCCGGAACGCATAGCCTAGCGGATAAAAAAAGCAATATTGAGACGGGGCTGGTCAAAATGGAACGCGATGCGCGTCTCTGCGTGCCCCACGTGGCCACTGTCAGGGATCTTGGGATGGGCCACAGGGAGCAACACAGCTCCCTGTGATCAGTGGACGGTGCCTATGGGCAAGTGCTATGTAGAGGACAAAGACGAAGCAATAAAGCGGGCCTGCGAACCAATCATCATCAGTATCCACGTGGCTCGTGCGCTGCCAGCGAAACAGCGTAGTCCCAGAAGGACTTCAAGGTCAGCCACACCGTCTATTCGAAGGCTTTCCTCGACTGTGGCTTCGAGGGTGGGAGCGAGCACGACGCTGCCTCGGATCTCAGCAACCGGCTTAGCGCGTCCAGCACGACGATGAGAGACGCGTCAGCATCGTTCGTCAGCGACAGCCTGCTGGCGACAGCCCAGGGCTCTTACGTCACTTCGATCTCGCCGACACTGCAGGAGGCGGATACTAGCTTGGATGCGTTGTTTCAGCTGAGCAGTGCTCCTGCATCGAGTGCCACCAAACGGAGCGCCCCTCGATGCAGAGTCGACCTGGCGTGCGGCTGCATGGATGTTATTCCTAACGGCCAGGTTCGAATCGCCTACGCCGGGCAGGATGCAGCGCCAATACCTACCCGATCGGATGGACAACGCAGATCTGCTAACGGTGGCCGGACAACTGAGGTTAGTACCCTGCCATTTCGGCACAACCCACACATGTCTGAGTGCATAATAGCTACTAACGTTGTAGGACAAGTCATACATCTTATTAGTGTCTCTGCTTTTACGCTTCCCTTCAGCTTGCCCTATCGGTCTTAACAGTTTTATCTATTACTCTTTCAACGAATTACATTTTTAAAACAACTACGTTCGCTACTAAGTACTATTACTGAAACCTAATGATCCGCTGAATGAGATGGTACGCATCAGCCTTGAGAAATTATCTTTGCAGTGTCCGAAAGTATGGGATTAAATATATTACAGTAGTCTCTGCTCAACTTTCACTATGAAGTTTAAATTGTGATCACAGCGCCATGTAAGACACGAGACAGAGCGTAACGAAGACGAATCGCAATCGCAATAGAGTGGAAAGAGGAAGCCAGTTCCAGACGTGCAGTAGAAGAAAACGTGCCGGTAGCGGTTTTAACAGTGAAGCTGCTGAAACATGAGGCTGTGCCATCCGTCGTTTAAAAAAACTCGGCGGGTGTGCTGCTCCACAGAAGCAGGTATGTGCCACGCAGATCCTAGCGTAGCATAGCCTTCGTCTTCGTTGCTCTCTGTCTCGTGTCTTACTTTGCGCTGTGATCGAAATTAAAAATAGAATACCAACTAGCCCACACCCAGACCTCGTTTCATTATCAGTCTTAGTAGCAACAGGTTACGATATTTCGATGAATGATATTCGCTGGAGAATCGCGAGCTCTCCCACGAACTGTAAAACTGCGCTTTAATTATGCTTGCTGTAATACGTATGTGGAATAGAGTGTAGCTCTGTATTTACTGTTTTCTCCGTTTCCCACTATTTGGCTGGCGATTGTCTGCAAGCTATGAAGACAAAACTGTGCATAGGCAAAAATCAGATGTATGCATTAAGGGACAAGGAAGGCAAGGTCACAACCAATATGGATAGAATAGTTGAGGTAGCGGAAGAGTTCTACAGGGATATGTACAGCAGCCGAGACAGTCAGGATGATAACGTAAGAAGCAGTAATAGCCCAGAGGAATCTGACATCCCACCAGTACTGACAGAAGTAAAGAAAGCCCCAAGGGAATGCAAAGAGGCAAAGCCGCTGGTGAGGATCAGGTAGCATCAGACATGTTGAAAGACGGTGGAGCGATTATGTTAGAAACACTGGCCACCCTGTATACGAAGTGTCTCTCAACGGGTAGGATACCAGAATCTTGGAAGAATGCCAACATCATCTTGATCCATAAGAAAGGGCACGTCAAGGACCTGTAAAATGACAGGCCCATCAGCTTACTGTCCGCTGTCTACAAGCTATTTACAAAAGCAATTGCTTACAGAATTAATACGACATTAGAGTTCAATCAACCAAAGGACCAGGCAGGATTTCGTACAGGCTTCTCAACAATAGACCATATTCATACTATCAATCAGGTGATAGAGAAATGCGCGGAATACAACCAACCCTTATACATAGCCTACATAGATTACGAGAAAGCATTTGATTCGGTGGAGATATCAGCAGTCATGCAGGCACTGTGGAATCAGGGCATCGACGAAGCCTATATAAACATAATGGAAGAAATGTACAGCAGATCCACAGCCACTATAGTCCTCCATAAAGAAAGCGACAGAATCACAATAAAAAAGGGCGTACGGCAGGGAGACACGATCTCTCCAGTGCTATTCACCGCGTGTTTACAGGAGGTTTTCAGGGCTCTAGATTGGGAAGAATTAGGGATAAGATTTAATGGAGAGTATGTCAGTAACCTGCGATTCGCTGATGACATTGCATTGCTGAGTAACGCGGGAGACGAATAACAGATCATGATTACTGAACTGGTTACGGAAAGTAGAAGTGTAGGTCTGAAAATTTTCATGCATAAAACTAAAGTACTGTGAAACAATCTTGGCAGAGAACAGCGCTTTGCGATAGGTGGCGAGACACTGGAAGTTGTAAAGGAATGCGTCTACTTAGGACAGGTAGTAACCGCGGAGCCGAACCATGAGAGTGAAATAACTAGAAGAATAAGGATGAAATGGGGCTCATTCGGCAAGCATTATCAAATCACGAATGGTAGTCTACCACTATCCCTCAAGAGGAAGGTACATAGCAGCTGTATCTTACCGGTACTTACTTACGAAGCAGAAAACTGGAAGCTTACAAAGAGGGTTCAACTTAAATGGAGGACGACGCAGCGAGCGATGGAACAAAAAATGATAGGTGTAACCTTAAGAGACAGGAAGAGAGCACAGTGGGTCAGGGAACAAACGGGGGTTTGGGATATCATAGTTGAAATCAAGAAGAAAAAATGGATATGGGCCGGGCACGTAGCACGTCGGCACGATAACCGGTGGTCATTAAGGGTAACTGACTGGATTCCAAGAGATGGAAAACGCGCGAGGGGGAGACAGAAAATTAGCTGGGTAGATGAGATTAAAAAGTTTGTAGGTATAACGTGGCAGCAGAAAGCACAGGAACGGGTTGATTGGCGGAACATGGGAGAGGCCTTTGCCCTGCAGTGGGCGTAGACAAGCTGATGATGATGATGATGTCTGCCACGGTTGCTTTCAGCGTATTTTGTCGGTGCATCTGCACGTTTGTCATGTGCGTGCTGCCAGGAAGCATTCGCGAGTAGAATGATTAGGAAAGCTTCAATTTGCGCTAGTTGGTACGGCATTGTAACATAGATGCGCTGAGCGAAATGCACAAACGAGTAAAGGAACAAGAAGACAGGACTAGTGGTCCTGTCCACTAGTCCTGTCCTCTTGTTCCGGTACTCGGTTGTACATTTCGCTCAGGAAGCCAGTCCCAGACGTGCAGTAGCAGAAAACGTGCCGGTAGGGGTTTTAACAGCAGAGCTGTTTAAACTTGAGGCTGTACGAACCGTCGTTGGTTCGCGATGGTTTTTGGAACATCCTACAGCGGGCTTACGATGCGGGTCTGTTAGTCCACATATCCTGCCCAGTTTTTCGGGCGCAGAAAACACTACTTTAATGTCCACACGATGAGCCATTTTCTTCAGTTTGTGCGCCGTTCTGTGCAGGCGCACAGGCGAAGAGTAAGAGCAGAGTGGCAGTAGTGCCCTATCTGCACAGAACGGCGCACAACCTGAAGAAAATTGCTAATCGTGTGGACAATAAAGTAGTGTTTTCTGCGCCCGAAAAACTGGGCAGGATATGTCGACTAACAGACCCGCATCGTAAGCCCGCTGTAGGATGTTCCAAAAACCATCGCGATCCCCTCGTGGACTGTGTACAAGAGGTAGTATACGAGCTCCCGTTGACCTGTGGAAATAAGTACATAGGTCAGACGGGAAGATGCCTTAACGACCGACTTCGCGAGCATAGGTTAAACGTTACTAACAAGAATAATTACGGTCATTTGTCTGTGCATTGTTTGGAGTGCGGTTGCGCATCATTGTATGCTTCATCCACTGTTCTGGCGAAGCACAAAGATAAAGACGTGCGGGAGATTATTGAAGCCCAAGCTATCTCTCGCTATAGTGACACGTGTGTGAGCGCACCGTCAATTGATCTTTTGGATAGGGAGAGGGCCTTTCTGGTTGGCTAGAGTGTAGAATGAGGTGGCGCACTGTGCATGGATAAATAGATTGCTGTTTCCTGGAAATAAAAGTGTTGAAGTTAGCGCATTGTGGTGTCGTCTCTCCTTCGTCCTTGTCTGCTAGCCCTGAAGATGGTGCCTAATCAGGCTTTCCGTGGTTCGTGCAGGCCAATTCGTTCGTTTTTCACGAACGCTCGCCGGCGTGCGCACGTCCTCCACGGAGAACGCCATTTTCTCGGTTAACTGCCAGACCGACGTCACCAAGCTCGGTTTGGTACAACCACAGTTTCGCATACCGTGTAACATAAGCATAAGTGGCTTCGTTCTTTTATCGTTTCTGGTGCCGTTTTCAGTACTCAATCTAATATGTCAGTTTTTAAATGTTTGAGGCCCATGTACTTAGATTATGGTGCACGTTAAAGAACCCCAGGTGGTCGAAATTTCCGGAGTCCTCCACTACGACGTCTCTCATAATCATATCATGGTTTTGGGACGTTAAACCCCAGATATTATTATTATTATTAATATGTTAGTTTCACTGGTTGGTTGGTGAACGACTTGGAACGGGTTGCGATCAAACGTCACGTTACAGAATTCTGTCGAAATATGACAGCATGATGATAGGTGAGCCCAGTTTAATTATTAAAGGATAATTAAAGTCTCCAATGATATAGATGCTATCTGTGCGACACAATTCAGTTGCCCTATTAATACTGATGCGCAGTTCATTGGCGATGGACTGACCAGAATTAGGCGAACGTTAACAGGCGCGTATCAGTAGCTTAGTGGAAGCTTAGTGGACGCTACCCAGGTGGTTTCGAGATTTGAATCGGTGTTGACTAAGTATGAGGTCAGTGCCTTCTTCATTCCGATGAGGACGCCACCCCATCGTTTATCAGGGCGATCACGTTTATGTATATTGTATGAATGCGCACGAGAGGAAATTTCGTCGACTGCGATGTAGAATTCGACCATATTTCTGTAAGAATTATTATGTAAGATTCAGTATCATCTAGAAAAGACGAGAGAAGGTCACGTTTTGACACAAGGCTACGGATGTTGGCGTATGACACTGATAATGAATGATGAGTGATACGTGTTCTGGACTGGTGGGGATAGTTTGCGCATATATTGCTGTCTATCAATCTGTTTGTCGGCACAACACTCTGTGTTATTATGTCATATACGAATACCTTAGCTTCCATGAGGAATTTGTCAAAACACAGTCTGAAAGGTTTCTTTTGTGCCTTGGCAAAAGCTCATGGCTTTTTTCTCATTCTTCGCGTTGCGAGCAAAGTATAGTATAGGTTAGCAGGGGAATGGGAAAGGGAAGTGAGGAGGACTGATATAATGGTGAGGAGGAGGAAAAGAAGGAGGTATGAAAGCGGGCAACTGTGAAAGCAGCTCCTAGCATAACATAGGCTTGCATAGTAAAGCATAGCAAGGGGGTGGGAAACGGAAGTGAGGGTGAGGAGGACTGATGTGAAGCTGAGGAAGGAAGAAATGAGGGGAGAGAGTAAAGCATGGCATATCTTTTTATTGTATTGCTTAGCAAGGGAATGGGAAATGAGGATTAGCTGGGCTGATGTAAGGGTGATAACGAGGAAAATCGGGAGGGGAGAAAGCGGGTATGTGCCAAGCACCTCCTAGCATTGCAAGCCAAGCATAGTATATTATAGCAAGGTGGTGGGAAAGGGAAGTGAAGGTGAAGGAAAAGAGGAGCTTAGAATGACGGAGGGCTGAGCTAGTTGGTAGGTATTCACGCTGAAAGACTGCGCGAGCAAACACTGGACAGAAGAGACAAATCAAGACACTGCAAGCGCCGACTAACAACTGGAAAGGCGCGCAACGGCGGAAAAGAAAGGTGGCCCAAAATCACATCTGCGCATGACCACGTCTTAGGTGATAGCTATCCACGCGGCACGTGTGGGAGTCTACGTGAAAGATAACTAAAGGCATTTGATTTCTTCTTTAGGCAAGTTAATTGACGGTTGGTTCACGCATGCGCTACCGCTGTCATCGGTATACATTACCTCATCCATTAGGCGCGTTTCTTCATTCCTGTGGGTGCACGAAACTGCGCATTCATGGAATTTCGGCGTCCATTTACACTCTCGACAATGTAAAGATGGACGGTGAGCCTCCGGTTAGCGATCTCTTATGTTCCAATAACCTCCTAGTTTACACAGCGGCCCGTCTGTCCAGCGTAGAGGCGGCCCCAGCTAAAAGAAACCTTTTACCCCACACTTGTTCGGCAATCAGTGAATTTGTTGGTATGCTTTACGAAACAAATGTCCGTCCACTTCTTTTCTATTACTCGCCCATTTGTTCTCTACAAAGCGGCCTATATCTTGCCTGGAATATTTGCATCTGTAAAGACAACATTAACGTCGTATCGATTTCCCACTTTTTTAGCCTGTGAGATACGCAATGAATGTAAAGAATACCTGCGACACGTTTTGTTCCCTAACGTTTTCTGCAACCCTGCTCGGACTTAATAAAACCGACTTTCTTAAGCGTTCAGCGACAGTGGCCACTACAACGAGGATAAGCTAAATCTAAAAGACGCCCAACCTGTGTGTTAAAGCTGGCACTCATTTTGCGCTCACACGACTTGGTGATGGAAGACCCAAGGAGGTTTAAAAAAAACTTCTGGAGTGGAGGCGGCGCGCCGCCGCTGAAGCCGACGACCGCCATATTGCTCCAGGCAGAAAACGTGTGGGTCGTCGCTTGAGCCCGCGCGGAAGTTCCACAGATGGCGAATTTCTCCACTCCTTTGGTGACAAGCGAGTGTTATGGATGTCTCGTTTGTTGGACTGCAATCCACTCAATAACCACATTTACAATTTGTCCAAGATTGCCAAGCTGTACATAAAAAACGCCGGGCCTGCACGGAGCGCGCAGCACAGTCACAGTGAAATCTGGAAGAGCGGCCTCTCTAGAGCCCGTTCTAAACTCCCTTGGGGAAAGCAATACAAGTAAACTTGCAAGGTACCCACTACGCCGCAAATCATAATTTTTGTAAGGTAGGGAAGCACTCACTATGCCATTATTCATCTTTCTGCGAATAGTGAGGTACCCGCTACACATCTGTAAGGCATTATGTGAACTTTGTTGATGCGGCCTGTGGCTGATGACTACGAAGAATTATGGCTGAGCCTTTTGTAATGGATTTGAAGCAATTAACAACCCGGTCACTTGTTGCGAAATTAGCATTGTGTGACGCCTGGCCGTTATTTTACTCTTCTGACACGCTATGTTACACATTTAACGCGATTCCTTTCCTGGCATGACGCGTGTAAGGATTTTTTTGCAAAGGAGTTCCAGTTACTAGCGTGGCTCTGCCGTAGAATACTCGACTGCCACGCAGAGGACCCGGGTTCAAATCCCATCTGAGCCTATTTATTTTATTTTTTTGTGACTTCACGCGATAGTGGTTACGGACACCTGCGGCGGCAGGGGACAACTACCTCACTGCCGGTGTGATCTGACAACAGCTTTTGCTGTAAAATCAGATTTCACCACATTTCAAAAGAAATCGACCTTAAAAAATTGGGCAGATCCCACGTGTTGTGGGAATCTGTTTCATGCGAAGCAGTCAGCGAGTGCTTCCATGCTGTATTTTATGGCTTTGAGCCAAACGTTACGAGGTGGATCAACGTGTTTTTGTAAGTGTAGTAGCTGTGCGCACATCGTGGGCTTACTAGGCACGTCGACAACACTGGCGTTTAAAAAGTAACTTTATGGTGCAACGTGACGTCAGCCCTCACGTCAGAGTACATACGTCAGTATTATCGAAACTAAGTGCACTTTATGGTGCAACTATGTGGATATCATACGTAACTTTCGTTAATGTATTCCTCTGGAGTCGAGCAATGCTTCAATATAGCTTGCTGAATCATAGGAATACAAATGTAATGTTTATTACACTGCTATAAAAGCGGAGCCAACATTGGAACCAAAGACGTTAATCTGATATGACGCCTGTATCGTAGGAATACATACGTACTGTGTATTGCTTTCTTGCAAAATTAGATAGCCAGCACCAGAACCACACTTGACGTTGCACCACTGTTACGCCTACATAGGCTGTTTTTCCAAACCAGTTTATAGACCTAGCGTGGCTCTGTGGTAGAATACTTGATTGCCACGCAGAATCCTTGGGTTCGATTCCTGCTGTGATCCTAATATTTATTCTTTCCATTCGTCGTGTCAACGCTGCCGATGTCGGTTCTTTTAACGCTCTCGCATTTAAGTTACTATAATGTCTGTCCTCGCCGTTCCTGGGTAGATATAAACTGTCAGTCACCTGTGGCGCATACCCGTACACCGCGGCCCGTGGTAAACGGCTATGTGCCACACGCGTCTGTAGGAAAGGGTTTGACGACGTACGCGACAGGATTTTTCCGTTATTCATGTCATGACCCGACAGTCATATTCGTCAAATCTTCTTATACCCTCCCATGCCGATTTTGGTCTACACCAAGTTAAGGAGGTGATCATGAGAGCACCCAGACGTAGGCGGATAGATAGATAGATAGATAGATAGAAACGCTTGATGTGCCAAAGGTTCGCTAAGAAATGCTTCGCATTTAAAACTCCCTAAGTGCAGTAAGAACGCGGCTGACAAGGACTATTATTTTTAAAAGTTTGTAAACGAGTGTAAACAAGAGCTGCGGCAAGCTAGTCAATTGATCTGCTTTCGTATGTTTTCTTTTGCTGTGTTTAGTTTTTAAGAGCACGTGTTTCATACGGTTAGTTTCGTGACTGTCTGCATTATGATGCATTTTGAAGTTATTGTGTAACTTGTTGTTTTATCGATTCACGTATAAAGCACATTGTATATGCTTCTTTTTTCTTTTTAAATTGTATAAAAGCCGGGGCTGAATGAAATTTTATGTACCACTTAATAACTTCACCATGTACTTCGGGAATGCTGGAAGCGAATTCTACGGGTTATCAGGTACGCTTCAGCCCATGAACTATGGCGTAAAAAACTGCCTTCTTCAATCTTGCAGGACAAAAAAAAAACATCGGTCAAATAAGCGACACTAACTGTCCCGTTATCATGCTGAAACGCCCCCGCGGAAGCTCACGATTACGCTGTCCGCGCGCAAGCTGCGTTGCCTCTTGCCTGGAGCAAGATGGCTGCCAACCGGTTTCCCAGGCTTCACCCGCTCGCGTGGGCGCGTATAGGGGACCTCCACTCCAGAGTTTTTTTTTAAACCTCCTTGGGAAGACCTAAGGCAAGACATGGCTATACCGTTTTTACAGCGTGCTATGACGCTGCCGATATGCTTCACTGGTTCCGCTTTTATTTCATCGTATCCAGCCAAAACGTCATTTGACAGTTTACTAAGCATCAGCTCCGTATCTTGCGTGGTAACTGCCTCAAAAAATATAGTATTCGATAAGGGATTAAGAGCTTGCACTGACAATTCGCTACTTATATTTCCGCTATCATATTTTCCCGCATTCACGAAGTATTCATTTACTGTGTGAACTAAAGCTCCACCTGTTACGATGCAATTATTAATAGTGCTAAATAGGCGCAGGCTTTCTGGTACAAGGCAGAGTGCATGTACCTAATAGTACAGATCTCGTCACACATTTGAGTAGTGACTCCGCCTTTACACATGTATTCAACTTCGCGTTTCGGTATCTGTAGTTGCAGTTAGCAATGTTTTAACGATATATACCTGTAAGAGCACCAGAACCGCTACTTATTAGTGTTACTGCGCCTAATGACGCGCTCTAATGAGATGCTACGCAAGTCTTCAGGAACTATATATTTGCAGTGGTTGTGAGTATAGGATTACGTATAGTATAATGTAGAGACCTCTCCTGCATTTCCATTATCGGTGTTAGTAGATTTAGCTAACATGGTATCAAGGAATTATGGTCACAGGAGAGCCGCAAAGTTCATAGGAACTTTCTTTCTCTTTCTTGCTCTTTCTATCTTTATTTCTCTTTCTTCCCTTTCTTTCTATTTCTCTCTGCTTTTCTCTCTCTCTCTTCGTTTGTCCCCTTTTGTTTCTCTATTTCTTGCTCTTTGTTTCCCGCTCTCTGTTTTTTCTATCTTTTCCTTTTCCTTTCTGTTTCTTTCCTTCTCTTAACTCTCTCTTATCATGTCTTTGAATCTTTTTATGTCTTTATTTCCTTTATTTCTCGCTATTGTTCTCTTTCGCTTCCTCTGTCTCTTTCGCTTTTTTTCTTTCTATCTCTATTTTCTCTCTATGTCTCTTTCACGTGCTCCACTTTATAGGAATAGAAACTTGAGCGAGTTGGTAGACGTTGATCTTTGGTTGACACAAAGCACACAGGACGAGAACGAAGAAATAGGACCACAGGACAGTGCCTGTCCTGTGCTCCTGTTTCTTCGTCCTCGTCCTGCGTGCGCTGTTTCAACCAAAGATGCTCCACCTCGCCGAGCAGAGCTTTCGTTTAACGCTCGCACCTGCTGTACTCGCTAGTGGGGCTTGCCCAACTCCTATGACGCATACCCCCCTTCGATGTTTTGCGCGATGGAGCACAATGTCCGCTAGCCTACACAGCTTCGCTGCTAAAAGAACGCTGCTGTTTTGAAGAACCAACGAAATACGCAGCGTTAGCTAAAGGTGATGTTGTTTCTCGCTAGAAAAATGCCATGCTTTTCAGCGTACGCTATAGCTTCTGCATGCAGCAGAGTACTTCGTCAGGTGCTTTCTTGCAGCTTTCCCTGGCTGACCGGAGTTGCCCTGCGAATGGAGATCATAATACATTTGAAAGATATTTGAGTGGTGTCATTTGCTGTTTCAGGTAGAAAATCTAGTGGTGTGGACTCAAGTCCATTCTGGCTCCTATTTTAACTTGTACGAATGCTTCCAGCGCTTCAGCATTTTTGACGGCCGAACACTTCATGGAAAAGCCGTCGCCCCTGATAAGCGATAGCTTGACGGTGCGCGCGCCAGTTTCGCTCGAAGCACGGTTTAGAGCGCTGCAGTACGGCAGCGTATGAGAGCAGGCATTCACACTTCGCGGGCGTTCCTTAAACACCGGTAAAACTCACCACGCAAGATGTTTGTTCTAGATGCCTAATATCCCTATTGCAAAACCCAGCGCCACTGGGTACCAGCGTCCAGTGCCATGCCTGATTATGGGCCCAGCGTCGCGCTGGACACTGGGCCGCTGGAGCGGCGTTTTACTGGGAGGCGCTGGGTACTCAACTGCAAAACGGCTCTAGAGCGTAAAAACGGCGGTGCTTACGTGCCCTACATAAATATATTACTAAAGAAAGTCATATAAAAAGCATTAGTGCAATAAAAAAAGAAAAAAAAAGCCGTTTAAAAAAACAAGTTCCACGCGGATTCGAACTCGCCACCTCTCAATCTCCAAGCGAGTACTCTACCCCTGCGCCACGCTGAAACATGGCGACACTTCCGTAAAAGGGCTAGTCAACACAGGAAGACAGCGTTTCCTTTCATATTTTGATGTCATGTATTCACGCAAGACGCGATCTTCCTTTCAAAATCAAGCTTGCTTCTTTATTGGACACACACAAAGGGTTGGCGGTAACGAATGAAATGCCCAAAATGGGAAGAGTGCTAAGTTTCTTTAAAAATTCCCGTCTTAACTCCGAAAAATATCAAATGGATCGAGAGCAGCGTATAATTTGACGGCTGTTACTGTCGATTTTTAATAGCCGTTTCTCGCCCTTGCTAATGATCAACATGTACAGAAGCTATATGATGACTCGTTCGATAAACAAGCGCCTACATGAATGCATACGGAGTAGTTTCCTTGCGCGAGCGACGATATTACTGCGGAGCGGGCGTGCCTGTATTCTGATTTGCAGTTCTATCGATCACTACAACTATGAAACCGCTCAGCAAAAACAAATTGCATTTGTTGAAAAAAGATGCCAGTGTGTTAGTTCACTAACGCGTACCAGTTGACACGTATGTGTTCTGACGTATGAGTCAGAGAAGTACCGGCGAGTGCGGCTGGCTGCTTTCGGTGAGCCCGCGTTCGTTGCTGAAAGCGCGTCGCATCGATGGTCATCGCTCCTTGTGCGGACACCGTACACAAGAAAAAATGGTTATTTTAAGCTAACGGATGTCCAGACTATACTTCACATTAATTCTTACACATTGGAATTACGTGTGCTTCAACCAAGAAGCGCCGGTGGCATGTACACGGACTCGGCCGGTACGCTAGGCCTAACGCTCGCTGGGAGCCGCACTGGGTCTGACCGATCTCGGCGCATATGAGTTGCGATGGTTGAAGTTTCTGCATTTTGGCCTCGGAACCTTTTTAACTGTTACCTAACGTATAGCTGAAGTAAGTGGAAGTGTAAGAATTGCCCGAGATGTGTTTCCGGTGTGGCGATATCGAACGATGGCTGTTTTTCTGGCCTCCGTTGGGAGGGGTCGCGAAACCAGATCTTATTTACTTCTTGCCAACTGCACGGCGATGTAGCGATTTGCTCTGTGTCTTCAGACCGACGCCTCGAGACTTATAAACGTTACAATATGAAGTCATTACCGCAACACATCACGGATGCAAAACTGATGTATATGCGTGGCATGCACAAAATGTGTATTCATTGCTACTACGTGCTCCGCAAAAATCAACAACGTTATTGGCACTGCATGAATAAAAAAAAAAGCCTGCTAGAAAGCAAAATGATCAGTGTTGGCTGCTTTTGGTTATTAACATAACTTTCTCCAAAATCGGCAGCGAAACATTAAAAGTGACTGGGATTTCACTTATCACGTATACATCATGAAAATAGTGCGCATCTGATCGTCTTTCTCTTCCACGCTAGAATTTGTGACACATGTCTGGGACCCGTTAGGGTAGCATCTAGCGGTACCATCGAATCAAACATTCGATATTCAACTATACCAAAGCATTCCGCCGCGAACAATACTAAAAGCAGCGCGCGGCACTGGCAGAAACCGTGCAGGCTCCAGTATATGCCAGCACACGCCAGTGAGAATTCCAGCGTCTCCAGCGCTTCCCAGTGAGCGCCAGCGTCACAGCGGCAAAGCCAGTGCCGAGACCAGTGCGACCCAGCTCTTTCCCAGTGCGTTCACTGGAGTCCCAGTGAATCCGAGCGTATACCAGTGTTCCCAGTGCGACCCAGTGCCAAAAAACCTACTGGTATCACACTGGGGGCACTGGAACGGCGCTGGTTTTTGCAATAGGGATACAGGCTCTCGACAGCAGACGGCTCGCGACTAGACGGCGAAGAAAGCGATATCGGCTCGCGCTTCCGTGGTTCGTATACTTTTGCTCACGGGTGTACCTCATGCAAATATTACTTGTTGCTTATAGTCTATTTAAAGGACCCACAAAATACCGCCGATATTCTTTTTAACATTTCAAGCAAACGAACGTAGCGTAGGGAAGGAAATAGCGAAATTCGGGAGGGCCGCCTTTCGATTGTAGAACGCGTGTAAATCCGCTATGACGGCACCATTTGGAAAAATGCTTGTGGCTACCAGTCGGTTGTAGACTCCTGCACAACGGGAACACCATAACTACATTTCGAACTCTGCGTGGGTTCGACCTCTTGTTGGTTTACAAGTCAAAATAGATTTACAGCGGTGGCGAAGGCAATCAAGATGGCGGTTGTCTGCCCACCCGAACCATGGCGTCTTCCTCCTCCTCTTCCTTTCAGCCACGCTGGGGCGGTTGTTGCGCATCACTTTTGAAAGCGGTCATATTTATTATTGTATTACAGAGTGAAACCGAAATTACGAAACTGATGTTTGCCTTGGCCCATTGTCCAAAATCCGCCGCCTTGCTGGATCCTCTACTCAATGCCTGTATGTCACGAGTCCTTGATTTAAATTCGGATGTTTTATTATCTGTGGCTTCTGTTGCATTGTTTCTCAGGCCAAGTTCAAGTGTTCAAGTGTTCAAGCTCAGCCTAGTGTAAGCGCAAACCATGCTGTCGGCTGATCAGTGCAAAGGGGACTGTCGATCGCTGCTGTCTAAAATTTAAGAGCCCTCGTTCTCAGGTTTTCCGTACATTGTTAAACATCTTGGCACAGTGTATATTTAGATTTCGTATTTCTTTGGCAATTGAAATGACTCACTATAGGTGAGGTTGTAGAGGCATGACCTCCGTTTTTGCGCCCCCCTGCTCGCAGCATGCCCTGTTGGGTCGCTATCCATCAGGGCGAAAGGAAAGCGGCCTGCAGCACTGGTTGTCCCGCCACTTCAGCGTCTCCGGGACCGACGGAAGCACGCGACCGCTGAAACCGGCGCCGGTCGTTCTGCAACAGCGCTTTCCTGTGTGCAGCACCCGTGCCCGCATCTGTCCTGCCGTCGTCTGCCGCGTCGGAAAGAGCAAGCACTGCAGTCCGTAGCAGCGGGTGTAAAGACTGTGCCTCGATCACCAGCCGGTGATCGAGGCACAGTCTTCGGTCGCAAACTGGTGCGGAGATACGGCAACCGTATTTCATTAGCATAAAATTATGTTTACTTTTATTTATTTGATATGCACGCAATAAAGAAAAAGATATGATTTGCCAAACCTGTCTCACGATCTGCTTTCCATGCTGTCGCTATGAGCTGAGAAGAGGTGAAGGATTCTCGAACAGGGTGTTTTGTCGGAGCCAAGCTTTCGGCATGTGCTCTTGTCTGTTTTAAGACAGCAACTGACGGCCTTAGCGCGTGTATTTTCATTTATTTATTTATTTTAAGTACATCGTACATTCTCGTACATTCTCTCCAAACAAAAAAGTGGAGGAGGAGAGGGCAAATGCGAAAACAGGAAAGCCTATAGGAAGAGGGGGGGGAAAAAGCACAGGAGCGGGTGTTGAGGTGAGCTGGCGAACCCCTTTGGGTAGGTAAAAGGGAAACGCATAAAAAACAAAGAAACATTGGGGGACGCTTAAGCTTCGCCTCTAAGAGTTGAACGCGATAGCGATATCCGGCGCCATCCTCATTGTGCTCTATTTCGCTTGTCTTTATCTTCAGTCGCCCGTTCTCACACACGCACCCACACACACACACACTAGACATACCTATAGTAAAGGTAAAGGTTTCCGCCCTCTTCAACTGCACCTTTAAGACAACGGTGTACCCACTACTTGTGCGTAAGAGAATGCGCGCACTACTGTGTATGCCCTTTGTAAAGGGTGGCATGCTTTGAATCAGCAGCAATTACGCGCGTTTCGAAGTTTCTAAGTTGTTTCGAAGTTGCGATGCAATGTGTGTGCCTTTTGTAATGGGTGGCTGGCTTTAAAACACCAACTCGTTATACAGTTAACATGGTGTGATGCCCGATGGTAATATACGCTTGTACCCCGTTTTACTGCGATATAACGTCTCGTGCTGTGACACCTGTACACAGGACGCGTATGTTTGTTAAGCGTTAAAGTTCATTTCAGTGCAGTTCCAAGCAATGAACATCGTTTGCTGAGGGCAGCGCGACCCGGACTGAGGACTGAGAGACACGTACACAAACAAGCGCTGACTGACAACTGATTTATTTCATCACACATGCAGTAAAATAAGTACACACAAGAAAAATGATCACGCGGCGCGTGTCTGTCGTGATAGGGATTCATTTGATTACATGTTTCAAAAACTGCACTTCTTTATTATGCAGAGCAACCCAAGTCTGGCTGACGCATTCGCTCTGATTAATATGTATGTGGTATGCTTCCAGAATTTCGCGAAAGGTTTGGTTAAAATGCCTAGAACCGTGTTTAAATCCTGTGAATAAGATCGCCACTGTTAGATCTGTAGCCAAGCATGTTGTGGAAAATGAAAGGTTCAGTTGTATTTCGGACTGCATGGATGTGGTAGTCAAAATCCCAAGATAACCGAAAGAGCCGAGGATTAGCAGTTCAGCCACTCGTGAAATTTTTAGGAGAAGAAAAAGTTAAATTACTGACCGCAGATAAAGAGGGTTTTTTTGTCCTCTTGAAAGAAGGGCAGTTCATCATGAAGGGGTCAACCGCTTCGGCAAAAAGCTTCAAAAATGTACCAATTGAACCCAAGAAAGTTAAAGACCAAGCAAAGAAATTGTTGGTTAAAATGAACCTGGAACACTTGTCTCGGCGAATAGACAAGAACAAGGGAGAGCACCTAGAAGTCTTCTTCATGATAAAGACCCATAAAACCGAACTTCCTTTGCGTACAGTGGTGTCTGAAAGAAACACCTGGCAGCATGTTGTGTCCGGGTTTTTGCAGAAGAGCTTAAGAGGGCTCCGTATAGTGGATCCATTCAAAGTAAGAAACTCGGAAGACGTCGTCGATTATATACGCACAGGTGAACTTCAATCATGCACAGCGTTCAGTGTCAATGTTAAGGATTTATATTATTCTCTTCCGCAAGATCAACTGATGAACGTTGTGAAAGAATGTATCATGGATAACGATGAGCTAGAGTTTCTGTTGAAAGCTTTCTCGAACTGTTGTTTTTTTACCTACGCTCTACTTTTATTGTCTGGGATGGGGACGTCACGGTTCAGAAACAGGGGGTGTGCATAGGTTCCCAGGTCGCCCCAACACTTAGTGAGATTTTTCTTGGCCGGGTTGACCGAGCACTCGAGGGAACTTTGGCAACCACCGCGGTTAAGTGCTTCAGGTCTGTTGACCACTACCTGATAGTCATCAGGTCGCAGGCAATCCTTAGGAAGGTTACCGATATTCTCGCCTCGTTCGAAAAGGAACCAATGGGTCTCAGCTTCACCCATGAGATGCCGACTAACCAAAGAATACAGTTTTTAGACTTGCTGTTAACCTTCACAAATCATCACATATGCTGGCAGTATCAACCCAGATCAAATAAACCGGTTTTGAATTACGCTTCGGCGCATTCGAAGCTAGTGAAAAGAGGCATAGCTACGACATGTTTAGGATCCGCTATCAAAAAGTCCTGCCCCACCTTGCCAGTCTGAGCTTTTCGCAACAGCTCGACCGTCTTAAGAACGCCGGCTTTCCGCAAACCACCCTTATCTCAGTATGCGAACAGCTTGTAAAAAAGATTAAGAAAGTAGTAATTCATCAGCCACAGAATCAAACAGAAAATAAGTTTGCAGTAATCCCCTACGTTCATCAGGTCGCCCATGGGATAAAAAAGACAGCAGGGCTATACGGTGTGCGGGTGGTCTTTTCCGCAAACAACTCGTTGAATAAGATGTGTAATCTAGTAAATAAACCTAGATCGGCGGGCAAAGATACATGCACTATGAAGCACAAAATGCAGTTCGTGCCATGCACGATAGGGGTAGTTTATGCAATCACACTGTCATGTGGAAAGAAGTATTTTGGGCAGACGGGACGGTGCATTAATGTTCGTCTCAGGGAGCACCACACAGCCGTCAAAAATCACGCCAGCACGAACTTAGCTATACTTTGTAGAACGTGGCATTGTGAGCCAATGTTTTATGAAACACGGGTAATATACAGAAATTTTAACCAAACCTTTCGCGAAATTGTGGAAGCATACCACATACATATTATTCAGAGCGCATGCGTCAGCCAGACTTCGGTTGCTCTGCATAATAAAGAAGTGCAGTTTTTGAAACATGTAATCAAATGAATCCCTATCACGACAGACACGCGCCACGTGATCATTTTTTGTGTGTGTACTTATTTACTGCATGTGTGATTAAATAAATCAGTTGTCAGTCAGCGCTTGTTTGTGTACGTGTCTCTCAGTCCTCAGTCCGGGTCGCGCTGCCCTCAGCAAACGATGTTTAACTACCAACTCGCCCAACTTGCCGTTTTGATGCAAGCAATAAAATGGCTCTGTGGTAGAACACCTGCTTGCCACGCAGACGGCTTGGTTTCAATTCTCACTTGAACCTAAGAGATAATTTTGCGCTCACAACCAGCGACGCCGACACCGACACCGGAATTTCTGCGGAACGAACTCTTTAACGCTATAGTGTTAAAAAGGGAGTGGGGGAGGG
Source organism: Rhipicephalus sanguineus (assembly GCF_013339695.2). Classification (NCBI taxonomy): domain Eukaryota; kingdom Metazoa; phylum Arthropoda; class Arachnida; order Ixodida; family Ixodidae; genus Rhipicephalus; species Rhipicephalus sanguineus. The sequence goes on from NC_051176.1 coordinate 40,938,505, forward strand.
GCACCATACCTGTGTCGTGGTTTCCTTCGCGTCGTTAGCGTAAAAGAGGGGGTAATCCGCTGCGTCATCACTCTCGCATGTAAGCAATAGCTAAAAGTGATAATTTTGACTGTCATAAAATCCGTTAGAAATTATTAGAGCCTTAAGCCTCATTATTTTCTGATGCAGAACCACTATATCGAATACATTCAATTTGAAACGTTTATCCTTATTCGCTGGAGTACACTAAACATGCGATTAAACTTTTATATGATGGAAGTCCAGAGAGTGTGAGCGCCTCAAAATGTGTGAGCGCGCTGCTGCTCGCTATGTTTGCGAGCTGTTAGGTCGCAGCGAAGCGGATCTGTGGCACCGACACCACAGGAGGTCGTCGGGAGAGATGGCCGAGAGTTGTGGCGGGTGTCCTGGAATTATTGCTTGGAGAGCTTGTGTCGGGGAAGCTAACCGCCGTTCTGAGGAAGGAGAGCGCCGCGCGGATTCCTTTTCTCCTAGCTGAGAGGAAGGAGAGGAGGAACGTACACTGTTTGTTAATGGTTTTTCAGCTGAGAGGGGAAACGTACAGTGTTGATATGATTGTTTTTCAACTGAGCGGGAATGCCGGTTGGAAGACGGGAACGGAGAGAGTTCGCTGGGCGCGGCCCGTGCGAACGGTCGCCGTGAATAAACGCTGCCTTCAACCAGACTCTGGCTCTTCCTTCGCGTTGTCCGCGTGCACTCGGATTACCGAGGGGCTGTTGATACCAAACTCAATCTTAATTATGTATGGACGTAATGCTGGAGTATTTTAATTACGTCAATTTAAAGCTATGTGCGAGTCTTACATTTCAGGCAAGCACAAGCAATTCTTTGGCGGTGGAATGAGGCTTCTATTTCGCGTGGATTCACATGTCTTTGGAAGTTTCTATTACGTCGATAGGTGACCCTTGTGTCTTCAGGACACGCTTTTCTAAAGCATTTGTTCCTTGCTAATATTCGATAAGAATTACAAAGGCTACCTGAGTATTTCGTTTAAATGCTTGCGGCCGGTTGGGCTGTGATTTTGGGTCTGTCCTAGCTAGTGAACATAGGCGCACCAAATAGAACAGCCACGCCTGAATCCAATTTGGCATTGGCTCAAGATCATGTTTTCATTCAAGCAAAACGGTGATGCGGGCTAGTTGGTTTGAGTCGCTTGTAATCATATTCGTAGCGCAAAAAACCAGACGCAGACACAAGTAAAGAACACATACACAGGACGGGCGCTACACAGGACTAGCGCCCGTCCTGTGGATATGTTCTCTACTTATGTCTGCGTCTGTTTTTTTGCGCTACGAATATGATTACAAGTTCAATCAACCAGTTATCTATCCCAATGTGCAACAGTCTTTCTCTAAGTTTTACCAGATTAGCTGCTATCGATTTGGACCTGATGTTTTCTAATCTAGGTCCAGCGCCGTGCTTTTTTAATAAAGGAATTATTTTGGCAATTCTCCGATAAGGTGGAATCAATGAATATCTAATAGAGTGTTTAACGATTGCAAGTAGGTGCTGTGGTAGAACTTTAAGTTTAATTCTTATTACCGATGTATTATGCCATTGGGACCTGGCGAGGAACTGGGCACCATTTTTACTACTTGCTCTAGTTCTGAAGCTGGGACCTCTTCAGAGTCGTCACTTTCATCAGGAGACCGTAAGTTGTATGAAAAGACAGTCGTGAAGCGACTTTGAAGCCCATTAGGAATATTTTCAAGAAAGCTAGACAGATCACCTGGCATTGAAACCACCGATTCGACGTTTATGAGCGAAGGAATGACCTTTTTGGTTTCCAGGAAGTTAAGAAGCGTTTTCCTGTTGCCATGTTTTGAAAGGAACTCACAATGTTGGCTCTAATAACAGTTCTTCGCACTGTTCACTGTTCTCTTAAACATTACAGCCGCATATTTATTATCACTCCAATTTCCTGGTCATTGCATGGTTGTAAAGTAGTTTTCGCCCAGCAGCTTTCCTTAGTCGATAATCACGTGAACAGTCCGAGTTCCACCATGAATTAGAAGAACCTCTTTTAGAGAGGCTGTACGGTGAATTTAGATTTATTTAAGGAGTCTTTTATAGCTCAACTTAAATTCATGGCATTTTGTTCTGCATTTCGATCTATCCAGATGGACAAAGCCGCATGTAGCAACTTTTTGAATATATTGGAATTTGCATGAGTGATCGAGTGGCTGGTTACTGAAGTCAACAGGCATACAATCCTAAACAGTAAGGAAAATGGTCACTGCTTGTAGCTCAGCTAAAAGTAGACCATGACATAGAAAGGCAAGGACTATGGAAACTAAAGTCATTCGCTGAAAGAGCCTCCTTACATACAAAAGTGGGTGCGTTAATACATGGTAATTTATTCTTGGAAGCCCAATCCCACAAATGCTTCCCGCTCATATCGGTTCAGGATTCGCATGAAGTCTGATGAGAATTGAAGTCTCCCGCCAATATAATTTCTTTCCTCCACGAAAAAATTAGGGAGTCTAGAACAGTACAACTTTGAACAGCTGCTGAAATATATGCATTGACTAACGAAAATGGAAGGAATCCCAGAAGAAATTAGCTAAAGCTGAAAGTTCACTTTCTATAAATTCATTACTTGGCATCTAATATTAACCTGATAAGCATTTCTTGAACAAATAAATACTGCTATGCGACAACCCCGAAAGAGTCGGTTTAAACAAAATATGCGGTAATTTTTAAGATTAAAACATTTTATTTTAAAAGCCTAGTTCCTGCAAAACAATTTCATGGGCGAAAGCTACGTAGTGGAGAAAGACGAAGTACAGGAGCGGGGCTCCGATGAAATCGTTAAATTAATAAATTCGCTAACGCAAGTAGATTTACCACACTACTTCGTTGCATGGGTATATTCCTTTTTAAAAAACAGAGAATTTTATTGCTCTCAATATGGTGTGTCTTCTTCAAGCTATAAACAAACTAGAGGTCTCCCCCAAGGCTCGGTATTGTCACCATTATTATTTAATATATTACTCTGTACTATCCCTGTACAACATGACGTGCAGGTGTATGTATATGCCGACGACATTGCATTTTTTGCTTCAGCTGCAGATATACATACACTGTATCAAATTCTACAAATATATATGAACACTCTGGAAACGTGGCTTGAGGGCATTAATTTATCTTTGAACATAAGGAAAAGCGCAATGGTAGTTTTCCCGCTAAGTGTCCCAGTGCAAATTTCGTTACTTTACCGACAAGATGTCATCCCGCAGGTGGAATCAGTCAAGTATTTAGGGGTGATCTATACCGAAAAACTCAGTTGGGATGCGCATATAGAAAATATGGCAGCTAAAGGAGCACGGGCGGTAGGGATGCTTCGTAGAGTCAGCAGTAAACGATCTGGTTTACGTCGTGATGTGCTCATTATGATTTATTGCATGTATATACGCCCGATATTGGAGTTTGGCTGCGTCTTGTTTTCTGGAGCACCTGCGTACAAACTTCGACGACTGGTTCTGCTAGAACGCGAATCATTAAGATTATGTCTTGGGCTTACTAAATTTGTCGCAAATAATATTTTGTATAAAGAAGCGCGCCTGCCTTCTCTTCTTACACGGTTCCAAATTCTAACCGTACGTACCTTCCTAAAGATATATGCGACACCTCAGAGAAGGTCACTTTATGTTTTTATCAATGAGCCGACGTCCTTTTTTAACCAGCAGTGGTCTAGATTAAGGTGCCCACAAGTGATTGTCGCACAAAAGCTCTTGGAAAAAATACAAGTAAACCTTCGTGAGGTACTTGTACTTAACAGATCTCCCCAAACAATTAGAATAGAGTTCGACAATATATTTCCTAAAGAATGCAAACATTTACCCAATAGGTACCTGAATGCCGTTTTGGAAGACCACCTGTCACATTTAGAAACAAACATCGTTATAGCGACTGACGCTTCAGTTTGTGAAGAAAAGGCAGGAGTGGGAATTGCATCCTCAGCTTTGGATTGGTCTTTTTCAATTCGATTACCCGACTTTACGCCTATTTATCAAGCGGAATTGCTTGCCATTGTCCTAGACCTACGTAAATTGCCCCTATCAATAACAGAAGCTGTCATTCTGACAGATTGTTTATCTATCTGCTCTGCATTAACTGCACCTAATTGCTCGAATGCCTTAGAAGTATTTTATTCCCTTGTCCCAAGACATTATCGCCTTATTCGCTTAGTGTGGGTACCAGGGCACAAGGGTCTAATCCTCAATGAATATGCAGATGCACTTGCGGTGGCATCACATAATGGTCCCATAATCTCGATATTGCCGACGGTGGCGTTCGTGTCAGCAGCACGATTTGAAAAGTTTGCAACGTCGGATACCTTTGCCAAATCGGCTTTGGCAACATCTGAGTTTCCACACCTTAAGTATCCATGGAGAAATCGTTGGTGCTGCACTAGAAGGGAAGAAGTATCAATTACCAGGATACGATGCCGCGTTCCCCCACTGAACTTCTACCTACACAGGTCGGGTCTGGTACAGTCACCCTTATGCCTCCACTGCAACGAGAGTGAATCTCTGCATCATTTCTTTTTAACATGCAGATTGTTCACAAATCAAAGAAAACGATTGCTAGATCAACCTCTCCGAAGGATGGGCTTAAATTTATCCCTTCCGGTGATTCTTTCCTTTGGTGCAACTGAAATGGGCTTTAGCCACAGGAACGTTTGCGCAGCCGTGTGCGAGTTTTTACGGGCAACAAAAAGAATAGAATGTTAAGTTTATGCACCATTTCACTGTTTCAACCTATTCAAATGTTTTTTTTTGTTTTTTTTTGTTTTTGTTTTTTTTTAACATCTGGATTGTACCAGTGAATCTAATTTTTTTAAAACATTCATTCCTAAACTTATTCGTATTGTAAAACAATTTAATTTCTAAAATAAGGTACCGCCTGTGTCATGGCCGATCCCCCGTGGTGGGTTGCGCCAAGTAACTGAGGACCAACCAACCAACCAACCAACCAAATCATCAACACCGTATACGGCTCGTGCATAGCCAGCGAAGCAGCGTTCTAGAAAAAAGGCTGTGCATGCCCGTGCCATCCACAACGTCTCATGAAAGGTTTCGTTCACAGCGGTATTGAGGACTCGATGATGCATACCTGGACTATTAGGAATGTGTTTATCAACTCCGGTACTTCTATGAAGGAGGCACCATTACCTTTCGCCTGCGACAGTCTGCCGACGGCATATGAAGATGGCTACGTCTCCTCCCGCTCACCCAGGCAGCAAGAGGAGGAACACAGCCTGGGCGCCTTGGGTCACCTGGGGTTCGTTCCTGCAGCGAATGGCCCCGAAGGGACCGCCGCTCGATGCTGCGCCACACCGGCACTGGGCTACGCTGCCTTTATCGCTGTCCATCGCGGTCCTAGCCTCTTCGCCTGGCACCGTGCTGCGCGCAAGTTCAGCCGATCGGATCCTAAGGGCACACCTGCTGACCATGGCCGAACCACTCAGGTTGGTGCAGTGCTAAAAAGGCGCAGACATTCTGGGACAAGGCAGAATGCATGTACCTAATAGTGTAGTAGATCAAGTCACAATTCTGATTATTGACTCCAATTTCACATGTACTCAACGTCGCGTTTGCTCTCTATAGTTTCAGTTAGCATTGTTTTAAAGATATATATCTGTAAGAGAACCAAAATCGCTACTTATTACTGTTACTGCTCCTAATGACGCGCTCTGTTGAGATGCTACGCAAGAGTGTTCGGGAACTATACATTTGCAGTGGCTGTGAATATAGGATTACGTATAGTATAAGGTAGAACCCTCTCCTGCATTTTCATTATTGGTGTTGATTTAGATAACATGGTATCAATGAAATATGGCCCCACGAGAGCCGGAAAGTTTAGTAACTAATGTGACTGTAATTTGCATCTTGAAGCTGAAGCTTCGCCCGCAGCCGCGGTATTGTGGTTACGGTGATCGGCTGCCGACCTGAAGGTCGAGGGTTACATCCCGGCCGTGGCGGTCACATTTCGATAGAGGCGAAATGCCAGTGGCCCGTATACTGTGCGATGTGAGTGCACGTTAAAAACACCAGATCGTTGAAATTTCCGGAGTTCTTTGTTGATCGAACGTGAGCTTGGACGTGTTGTATATTCCTTCTTAACACCTATAGCGCACAGACACATATTGTTTATGTGATGTATATCGTTTATGCGGCACGTAAAACACCGAATGGTATGCCCTATGGCAAAAGGGTGTTAAGAGGGTGTGTCGTTCGTACGTTTGGGGACTAACGGGGCTTCCACAACAATTGATCTCTTTAAGCCCTAACGGCACCGGGTCTAACAGTTAGTCCCCATGCAGTTACTGCTACAATCTTACTGTTGGTCCCCACAGGTCACCTCAATGGACTAACATTTAGTCCTCACATTTACACCTTACTGGGCAACTATTGGTTCCCACAGTTGCACCTCGCCGGACGAACGGTCGGTCCACTCAAATACTCCATGCGGATGATGTTTTTATCCCCAGTTCAGGTGATCCGTTAATCCCCAGAGATAATTTTATGCAGTTACTCTGCACGAAGCTTAATACTTTTATTGCGTGCTTTTTTTTCCGTGGTGAGCAACAAATGGCGCCGAGTAGAACATGCTAAAAAATATTTACTCATGCGTGAATCAGTGCTGTCGCAGTGAATGCGACAGCAGTGCTTTCGCAGCATCATTAGCTGTCACAAATTGAGTACGGTTAGTTAGGAAGCATTCTATCCACTTCAAAGGGATAGGGTCAATATTCTCACGGGGTCATGACGTCGACGAATACAGCAGTCGGCATGTTCAAGATGAAACTGTCTATTTGCCCGTCTTGTGACCGGGAAATGAAAACTCAAGCTACAGCAATACACTCTGTACACTGATAGCGGCGAACAGGGCGTCGGCCGGCGATAAAACTGCTCAGCGGTAAGGCAGGTCGGCATTTATACATGCGGCATCGAACATTCGAACCTTAACGCTGGTGGCCGCATTAGTTCCAGAGTGAACCGAACTGTTCGCGTTTGCGCGCTCAAGCCTATTAGAAGATTCTGAAATAACCTGGAAGGTTCCCAGACATTCGAGAGCAGTTTGCGCAAGAAAGTGGTTACATGTGTAACGGACCAGTTGCGTGAACATAGCAAAAGAAGCGCGCTTGGCAATATAAAGAGTACTGAGATTAAGAAGCAGTAAGCGATGAGACACCTTGTCAAAAGCTTTAGCAAGATCTAAGAGAATACAGTCAATAACTTGACCTTTCTCTAAAGGGGAAGAAATGTTATGCAACAGCAATATTAGTTGTGTTTCGCAGGAGTAGTTCTTGTGAAACCCATGCTGAATTGAAGAGAAAAAGGGGTAGATTAAGAAATGAGACGAGATTAGAAAATATGACACGTTCAAGGATTTTGCCAGGTACGCTGAAAAGTGAAATGGGTCTGCAATTGAGAGGAGAATGCGGGTTACCTGATCTCAACAGAGGCACCACCTTCCAAGTCGAGCACTCAATAGTCTGGGTGAAAAGATACATAAAAATACGGAGGAGTACACTGCGGTATATCTCAGAAATTTGGAATTAATTTCGTGCGTGCCTCTGGAAGGAGATAGTTTTGAACAATGAATCTACTTTAAAATGCCCGCAAAATCGTTAACAAGTGGAACCATGAAATAAAAAAAAGTCCTTTTTGTGCATGTGCGGAAGTGTGTTAATACCGAAATCGAAATGATTTCGCAAAGGTGTCGTTCAGAACCATGCAACATTCTCCAGTGCTTACGGTGCAAGAATTTAACGACGAAGAGATGATCTTACCTTCACGCTTATTTTAATGGCTTAAAAAGCTGCCAGGAAAATAGTGAGCTAGTCTTTTACTGGTGTTACTTGCGCGATCACCGCAACAGAGGATCACGGGGATGGCGTGTGCTGACAAGCTTTTTTAAGGCGAAAGCGTCATTTGGCGCAATGCGCGATCGGACCGCCATCGGAAAATCGCCGCAGAAAAGCGGCACACAACTGAAGTCGTCTTTGAAACTGTGAAAAAGGTTGTATCAAAACCAAGCGCATGGTTTTTCTACGTTCAGAAACCAAACGTCGATGGGGAAATGACAAAATTTCGCCGAAGTGCGAGAAAACGCGAACTACAGAAAGACAGCGAGGCAACATTGTGGCCCCGGCGAGTGAGCCGCACAGTCACCCCGCTGACGCCTCTTCAATGTGAGGTAGAATGTGGAACGCGCATCGAACTGTAAAATATATACGACAGCATGCACGCGGCATTCGTGAACATGATCTGAAAGCTTAGGAACATTTCGCTACGCTCAGCGATAAAACTCTGCGACATAGCTGAGCGCCGAGTAAAGCTCTCGCGTATCGATGTAAGAAGTTTGCTAGGTGCCCTGCTGGTCTGTGCACTAGCTAACAAAATAGGGCATTTAAATATATCCAAGCATACATTTGCCAATGAAGGGACTCTAGGGTACCTAGGATCGAATTATCTGCTTTGGAGGCAGAGAGCCTCTCGTAGATCTTATGTTTAATTCCCAGCATGTGCATCGAAGTCTGAATGTTAGAAGGATGTCTAGAAATTGCAATATAATGGATCCGGCACAATTGTGAATCTGCTATGGACAAAAGCATGCAGTCTCTTACAAGTAACAAGAGAGTGATAATATTAATCAAATAAGGAAATCAACAACACACCAAAGAATGCTAATGCTTATAAAGCTTTCGAAATTTTCTATGCTGATGTCAATCCTTTATATTGCTATTGGACTCCATCAGAAAAAAAGGACAGCCTGTTTCACAGAGAATAAGTTGTCATTTTTTTTTTAGGGAGAAGCACCGTTCTTTCTTATTTAAGTGCTGCGAGCACGCAGCCTTCTACTAAGTGGCGTTGTTTGCCTCAATTCCAGACAACGAGAATCCATCGGGAGATGTGGTCCTGCCACCCGCTGGGACAAAGGCAGAGGAGAGCTGGGACAAGGTATGTGCCGTTTTGCTTCTTTGGTCTTCTGCATTGTTAATCTGTTCACTCGAAGATCGCGGAGTAGTTCATTCGTACACATTTAGCGAGATAACGTTTAATAGAGGAAGGTGTTTTCACATTTAGTGTGTCAATGACCTTGTATATACATGCCAGTGATTACTCCAATAACACGTATTACCGGGACACGTCTCCACACTTTTGTGTTGGTGCTCTTCGCTTTTCCGCTGCGAGGCTCTACACACGCTGAGTTGCACGGCTTGCGAGCTTCTGGCAAAGTACCGTTTCTCGAATATATTTCTTTACTGCTCTCTATCACTTTCTCCAAATGTGTGTATGCATGGTTTTAGTTTTGCCTCTGGGCAACACTAGAGGCCGGGTAATCATTAATAGTTAAGTCTTATATCCCGAATCGCACTCAGCTGTCAACAATTTATCGCATATTCTTGAACTGGATGAAAAGACTTTGTCGATAAGAAAAAAAGCAGCAATAATCTTGTTTTCAAGAACTGTTTTGTATCTCATATTTGAGGTTAAGCTGTATTGGTGCACGCACATGCCTCGTACACTTAGAGTCCATAATATTTATACGTGAGGTTCGCACAGTTCGGCTTTGACAGCTGTGTCGACCGTTTCGGTCGAATTTGTTCCCAGCACACGTATCCCCGTGACCTCCTTTTACAAAAAAAAAAATGTTACGGAAGCTTTGCACTAGTAGTTCCAAGCCTTAAGGAGGAGCGGAGCTTGGTGGCCTTCTTTTGTTCAAGTTTCATCTCTTCTTTCTTTGACCTTTTTCTTTTTCTCGCTCTCGCTGCTTTTCTCTCTCTCTTTGTTTCTTTAATTTCTCTATTTCTTTCTCTTTGTGTCCCGCAATCTTTTTTTAGTTTTTGTTTCTTTCTATCTCTCCTCTCTCCTTTTTTATGTCTTTATTCCCTTTATTTTGCTGTGTTATTCTCTTTCTTTCTTTCTGTCTTTACTCTCGTATCACGTGCTCCACATCGCCGATAAGAGTTTTCGTTTAACGCTCGCTCCTGTGGTGTTGTGTACGACGGAGCACAAGTTACCGCTAGCCTAAAGAGCTTCGCTGTTAAATGAACGCTGCTGTTTTGAAAGACACCGAAATACGCAGCCTTATCTAAAGGCGATGCTGTTTCTCGCCGGAAAGATGCCATGCTTTTCAGCGTACGCAATAACTTCTGCATGCAGCAGAGTCCTTCGCTTGGTGCTTTCTAACATCTTTTCCTAGCTGACCAGAGTTGCCTTGCCAATGTAGATCTTAATGTATATGAAATATATTTGAGTGGTTTGATTTGCTGTTTCGGGTAGAAAATCTAGTGGTGTGGATTGGACTCCATTCTGGCTCCTGCTTTAATTTTTACGAATGCTTCCAGTGCTTCAGCATTTTTGACGGCCGACCACTTCATGGAAAAGCCGTCGCCCCTGATAAGCGATGGCGGTGCGCGCGCCCGTTTCGCTCGAAGCACGGTTTAGAGCGCTGCACTACGGCAGCGTATGAGAGCAATCATTCCTACTTCGAGGGCGTTCTTTAAACACTGACAAAGTCGTCACGCACAATGTTTGTTTCTAGATGCCTAAAACACCGCTGCTTTACACCACGTACACCCGTGAGCAAAAGTATACGGACCATGCTTTCGACAGCAGACGGCTCGCGAGTAGATGGCGAAGAAAGCGATATCGGCGCTTCCGTGGTCCGTATACTCTTCCTCACGGGTGTACCTCAGCGAAATATTACTTGTAGCTTATAGTCTATTTAAAGGACCCGCAAAGTCCCGCCAATATTATTTTTAATATTTCAAGCAAACGTACGTAGCGGAGCGATGGAAAAAGCGAAACTAGCGAGGGCCGCCTTTTGATCGCAAAACGCGTGTAACTCCGCTATGACGGCACCATTTCGAAAAATGCTCGTTGGTGCCTGTTCGTTGTAGACTCCTGCACAAATGCAACAAAATAACTAAATTTCGACATCTGGGTGGTTTCGACCTCTGGTTGGGTTACAAGTTCAAATAGATTTACACCGGCGGCGAAGGCAATCAAGAAGGCGGTTGCCTGCCCACCCGAACCATGGCGTCTTCCTCCTCGTCTTCGCGTCACTAACGCTGGGGCGCTTTTTGTGTATCGCTTTTGAATGCTGTCATATTTATTATTGTTTTACAGAGTGAAATGTAAACTACGAAATTGATGTTTGCCGTGACCCATTGTCCGAAATCTGCCGCCTTGCTGATTCTTTACTCAATACCCCTATGTCACGAGTCCTGAATTTAAATTCGGGTGTTTTATTATTATGTGTGGCCTCTGTCGCGTTGTTTCTAAGGCCAAGTTCAAGTGTTTGAGCCTAGTGTAGGCGCAAACCATGCTGCCGGCTAATCAATGCAAAGGGGACTGTTGATCGCTGATGTCTAACATTTAAGAACCTTCGTACTCAGGTTTGCCGTACTTTGTTAGACATCGTGGCAGAGTGTATATTTATATGACGTATGCCTTTGGTAATTGAAATGACCTAATATAGGCGAGATTGCAGAGGCATCACCTTTGTTTTTGCGCCCCCTGCTCGCAGCGTGCCCCGCTGTGTCGCTGTCCATCTGGGCGAACGGAAAGCAGCCAGCAGCGCTGGTTGCCCTGCCTCTTCAGGGTCTCCCGGAGCGGCAGAAGGACGCGACTTCTGAAACCGGCGCCAGCCGTTTTCGAGCAGCGCTTTCTGGTGTGCGGCACGCATTCCCGCATGTGTCCTGCCTGCATCTGCCGCGTCGGCTGACACAAGCACCGCAGTCCGTAGTGGCGGGTGTAAAGACTGTGCCTCGATCACCAGCCGGTGATCGAGGCACAGTCTTCGGTCGGGAACTGGTACGACCATATGGCAACCGTATTTTGGCCGCAAGAAACATGTTTAGTTTTATTTAATTGACGTGGGCGTATTAAACAAAGAGATATGATTTGCCAAACCTGTCTCATAGTCTGCTTTCCTTGCTGTCGCTATGAGCTGAGAAGAGGTGAAATATTTTTGAAGAGGGTGTTTTCTCGGAACCAACCTTTCAAGATGTGCTCTTTTCTGTTTTAAGACAGCAACTGGCTGCCTTGGCGTGTGTATGGATGTGCTTCGTACATTCTCTCCAATCACAAAAGTGGAGGAGGAGAGGGCAAAGGCAAAAACAGGAAACCCTATGGGAAAAGGGGGGAGAAACAAACATAGGAACGGGCATTGAGGTGAGCTGGCGAGCCGCATTGTGTAGGTAAAAGGGAAACATATAACAAATAAAAATGGAGTAGGGATGAGGGGCACTCTGCCTGCGTCGTGGTTTGCTTCGCGTCGTTAGCGTAGAAGAGGGGGTATTCCGCTGCGTCATCACGCTAGCATGTAAGCAGTAGCTAAAGGTGATAGTTTTAACTTAGAAATTCTTGGAGAAAAGCCTTAAGTCTGACTGGTTTCTGTTGTAGAGCCACTATATCGGATACATTCGATAGCTCCCTTTCAAACGTTTATCCTTATTCGCTGGATGGCATTAAACATACGATTAAGCTTTTATATGATGGACGTAATGCTCGAGTGTTTTCATATGCAACGCCAATTTAAAAGTATGTGCAAGTTTTACATTTCAGGCAAGCACAAGCAATTATTTGGCGGAGGAATGAGGCTTCTATTTTGCGTGTATTCACATGCCTTGGAAGTTTCTACTACGTCGACAGGTGACCCTTGTGTCTTCAGGAAACGCTTTTCTAAAGCATTTGTTGCTTGCTAATATCCGATAATAATTATAGAGGCCACTTGAGTACTTAGTTAAAAAACATTGCAGTGGCTTAGCTCGGCTATGCCAGGATATACGTAGCGTTAACAAAGGTTCAGCTGATTATTCTGAGCTTTCCAGATTGTCTAGGATTAGCTTGATTGTCATGCTTACTGCTGCTCCAATGACACACATTCGGCCACATCGTTCAGAACCGGTAGACCTGGCGGCATGGCCGGCTAACGATACCCATTGGTAACGCTAAAGAGCGGAATGTTCTGCTTAAAGGCCAACTCCGGCGATTTTTCGAGGTCGATGGATCTCAATGAAATTCGCTGGGTACGTTCCTTTGCACGTTTCCGTCATTTATGCCAAATTACAGGCTTGAGACTTGCGCAGATTGTTTGCAAATGAATTTTAAAGATTGTCTGCAAACGCCCTCCTGGCTTCTTACAATTATTGGCAACATTGCATCTGTGACGTCAATATTGGGAAGGCAGCAGAAGTGACGCAGCCGAGGGCACCGCTAACTTCGGCGCTTCGGCCGCTACAGCGAGCGTCTGCTGTGCACAAGGCGACAGACAACGTTGGTTTGGCCGGCGCTTCGCTGGTCGTCCCGGCTGTCACAGTTTTCATACTCGGCGCCGGCGTGACCGGCATGCCTTGCACGACTTCCGGTTCGTTCGTAACAACATCTACGTCATACGTAGACAGCACACTCGGTTGGTTTTCGGTTTCGGTGTTGCGCTTTTTTGCTTATTTAAAATTATTCTCCAATTTGCCGAGTATTTGTGTTATCGGGCCTGTAACAGGAGCGTCTCAGGAACATAAAAGCACCATTACTTTGACATGGCCAAAAAATCGCCGGAGTTGGACTTTAACGAGAAAGTTCTTGCACGTTGTGCAAACCCGCGCCATGGTTTCACCCCACTCAGGCGCCGCCACTAAACACAACGTTTCACGCATGGCACTACTTAGCGGTGTCAAGTCTTTCATGTGCCATACTCTTTCACACACGTCGCACACGTATCCAAACGGATTGTTTACGAAGTCCGTCTCGAAGGTCCGAGTCGCACTGGCGCTTTCACTAAGTTTCACAGTATAGGCAGTCGATCGGCGAGCCACGACGTCATCGACGGCGTCTTGTTGCTGCTGCAGAGATGGTCGGGCACGTCGCTCAGCATCCTGGCGATGCCGCTTTGCTAGACGTTCCTCCCTTTCCTCCAGTGTCTCCGCAGCGCGTTTAGCCTTCCTCTGTTCATTCTTCGTACGCTGAACCGCTAATTGCCAGGCAACTACTTCGGGATCCGATGACATAAACTTCTCGGCTCTTCTGCGCCGTTGAGCAGCATTTGCGCCTCCTTCTCCATGGCGTTACCCACCTGCAAACGCCAGTCAGAGGCGCTATCAAGTGGCACCAGCGCATTGTCAGACGGCGACTGCACAGCGACGGCGAACAGCTGCGCGCCATGGCTACGACGTCACCCCTCTCGAATGCGCAGAGCAGCAGCGGCGAGTCGCGCGCGCTGGCGCCAGTCTGTCTGCCCGGCGACGACGCCACTACTCCTGCTCTCCGCCACCAGCATCGGCGAGCCGCGCGCGGCGGTGGCGGAGACGCGCGTGAGATGCCGGCTCCGCACTCATCCTCACGCATGCGCAGCACGCCTCATGATGACCCACGCGAAACCGGCTCCGGCTAGGCAAGTGTAGCTAACGCTACAAAATGCTAGCAGCCGGTTGTGCTGTGATTTTGGGTCACTCCTAGTTAGTCATGCTTTGGCATCTAATTTACACGCTTTGGTGTAGCGCTTGTTTATCGCGCCGTGGGGGTAATTTCTGTCAACTAATGTTGCTTTTGGAATGCTCAAAATGGTGAACGCACCCTACGTCGTCGCTACAGATGCTCCTTTTACGCCTCGTCTTTCCGACAAATAACTCTTGCTGACCCAGACACAAGTGATGACTAGTGCCACCTGGCTGTTTTTGTCTACTTGAGAAATGTGCTGAACTAGAAGAGAAAGCAGCAGAACATGGAAGGCTGCTCACGCATTCGGAGTAGTGCTCACGAAATTCTAATCTAGAAATCAAGGGTGTTGTGAAGAAAGAAAATGAGGACCTCGCTACAATTGCGACTCAAATAGACAATTCAATCAATGAGCTATCCAGCTCGCATCCTTGAGAAACCATAGTTGTGCAGTTCAAAATTCAGAGCTAAACGTGACGCCGCGCTGAGTAAAGCAACAAAACTAGAGTCCCGAAGGGATGCTTGAGACTACAATCGCCGTTTACGTGAACGAACATCTGTGCCAAGCGTTGAAGAGGCTGCATGGCATGGTAGTGCAAAGCAAATAAGAATATAAACGGAAATCTGTGTGGACCAGCAACGGGAAAATGGATGCATGGGAACACGATACCTCCGACGCTGTGCATATATCGGAACAACGTGCTCGTGCTGGGATTACGTCTGCTGTTTCTTGCGCTACTGGAGACACTCGCCTTGAAGCGCCATGGAGTATGACGATTTCATCTCACCGCTTCGTTTTCAGTTTAAACAAATCTCCAGCATTCCGTTCTGCACCTGAATGCTTGATGAGCTGCCAGTAAACAGAAACTATTACCAATTTTGAAAATCGAATCTCTTTCATGTTCTATATTATTACGCTAACGGAAATATGCTACCATGAGAGCAGTTCTCCGCTGTACCTTGATGGTTATGATGACGACGTTTTAAATGGAGCTGATGGGTGAGGAGGGGAGCACTCCATTTCGCATGAGGAATAAAATGCAAACAACTGCCAGAATTTTATAAAACAACACACGACTATGAAATTTTAGCACTTCAACATTTGTCCGATATAACTTGGGCCGTACATAGCCCACCAATTGAATTTTTTTGGCTTTATGAATTTCTTTGATAATTTACTGGAATATGTCGCCGCTAAGGATTTTCGGCTTCTGTTTTGGGAGGCACTAAAATTAATTTTGTTCAAAATACTGCTGGTATACTGGATTTGATATAAGACTTAACTGTGCTCGATTTGTACACCTAATTAGCACACCGTCTCAAGTTAGGATGTCTTCGGCTACATTCTCAATATGTTGATGACGATAGATGGTGATTAGTGGTGGAAGGTACAGTGAAGGCGAAGGCTCGCCAAAACAACAGTTAGAGACTGATCAATGATAGTGTAAGCTATTTCTTAGGGGCCCGAGATCCTGCGCACTTAAAGTGCATAAAGTTTATATATCTAACAAAATGATGACAGTGAAGTGAAACATGTTAAATGAGTTCATACCGTTCCATGGATGAAATACACTAAAAGGAGAAACAATAAAAGGGCGCCACTGCTTTCCAAAGGCCCTTGCAAACAAGCGCCCGCAGGGTAGTGCGTTAAAAATGTGATTCTCCCGTAGCATTATTCCCTTGAGGAGGATGTGCAAATTACATAAAATACGGCGGCGTCTTTTAAGAAGTTTAAAACAGATTGATGATCAAAGAGTGGTTCATGGCTCAAAAACATTGCATGATAAAATGGAATATTCTCACAATATGTTTTAAAGAAGTGCTATTTTTCCGGCTCTATCTCACGACACTATAGTAGGACGTCAAGCATGGCCAGTGCCTCCCCACATCGACTACAGTTCGGAGGTTCACTACTAGACAAGAGCTGGTTGGGCGTGACACAAGTGTGTGCTCTTCTCCGTCTCGAGTATTGGGCATCACCTAGACTTCGTAGTGGATGTCCAGTTACCTGTTATTCGCCTAATTCAACGAGCCTTCTTGTCAGTCCGGGCATGTCGCAAGCGCTCCCAGTAGGTTATAAGCATTTTATGTAAAACGAGACTTCATGTCTTTTAACTGCAGGGACAGGTGAGAATGCTTTGCAAATGTCTGCGCGGACGGATGCGGCCAAATGGTCGGCCAATACACTGCCTTCGATGTCCTGGTGCATTGGGACCCAGCATATGACGACGTGCTGTTTAGAAACGTAAATGACGTGCAAAATGCAACATAAAAAACGGTACATTCGAAGGGTTTTTGTGCGTTTTGAGAGATTTCAAGGCTTTTACCGCACTATACAGTCTGTGTATGTAACTGCGTTCGGTATGTTTAATCATTTAATGCGTTTAGCAGCTGCGAATATCGCGCAACCTTCGGCTGTAAAGATGCTTGTATTAGGATGCAAACCTCCGGCATCGATAAAGGACCGGCCGACAGCTGCGTAGGATTCGCCATCATAAAACTTAGAAGGGTCTGTAAAAATTCAGGACGAGAATGTATGTGTTAGAAAGTTCTGGAACGAACATATAGACATGTGCAACATCTGCAGAAGACAGATTATGCCTAAGAGCTGGTGTTGCATTTTACATGTAAATGCAGACCGTGCAGGTCAATGTTGCAGTCGCGGAACAGGCCAGTTTTTCTAGACAATTGGACGCAGGTTGCTTTTTGGCAATTGAGCGTGAATCATTTGTCCTCCTGTAGCGAAGAGGAACGCCCAGCGCTGCAGCCACATCGCCAGCTCTGCTCGAGGCACGAGCTGGAGCTGCCCAGCCTGTGTTTGCTGAAACGCTGCCTGCGCCTGTACAGCTCTTGCTGTCTCTGCTCGGACGCTCCCGGCCCAGTGTTTTTGTTATATTTTTAGTGGAGGTTGCTGCCGTTTTCCCCGGCCCTGGAATTACGCAGTCGAAAGTTACCGCCCGTCATGCCTGACAACGCCAACTCGACACTCCTCACGGCTTCGCCGCCCATGGTATGTCCCGGTGCCTAACTTCTGCGCGAACCCGAGATCTTCAGCGGCACCGATGAGAAAGACGTGGAGGATTGGCTTGAATCTTACGAACGAGCTAGCGCTACCAACAAATGGGACGATCCTATGAAGCTCGGCACCGTAATGTTTTATTTAACGGATGTCGCCAAGCTGTGGTATAAAAACCACGAGGCTTATATCCCCACTTGGACGACCTTCAAAACCAACATTGCAGCACTTTTTGGACGCCCTGGAGTGCGCAAACTTCGGGCAGAACAACGCCTACGAAGCCGGTCCCAGCAAGCAGGTGAAACGTTCACCAGCTACATCAATGACATTCTCGACCTCTGCCGCCGGGTCAACCCGACGATGGCGGAAGCGGACAAGGTGCGCCACATCATGAAGGGTATTTCCGATGATGCCTTTCAAATGCTGCTCTCTAAGAACCCTGGCACTGTCTCTGAACTCATTGAACTTTGCCAGAGTTTTGACGAGCTCCGAAGACAGCATCTTCTCACGCACCGCCAACACGTATCTGACGAAGCCATCTCGAGGGTAACTAGCGCTCCTTACCTCGAGTCACTGTTCTCCCAGATAAAGGAGTTTGTCCGTGCTGAGGCCGCTCGTCAGCTTTCGCTGCTATCCAAAGCCGGACAACCACCATCGCCTTTGCCAGCAAACATACGCCAGGTGATACAGGAGCAAGTTTGCGCGGCTCTGCCTTCAGTCCGTGTTGCCCTGTTGCCTGTGCCACGGTCGCCGCCTCAGTCCTTTGCACCATTACCATCTGCCGTGCCCCTGCGACCAACACCCCGCCGCGATCAGGCCATGTATCGCCAGGGTAGCGGACAATGGCGCACTTTCGACAACCGGCCAATATGCTTCGCATGTGGGCTACCTGGCCACGTCGCCCGATATTGCCGTCGTCGAGTACGTCCCTACCACCAGACCTTCGAACCTGACCCATATGTGTCACCGCGGCCATCGTTCTCAGCGTCTCGGAACCCCGGCCAGATGTGTTCATATACCGACCACCATCCTCCTGCCAACCGCCGCTCGCCATTGCCTCGACGCCGCTCGCCATCGCCGATGCGCCGTCGCCCCTCTACGCCGGAGCGGGAAAACTAATTGCCGCAGTTCCAGAGGCAGGAACTGCGTCACCCGCGAAAAGACCAAGGCCTCACCCTTCACCGACGAACGTTGTTGACGTGTATGTGGATGGCGTCGCTGCACTCGCCCTTGTCGATACAGGTGCAGCAGTTTCAGTTATCAGTGCCAAACTCTGCGGCTTGCTCAAAAAAGTTACGACGCCGCTGTCCAACATATCGCTTCGCACCGCCAGCGCAGACCGCGTCACGCCGGCTGCTGCATGTTCTGCTCGCGTCATAATTAAGGATCTCCTCTACGTCGTCGAATTTTTAGTCCTGCATTCTTTTTCCCATGGCGTCATTTTGGGCTGGGACTTTCTATCCGCTAATAAAGCCGTTATCGACTGTTCTCGTGCTGAAGTGGCATTTGAAGCGCTTTGCGATGCTAGGTTATTTGACTCTCGTGAAGCCGAGGACCAGCTATTTGTCGCGGAAGACTTTACAATACCGCCGCACTCCTTTGCCCTTGCCACTGTGTCCTGCAACAGTATCGCCAAGTCAAGCGCACCTTTTACGCCATCTCCTATCTTCGTCCGCCGCAAATATTCACCGCTGCCTTTTGCCCTTTTGGAAATTTGTGACGGTGTCAGCGCACTGCTTGTCTCCAACCTTTTGTCATGGCCTCTAACACTACTTCATGGAGAGTGCGTCGGACGTGTGCACGGTGTCGACCCTTCGACCATCACTGACATGCAAACTGCTTCCACCGCCGAACACGAAGTCGTCGGAGTGACCTGTGTCTCCTCGCAGCAGACGCCTACGCCTGATGTCCTGAGCAGCTCCGTTGCCGACACGTTGACTGTTCCACAACGCGTCCAGCTCCTACGTCTCCTCGACAGATTCCGTTCGTCCTTTGACTGCCAGCACGCTTCCCTAGGTCGTACGTCAGCTGTGAGTCACCGCATCGACACGGGTACCAGCGCGCCACTGCGACAAAGACCGTATCGTGTGTCTACGACAGAGCGCCAGGTAATCGACGACCAAGTAGCTGACATGCTGAAGCGTGGCGTCATCCAGCCTTCGAATAGCCCATGGGCATCTCCAGTTGTCCTCGTTAAGAAGAAGAATGGGTCGATTCGCTTCTGCGTTGATTACCGCCGTCTCAACAAAATCACTCGAAAAGACGATTATCCCTTACCGAGAATTGCGATGCCCTTGACTGCCTTCACGGCGCGGAGTTCTTCTCTTCTATTGACTTACGGAGCGGCTATTGGCAAGTCCCCGTGGCGCCTGACGACCGACCTAAAACGGCCTTCATCACAGCCGATGGCCTTTATGAATTCCGTGTCATGCCGTTTGGTCTTTGCAACGCGCCCGCAACATTCGAGCGCATGATGGACAACATTTTGCGAGGTCTTAAGTGGAAAACATGCCTCTGCTACCTAGACGACGTGGTTGTATTTTTATCAGATTTTCCTATGCACCTCCGTAGGCTAGAGGAAGTACTTCAGTGCCTAACTGACGCTGGCCTTCAGCTCAACCTGAAGAAATGCCACTTTGGCGCAAGGCAGCTCACCATCCTTTGCCATGTTGTATTCAAAGACGGTATTCTTCCCGACACCGCCAAGCTTCGGGCAGTTGCTGACTTTCCTAAGCCTGCGTCTCTCAAAGAACTTCGTAGCTTCCTTAGCCTCTGTTCCTATTTTCGCCGCTTCATCCGGAATTTTGCGACCATAACCGCTCCCTTGAATCAGCTCCTACGAAGTGACTCGAAAAGTTACGCTTGGACGCCCGCTTGTGACGATGCTTTTCAAGAGTTGCGCCATCTGCTCACCTCACCACCAATCCTGCGTCCTTTCGACCCTACTGCTCCGACTGAGGTCCACACCGACGCCAGCGGTGTTGGACTCGGCGCCGTGCTCCCGCAGCGTAAATCTGGATTCCAAGTGTACGTCATCGCATACGCAAGCCGCACCCTCACTAAAGCAGATACCAATTATTCTGTTACAGAGAAGGAATGTTTGGCCATAATTTGGGCTCTTGCTCAATTTCGACCTTATCTGTATGGCCGCCCCTTCGACGTAGTCACACACCACCATGCGCTTTGTTGGTTATCCACGTTGAAGGACCCCTCCGGACGATTGGCTCGCTGGGCTTTGCGGTTGCAGGATTTTGACATGCGCGTTGTCTACAGGTCGGGCCGCCGCCACACCGATGCCGACGCCCTATCACGCTCGCCTATGTCAACCGACAGCACTGCCTGCCTATCTGCCGTGGACGAAGTACTTTCGTTCCCAGCTGCCTGCGACATGGCGTCGGAGCAACGAAAGGATGCCTCGATCAGCGCTCTGCTCCGATTCCTTTCCAACCCGTCGACTTTTCCATGAGCTCCTAGAGCCTTGCGTCGCCAAGCTACTCAATTTCAGATCCGTGATGGCCTCCTCTATCGCAGGAACTACATGTCTGACGGCCGCAAGTGGTTCCTGCTGATACCTCGACATCTTCGAGCTAAAATATGTTCAGCCTTTCACGCTGACCCACAGTGTGCACATGCGGGCGTCTTCAAAACATACACCCACCCTGACTTTCCTCGAGGTTCTATTGGCGAGGCATGTACACCTTTGTGCGCGAGTACACTCGGTCATGCCCACAGTGCCGACGACGCAAAGCTCCTACTCCGCACGTCTCTGGTACGCTCCAGCCAATACCCTGCCTGGCCAGGCCCTTCGAGCGCATTGGCATTGACTTGTATGGACCTCTTCCATTCACGGCTTCCGGAAACCGCTGGGTAGTCGTCGCCGTCGACCACTTGACATGATACTCAGAAAGAGCCGCTCTGCCTGCTGCCACCGCCCGTGACAGCATCTTTCCTCCTGCGGAACTTCATTCTCCGTCATGGCGCACCCCGCGAACTTCTGAGCGATAGAGGACGTGTGTTCCTTTCCGAGGTTGTAAACGCACTCCTTGCCGAATGCCATATCGTTCATCGCACTACTACCGTCTACCATCCTTAAACCAATGACTTGACAGAAAGATTCAACGGCACCCTAAGAGACATGATCTCTAAATACGTTGCCTCTGATCACTCTGACTGGGACATAATTTTGCCCTTCGTGACGTACGCTTACAACACGGCTCCACATGCGACTACAGGCTTTTCACCATTTGTCCTCTTATATGGCCGCGAACCTTCTACCACCCTCGACACCATTCTGCCATACCGACCCGATTCATCCGAACCTACACCCATCTCTCAAGTCGCCCGCCGCGCCGAGGAGTGCCGTCAGCTCGCCCGCTCGTTTACAACCGTAGACCAATGGAAACAAAAATCTCGTCGTGCCGATGACAACCCGTACCCTGATCCTCACTTTCTTCCAGGATCCCTTGTGTGGCTTTGGGTTCCAGCTGTCCCTACTGGCCTGTCCTCCAAGCTTGCTTCGAAATATCAGGAACCCTAGCGTGTCGTTGCACAGACGTCACCTGTAAACTACATCGTTGAAGAGGTTACACTGCCTACAGAACAACGCTTTCGTGGTCGTGAAACCGTCCACGTACAGCGCCTGAAGCCCTACTACGATCCACTTGTACTGTGTTCACCGTGAGTCGCCAGGATGGCTCCTTTTTCGACGGGGGACGATTGTAGCGAAGAGGAATGCCCAGCGCTGCAGACACATCGCTAGCTCTGCTCGAGGCATGAGCTGGAGCTGCCCAGCCTGTGTTTGCTGAAACGCTGCCTGCGCCTGTACAGCTCTTGCTGTCCCTGCTCGGATGCTCCCGGCTCAGTGTTTTTATTATACTCCAACCATTTGGACTACTTGTTCAGACGAACCTGAATCTGTCGCTCACAAATCGCTAGAGTAGACGATTTGAATGCCATCTTGAAATCATCAACATATGTAGAATGAAACATAGTTTTTGGGATGCAAAAACCCAAGAAATGTGTCCAAAACCCCAAAACATCAGGTAAATGCGATATTTGTTTAATGAATTCACAATTACTTTTATAGCCGCAGGCACCTTAAGATGGCTAAAGACATCATTTGGGACAATAATTAAGAAAGTTAAATTACTTAACATTTTAATTACTGTAGTTATACTGTTACGTAAAACGTAAGAATTGAAGTCCTTCAGGTGAAGAGCCCACTGCAGCTTTCAGGTTGCGGAAAAGTGGCCCCTAGTAATAATTGCAACGTAATGAAATTCACATAGATACAGCGACGGAACCTAAACTCGGAAGAGCGCAACGGCGATATTCTTCTGAATATGGCAGTTGCCATATTCTGAACTGCCATATTCTTCTGAGACATCCAGAATGAGTGAGGGTCGTTATATGAATCATCCACCGACTTCATTGTGTGGGTGTGCGGGCTGCGCTTGCAGTTATAGCACGCTTGGCGCACATAGGTTAACGAACGCGGAGAACCACACCTCTGTAATCGTTGTCTTGAGCAGTGACGTCATTGTGGTCGTACGGTTGTTCGGTGATTCGGTTTCACTTTCGGTTTCACTTTCGGTTTTGAATTTGGTTGAATTTCATTACACCACAATAATTACAAGAGGCCGGTTTTTCTATATCTCAAAGCTGCGATGGGTTCTCCGCATGAAAAATTTCATTTCTCCCCTTTGACATAACTGCTAACTCCAGTACTTAAAAAGTTAGTTAATTTAACTTCCTCATTTACTTTCCCAAGTGATGTATTTAACGATCTTAAGATGCCTGCCGCTACAAAAAAAGCAACTGTGAAGGCAGCGAGCAAATATCGCTTTTTCCTGATTTTTGAGGGTTTTGGACACATTTCTTGAAACACCCGGTGTATATACACATTCATATACATATACGGGACGCGACTGCGACGGCAAGAAGCCGCCGAGAGTGTTTATATAATAGCTCTAGCAATAATAGTGGGACAGGGAATCTGTAGGAGCCAACATTGCGCAAACTAGATGTTTTCTTCGTTAAGACAAATCCCGAAGGTAAAAGAAACAAACGGAAGAGGTGGCTAGTGAAGG
Organism: Rhipicephalus sanguineus; assembly: GCF_013339695.2. Lineage (NCBI taxonomy): Eukaryota > Metazoa > Arthropoda > Arachnida > Ixodida > Ixodidae > Rhipicephalus > Rhipicephalus sanguineus. Next base: position 40,962,084 of record NC_051176.1, read on the forward strand.
GTGAGTGCTTGGCGTGACAAGCGGGAATCGGTGGTGTAACATAGGAAGGGAGCAAAAAAAAGGGCAGACGGTGAATATCTGTGCTGCTCTCCTAATGAGGAGACTGGAGGGAAGCATTATGCGTGTAGAACTGCAGGAAATAGTTTTATTGTTGTCTTCCATAGAACCCGAATCATAAAATGAGCACCAACTGGAAATAAATATTTCATCGAAAGCACCGTGTCAAACAAAAAAAAATATTTGCATCAGAGAGATTTGAACGTGTGACTGGTCCTAGTTGTGTTCTTTAGGTCGCCTAGACTCAGCAGCTTTCTTCGAAACGTTCATGCCAGCTGACTCGAGTGCGCTCGAATTCTAAATGAGATATGACTCTATATCTTCTCTTTGTGGGAGAGCGAAAGTTTCACTAAAATACAGAAAACTTGACTTTACCGAAAATGTCACCTGCTTTGTTGAAATGCGGTGCGAATGCCTTCGATGCTGAGCCGTTTCTGCATGATGCCCATGTAATCTGATATTAAATTGTTGCCCTCTTTATTCAATCTATTGAATGAGACACAGTCAGCCTTCCAGCATGTAAAAAATGGCTGGCTTTCGCGTAATCGAGAGCAGATGTGAGGATGAAATCGCTACCGGCAAAGCAGATTGCTTGGAGATGATAATAGCCACTCTCTTAAGGGGGAGACGCGGGGATCAAATTGCGAAAGTAGCTATTTGCAAAACACTCGTTTTGCAAATAGCTTGCAAAAACATTTGCAAAACACTCGTTTTGCCATCCGCGGTGTCTTATTTACGCAGTATCTAAAGGATCACGCTGAAAACGCAACTGCAACCAAATCTTTGTTGTCCATTTTCTCAAAAAATATTTCTGTACGTTATCATGGGCTAGTTGGTGCATCGTTACTTGAAATACTTGGCGCGAGGTTGCAACTGAGAAGAAACTTCTCAGTTGCAACCTTGCGCCAAATATTTCAAGTTTTTTCTGCCTGCCACTTCGCTTGTGGAAAGCATATCACAACTATGGCCTAACCGATTTTTATGCTGTTTGTTTTATTGTAATCCATAGACTGTGCTGTATTTCAACACAGTCTTGAAATTTTCGTTTAAGCTTTCATACTTTTCTTATTTCCTAATTACTGCAATGCGCCATCAGCTGGGACACATGCATTTGCATGCAATGTTCAGCAGAAAATTATAGAGCTCTAAAAAATCCAACACTGCCTTTAAGTAAAAACAGTATGAGAGCAAAGATACAAAGTAGTGGCAGCAGGCTAGCATGTTTCATGACTGCGCCACGCTTTCCACCAGCAAGGAACTTGTAAATCCTTATAAAACAAGAAATAATGAGGATAATGTTTAATATGATTTTCAGTGTGTGCTAAGTTTCAGCACTTTGTGTCAAGAAACAAAAAAGTTACTGACGATTATAGCGTGCCCCCTGAAAATGGCTGTCGTGCAAGATCACATGGGCACACCAACCCGTACTCTGCACCGGTCCGTATGCACGCGGTTGCTTCCTGTGCCTGTGAGGCGTAAGGTTTTAATCATTGCCAAACGTCTGCAGCAACGAGGCGACGCAGGCCTGAGATCTTACTCAGCGGGAATGAACCTGTTTCGAACTAAACCTCACGGAAATCTCTCGCCCAAACACAGTATGCGCGGTGTGGTCATGCAACGTGGCGCCATCTTCGGAAGCAGCGAAAGTTATTTACCCGCGCCAGCCTCCGAGCACGGATAATTCGGTCTAAACGTCAAGAGACAAGAATATATTGTACGGTGCCGTGTACCTCCATTTAGCAAGTAGCTATATTCCGCTTTGAAACGTCACAATTGGAAATCGCAGATGGAAAGCGAGCGAACTAGACGCTACAACTTGAGCGATGTCGTTAACAAACATTAAGAAGAACTCGGAAGCAATATTTTTTGTAACATCTTTGGGCAGTAAATAGCGTAAGTAATTAAGTCCAGTAGAAAGGCGCGGTGCCACACGACGCTCTGTTTTAAATGTGCGGTCAGATGCGAAGATGATTTCATTTTGTCTGAGTGCCTGGGTATCTGCTTTCAGTGACGCATAACGGCACTCGCTTTCGGCCCAAGGTCACTTAGAGGCCGCCGACAACGTTAGCTGAAAGCTTTCCGTGCTCATAAGAGTTTCGGACTTGTGCAAGTAAATCTGGATTTTACGCGGTGGAGCCAGTTGCGGTGCTTTCAGCTTTGAAGTCTCCCTAAACCACCCAGAGGTCAAAATTTCCTTGTGGTGTTGCAGTTGTGCATTTGTGCGCTTGTGGTGTTGCAGTTGTGCATTTGTGTAAGTTGTGCACTTGTGGTGTTGCAGTCTACATCGAACACGTAGCCCTCAACGTTTTTGGAAGAGGTTTTTCGTTTTTCGACAGAGGATCCAAAAGAGGCCCTCGCTCGTTTCAGTCTTCCTTCGCTATGTTCTGTTTGTCGGCTCGTCTCTTGTGCTGGTCGAGTGCTCTTCTTCACCGTGCGAGGAGAAAGAGCGGTGAGCGCGGGCATCTGCCAGCAGACAGACAGCTTCTTTTTGTGGATGACATGAGCAGACGGGAATCCTGACGTCATGGCGAAAGCTGAGGATAACCGAAAGTATTGTAGAGGAGAAGAGATTGTTTCTTGGAAATTGTGGGCGGCCGCGGCTCGTAACGCTGCCGTGTTTGGCATTGTTGATCGCGACGGCATTCTGGACTCGATGCGCGAATTTGCTTGAAATGTTGAAAAATTTCGGAGGTGGGTTAGGGGCCTCTTTAAAGTCACCTTGAAGGCGATAGCACGCATTACATGTGGCGCATGAACAACCTGCTCTGTCGGCGACACACTGGGGGCACACATTTGCATCCGCTAAAAGTTCTCGAAACTTTACATTTCGTCGACAGATGAGTCGTGGCGCTTCTCACAGTGAGTTGCAAGCCGCACATTGCTTGATATCGATCGATAGTATTTACGCAAGAAATTGATTGTGCTAGCCTGCCCGACATGCGTTTAGCCAGTCCGACATTTGTTCCTTGCTTGCAGTGTCGCGCGCGATGAGTTGTGCTATTAATGTATTGTTGGCGATCTCTCGCGTTTCTGTAGAGCATCGGCTTTAATTTTCCTTTGTCTATAAAAAACCATTGTGCCGACGAAGTTATTTTCACTAGACAAATGGGGCATTGGAAACTAAATATATGTTTCGGCGCCTGGTGCGTTCTACGCTTTTGTCACGCAATTTTCAAATGCGTTAAGGACACTCCTCTCACTACATGACATTCGTACATGAATTTGTTTTGCTCCCAAAACAATTTCAACCACTGGGTTGGCTCTGTTGCGTCACACCTGCTCACTAGAACCCTGGGTTTTGGTGCAGAACCCAGGGTGCAGAACCCAGCAGAAGCCCTGGGTTCGATTCCCTTTCTAACCAATGTTTTTTTAATATTTCTTTATTTGCATGTATCTCGAATTTTCGCTCACGGAAAACGCTGATTTTTCGCTCACAACCAACGACGCCGACACCGGCACCGACGCCAGAATTTCTGGGAAACGAGCTCTTTGACGCTTTCGCGTTAAAGTGTTCGCGTATGTCGCCGAAAAAGGACCTTATATGCTCAAGGCTAATATTTGTATGTAGTAGGTACATTCGGATCCAAAATAACTTAGTGTAAGGACTGATTTAGTAGTGAGAGGTGAACGTCCACCTTTTGCGCTTTCTTGCTTTCTCTTGAGTTACTTCGAGACAACTGCAATCCCTTCATTATTATGCGCGTTTTTGTACAAGGACCGGGTATGTCATCTTGCCACAATGACCCGATAAGAGAGCGTTTGTGCTTCGTTAATGGAGTCTATAATCCCAATGAAGTGAGTTCTATCCTGATTAACGCTTGGAAGGGTGAATGATATGCTCGTTAAATTGTTTAGTTATATTGCTACATGGCTTCAGAACGGCTCAACAAGTCTGAGTGTGTTCTCGAATATTGTATGTCTTCCCATGGTTGGCGCGGAAAGTACCCCAATACGCTCAAGCCATACGAATATCCAGAAGCAGCTAGAAGTAGACGCCTTGTTTTTTATTGTTGACATGAAAAAGCGGTACTTCAGAGTCGGTAATTCAATCCATGGCTAGAAAGCGGTACTTCAAACTCGCTATCTGGAAGATGCGTGCTGTACACTCTTACTGTACTCTCGAGTTGGTCGGAATCTAATTATCGATGATCGGCATAGTTAGTGAGTTATCGGGGAGCCCCATATCATTTGACGCGTCAGCGATGCTTCGGTTCTCGATAGGCTCGGCTTATCCAGAGGTTGGCCAACTAGGTCTGCACTGGTAAAACATTGCCGTCAGCCGTCACTGTCCCTACTGCAAATACATAGGTTGTAATCGAAAATTTTCACCGCTGTCATGGTTGCCCCTGACTGTCCTAAGAGAGCTATCGACATGAGGGCAACAGGTACCGACGTAACTTACTGTTCACTTCATGCTTGAAATATATGCTGAACTGATACAATGGCAAAAAATTCAACCAGCTCCGCTTCGCGGACACCGATGAAACGTCGAAGGTGGTGGCATTTCCTTCGTCAGGCTAACGCATTTCTATGTTTTGCAAGACTTTCAGATATGTTATATCACCGCTATTTATTAAGCACTCTTTGTTAAGCTTTCAGGTGGTGGCATAGTTTTATTGCATCTTGACCATACCACTTTTATGCACAGGATTACAAAGAAGCATTCGCTTATGACACTCCGATATGTTCTGTCATTGCTGTTTATTGAACAACCTTTGTTAAGCTTTGAGGTAATAGTATAGCCACCACCTTTTATAACCGCAAAGTAGCACGTCACAGTGGTGTGACCATGGCAACGAGCACGCCATTTGTTTGGATAACGGTTGCCTTCTCCCCATTTAGTGGAAATTGTGTGTAGCGGGATTTACCGAATATCTGTGGCGCACACACTCTTATAATGATGATAACTTTCTGATAGGCCGCACAGATTTATGTGGCACAAAGCCGTTTGTTGGGCTAACTGTTGCCTTCATTTTAGTGGACCAATGGTTAGTAGTGGCATTTACCCAATGCCTCCGGCGCACACCCGTTTATAATGCCCACAAGCGTTACCACGGATCATGTACATGAAAGGCTCGACCAAGAACAGATTTTCTGTTAAAAAGTTGCCGCCAAATACAGGCGTTCTCCTGCGATTCGTTTCGATATAGTGAAGGGTTACTTTAGCTTCCATAAATTAAACCTTTGATAGGTATTCTTATGTAACCAAATCAAGTCAGCTTCTCTACAAAGCCTGGCTTCTTTCAACAGCGAAGCTGTTTAAGCCGGCTGTAAAAACTAGACAGACGTAACCAGTAATTGAGAAAAGCTTTAATACATAGCCGGGGTTAATCCAGCTACAAACGCTGTGGCCGCATATTTCAGCTTCGCTGAAGCATCTCTACGCAGTGCTTCAGCGGTGCGTGGAACGAGAGAATACTAAGGAACGGGAAAGGCAACGGCGGCTGCGAGAAGACCCCGAACCAATGGAAACCCCGTGGGAACGACGAAGTTTGCCTAGAACTATGGTAGGTTCGACCGCTCCGTTTCAGCGCCACTTCCTGCCTCTAGAGTTCGGAAATCCGTGTCGTGTCGGTGACAGTCTGTGGTTTAACTCGAACATCTCTGCGCTGAGAAGCAACCTAGAAACAACCTACCATCACCTAGCTAAAGTCTAGCAACAACCTAGGAGCAACCAGATTAGACTTCAGAATCGTCCAGCTTCGCTTTTTCAAGCATTGCCCGACTTAGTGCAAGCTTCGCCATTTTATTGCGATAGCAATTATATGGACAGTCTCGGCTGGATTTTGCCGTCGCCGTCGCCGTCATGCACCGTATATGTATAAGTATGTATATATATATATATATAAAAGCCCCAAAGAAAAATAATTCAGAAAAATGCTTCCGAAGCGCGGAATCGAACCAGGGACCTCTTGCTCCGCAGCGAGTGGCGCTAACCACTATGCCACGGAACGCAGGCCCTCCACGTGGCTAACGGCGAGCGTTATATACACACCCTTTACCGCTGGACGGACTCAGAGACGGCAGCGCTGATAAGCGTTTCTTCATTACCAGCGAGATGGCGCTAGGAGCGCGACCGGCGCATTTAAACGTGGTCGGCGAGCTCGCTCGCTTCTTCATATGTTTGCGCAGGGAGAACCTTGGCCTTCCGTTGTCTGCTCGCGCAGTTTTCTTGTGGTGAGGGCAAGAGGGATGTTTCAAGTTTTCACCGTGATGTCCGCGCTCATGTTACAGAGCGTACGAAAGTATCTCGATCTCGAGAGACGCCGCTAAACGAACAAACAGATGATGAGCGCGAACTATCAAGTGTCACAGCTCGACACTTGAAGCACGCTAGTTTCCTTCACTGCTTCGGCCGCCTTTGCAACAGGAGCGCTGTTCAAACTGAGAGTATCCATTGGCCAGCCTCATTTCGTATAGCATTAGTTTCTTGCTATCGCATTCATTGCTTCGCCCTTGCGGCGAAAGTGTGATTTTTTTTATTCATGTACTGTTCATGTTTAGTCAAAACACTTGGAGGTCGCTTGAACTTTTCCTTCAAGAGCAGAGCGCGATAGCGTAATCGGGCCGCATCCTCATCGCATTCTCAATTGCTAGGCTGGCTTCGGTTCTCGGTGGGTGCCTCAACCGCGCAGGAAATGAGCGACTGTGCGTGTAACATTGGCCGTTTCAAACAATCCTAGAATGCCTACTGCAAGTTCATTTGTTTAGTGCCCACTACGCCATAATTCTTCCTTTTGCTAATCAGCGAAGGCTGCACTACGCGTCCGTAAGACAGCACCTGAATCTACGAATCTGCTCAATTTGTTGATGCTTTTGCACCTGATGACGATTAAATATATCTGAGCGCTTTGTAATAGCTCGGCCTTTAAAACACCCAATCGTAGCGCAATTCACATGCTTTGACGCCTGGCGCAATTCTACGCTTCTGGCAGGCAATATTACATGCGTTAAGGAGACTCCTTCCATTACAGGTCATTCCTATAGTTCTTTTCCGAAGGAGCTCCAAGCATTAGCGTAGCTCTATGGTTCTCGCTCAAACCGAATATTTTTTATTATTGATTTCATTTGCATCGCTCTCGATTTTTCGGTAACGGAGAAGGTGATCATTTTTCGCACACAGCCAACCACAGTGTCACCGGAATTTCTGCGAAACGAGCTCTTTAACGCTATCGCTTTAAAACACACTTCGTTGCTTCCTTCACTTGAATGATACCTACTAACGAAACTCATGCGCTCATCTCTATTGTTATCCTGAATATTCTTCGATGGGCAAATTCTACGAAGTAGAGAAAGACAAAGAAGAGGAGCGGGCCTCAGATGAAATCATCATCAACATGCACGGCTCGCGCACTACCCTCGAAACATCAGCGTTCTAGTAGAAAGGGTGCGCAGGCCATCCAGAACGTCTCTTCGCAAGTGTCGTTCACAGTGGTTTCCAGGGAGAATGCGTACCTGGGACCTAAGTAACGTGTTTATGGGCTGCCGTACTTCGATGATGGAAGCTCCATTACCTTCCACTGTCCACAGCCTGCCGACTGCAAAGGGCGACGGCTACGTCAGCTTCAGCACGTGCACGGAGCAAGAGTTGGAACACAGCGTGGGCGCCTTGTGTCATCTGAGGTTCGTTCCTGCATCGAATGCCATGAAGCGGACCGCCTTTGCAGCGCTGCACAGGCACTGGGCTACCTGGCCTTTGTCGCTGTCCATCGCGGTCACATGCACTTCGCCCGGCACGATGCAGTGCGCAAGTCCCGCTGATCGGACTGCAAGGGCACAGCTGCTGACCATGGCCGAACAACTGAGGTTAGTTAGTGCAGTGCTAAATAGGCGCAGCCTTCCCGGCACACGGCAGAGTGCATGTACAGGTTGTTTAACACATAAGGGAAAACTCGGAGCACGTTGCAATGCGCTTCAAGTTTTCCCCTAAGTGTGAAACAGCCTGTACGTGAGAGTGCAGTAGATAGTCGCACTTGTGATTAGTGATTCTGCCTTTACACCTGTGCTCTACACCACTTTTCGGTATTGATAGACCCGCCGTATCGACATACTACGCAAGAGTCTTCAGGAGCTATGTAAGTGGAGTGGCTGTGAATGTATAAAATCCTGTAGTATAAGGTGCCACTCTTCCCTAAATTTCCATTGCCATTCTTAATATCATTAGCTAGCAAATTACCTATGAAATGAAGTCAAAAGAAGACTCCGAAACTTTAGAAACTACTGTTACTTCACTTTAATAGTGTCTGTGATAAGATGCATCTTGAAACTGAAGCTTTGCCCGGCGGGGCGTCATTGTGGTTGGGGTGTTCGGTTGCTGGCCTCAAAGTCGAGGGTAACGTCCCGGCCGTGGCAGTTACATTCCGATGGAGGAGAAATGCTAGAGGCGCGTGTTCAGTGCGATGTCGGTGCACGTTAAAAAAACCAGATGGTCGAAATTTACGCAAATCCCCACTACAACGTGCCTCATAATGATACCGTTGATGCACGTAAAATGCAATATATTATTATTATTATTCTTAAAGGTGAATCTTTCTTTCCCTGTTCTCTCCCTTTTGCCCTTTGTGCCTGTCATTGTCTTCCACGGCCATCTTCAGACCACTCTGCCGGTGCATCTGCACGTGAGTAACGTGCATGCTGCTAGTCACCGCAGCTGGTCATGAAGGAAGGGTCAGTGGGGAGACTTGGCAAGTTGTCAGCAGTACACGACCACAGAATGAAACAAAACACGCTCATTAGCGTATTATCGCAATACATAATTCCTGGGCATACACCAAGTAGCAAACCCTGCTGCTGTGACGTAAGGCGGTTTCGGTTTCTTCGCACTCCCGGTGGTTAGCCTACAAAAAGTATTAAGTCACGCTGCCACCCAAAATTAAAACTCTCCATTATGCGCCCAACAAATCCTTTTAGCGTAGCGGAGGCCCAGATGATAAAGAAACGATGAGTGGATATGGCGCACCTTGGTTGGGCTACAGCGACCTAAATTATATTAGTATTTCTGGCTCACTATTGTGATTTGACATGCACTGCTAAAACGAGCTTTGAGTCGAATGGAGAAACCCTATGTGCGTGTTACAGGAAATTAGGGTTTCCGTCGCGTCTATGTGAGCGCCGCATTCACATACAACAGTATTATTTGCGTAGACGTTTGTGCGATCATCTAAATAAGCTTCGATAAACACTGGTCGTCACAGGTCAGTTGAATTTTATCTGGGGTTTAACGTCCCAAAAGATCAGTGGAAAGCGTTCCAACTTGTTAATGTCAAGCATTTCTTGACGAATAAGAACCAGCTACGGGGCTCTATTGGATATGGTGGTCGACTGCTGTCCCGAAGGTCACGGGATCAAATCCCGGCCGGGGCGGCTGCAATTTCATTGGAGGCGAAAATGCTTGGGGCCCATGTACTTACATTTAGGTGCACGTTAAAGAACCTCAGGTGGTCGAAATGCCCGGAGCCCTCCACTACAGCGTCCCTCATAATCATATCGTGGTTTTGGGACGTTAAATCTCAAGAATTATTATTATTCTTGACGAATAAGGGCACTGCCACCGTATCTCTCGGTTCACCTATCCCACTAGGTTTTTGTGTTCTCGTGGTCATTTCGTTAATGGTGCAGTCATCGAAATTTCCAGGGGATGTTACGTGTCAATGAAGAAAATGAATGACCAGACATAACATAAATTACAGGGATTATGTGGGTGAGATGTAAATGACCGTATGGCGTCACGATTCCATGGTTATCACTTCGTCGCGTTGCTTTATATCCAAATGCGCATCGCATGACGTAAATATATCCGAACATGAGCGGCAGGTCTTGACATGAAACCCACCATGGATTTCTATTGGTTATGGGGCTGGACTGCTGACCCAAAGGTTACGCGATCGAATCCCGGCCGCGGCGACCGATTTGTGATGGAAACAAAATTGTTTGTTGCCCGTGTACTTAGCCTTCAGGGGCAGGCTGAATAACCTCAAGCGGACTACATTTCCGGAGCCGTCCACTACGGCGTCTCTCATAATCATATCGTGGTGTTGGAACGTTAAACCTAGAAAATTACTCTTATTATCAGGTCCTGATATGAACGGCGTAGCAAATACGTGATATGAGTAGCACAAACAACATGATGTATCGCTGGTAACCAGTCATGTTCGTTTTCGTTTTGTTAGCGTAGTGTTACCGGAATATTCATGTATGCAAGCGTGAGAATCATCCGGTAATGAGTAACATGTAAAGTGAATGAGATTCCATTACATGAACGGTGATGATATGAATGGTGTGACATGAGAGACATGCGATAATATGTGCCCCAACTTGGTTGCATAATACCAACGCTCCCTGGCCAACTGTTGTCGATTGTTGGACAATATCGCAATCTGGAGCGCTTAGCGGCGAGTGTGAAGAAGGCAAAAATGCAAGAACGGTCTCTTTTCTTTTCAGTAAAGACATACGAGGTTTGGATGCCACTTATAGTAATTCTGAGAAGTTTGGAGCGTTTGAAAATTGTGGATCCGCTAAGAATTTCCAACTCGGAATCTGTCATCATATCACTAATAGAACAACCGTCTTTGTAGCGCTATGCGCTAAGCGTAGACGTAGATTATTTGTATTATTCAATATCGAACGTGAACTGTTAAAGTGCGCCAAGCTTTGAATAACAGATGATAACGACGAGTTGCTGCTTCAGAACAAGTGCGGCATCTCCGTGGAGTCGCTTCTAGAGCTTGTGCAGGCGTACCTGAATTCAAAAGTTGTGTCTTGGGAGGGACATACTTTTTGTACGAAAAGCCGGCATCTGCATTGGGTCATGTGTGGCTCGAGTAATCAGCGATATCTTTCTCGGCTTTGTAGACAGGCAGTTGCATAAGCCCTTGGGTGGGTTAGCGTCACGTGTTTTTCGATAGGTTAACGATTTCTTGGTGCTACTGGATACTAACCTTTGCATGTTGTTAACGTTATGAAGCTTGTCAAGGAATATGGAACGGGTCTGAATTTTACTTTGGAGTTGATAAAAAACGATGAGCAGAATTTTCTTGATCTAAGACTAGCTTTCGTCGAGGATCATGTTTGTTGGCAATACCAAAGAAGGTTCATCCAGCCAATCCTAAACTATAATTCAAGCCACTCGAAACTTGTAAGGGGAGGCATCGCGTCTACTGTGCTGGGCTCCGCTCTACACAAACCATGCAAGCATCGTATGGCGCGTGCTTATAAAGGGACTCCAGCATCTCTATATAGCATTCAATTTCTGTGCTAATAATGCAGAAGGCCGCCGGAGCTCTTATATCTTACTTCCAACATGTACGTTGCAGTCTTAACGTTAGAAAGACATATGGCTCTATTTTCTTAAAGAGCCAAGTTCACTTCAACTGAGAATAACGCACGTCTTTGCTACAGGCATAATGGTCGCGCCTGCTCCAACAATGTTTTGCCAGTGTGCTCATCTCGCCAAAATACCGTAAATGTATGTTGCGGCTGAAATATTGCTCCTGAATACCGACGATAGTGGGCTCTAGCCCATTATCGTCGGTATTCAGGAGCAAAATTTGGATTTGGCTACTATAGGTTGGAGCATTTCATTTGGGATGGAATTAGCTCATATAAGAAGTCTAAATCGCAGCGAATAAACGATATTGGAATATTTCGCGACAACATTAACACCCTCCTTGTGCTTCCATCGGTGCCGTCCTTTGTTGCATGGGCGTTATGGTGATGACTAGACTTGTAGAGCGAGTGGTCCTTTCAGAGGACAGCCACACCATTCTGGAGAGTCGGCAGCGTTTTCTTGTTCTTGGCATCTATTGAAGGCCTTCAAAACAGCTCCAGCTCTTCTTCTTCTTAACTCGTTTTATGTCGGGCCGTTTCGGATCCCTTCTTCAAGGAATAGGTCGGATCTCAATATCTTAATTCAAGTTGTGTTCTATTTCAAAAATACCGTCTTGGAGCGAAAAAAGAACATGATAGTGCAGCGCAAAACTCGAAAAGAAACACTAAGAGGCAAAAAGAAGTAGGAAAGTCGGCCCCTTACTCTTTATACTCGAGGTTTGCCCTACAACGACATGCCCTTCTGTATGTACCAACTCGCCCAAGGAAAAAGTAATTGAGAAACGAAAGCAGGATAGGAGACCAATTAGGAGACAAATGAAACAGATTGGATGCGGCCATGCTGGTTGTTTTGGTCACGATCGTTGACGAAGCGCTGGTTTTAAAAAATTGGCTGAGTTTTATTCAAACAGATGCAGGATTTGAGTCACTTCACATTGAAAACTGCTTTTTTTTAGTTCGCGTTACAATAAGGAATTGCCCCATTTTGATTACAATTGTTTTAACTGTAAAATATACTTAGGCACGCTTCACGCTCCCGTGAAATTTAGCCAAAATTCGGTTTCTGGATTTCGGTCATTTAGAAAAAAATGAAAGACGCCGCATGTCTAGAAACTGCAACATAATGGATCCGGCAGAGTTGTAAATATATCGTGAACAAACGCATGTCGTCTCCTGCAAGTTATTAAGAAGTGTTCTTAATAATGAAATAAGGAAATCAAGCACACATCAAAGCATGATACTGCTGATAACGCTTTGAAGATTTCCTCTGCTTATGTGAATCCTTGATATTTGTTGTTAGACCCATCAGAAAAAAAACGAAAACCTGTTTCACAGAAAATGTTTCACTGGACAAGCACCGTTCTTTTTTATTTAAGTCCTCTTTACACGCAGCCTCCTAATAAGTGGCATTGTTTGTGGCAATTTCAGACAAGAGGAAGCCATCGGAGACGCTGTCCTGCCACCCACTGCCGAAGATGTGCAGAGGAGAACCGGGACAAAGGTATTTGCCTCAGGCCTGTTTGGTCTTGTGCCTTGTGAATCAGTTAACTCGAAGATTGTGAAGAGAGCAATTCATTCGTGCACATTTAACAGGACAATGTTTAATTGAGGAAGGCGATTTCACATTTCCTGTAGATAAGAATCGGAAGATGCGTGGTAATATTTACTCCAATTACATTTATTGCCGGGACACGTGTTCACATTTTTGTGTAGCTGGTCCGCACATTTACACTGCGAAGCTGTACACACGCTTAATTGCACTTCTTATGACAGTCCGGCAAAGTACCATTTCACGAATATATTTCTTTTATCACTTTCACCAAATGTGTGTATGGACGGCTTTAGTTTTGCCTATGTGCCACATTCGAGGCCAGGTAGTTATGAATAGTTAAACCTTATATCGTAAATTGTATCCAGCTGACAGCGATTTCCCGCAAATTCCTGAACTATATGAAAAAAGCGTGCCATACTGTACAGAGATGCATTTCTCACTACAACTATATTGCTCAAGAAAAAGCAGCAAAAAAACTTGCTTTCAAGAATAGCTTTGTATCTCATATCTGAGGTGAAACGGAATTCGTGATCACTCTTATCTCGTACGTTTTGCGTCCGTTATATTTATCTGTAAGTGTCACACAGTTCGGTTTTCATAGCCGTGTAGACTGTTCTGGTCCAATTTTTCTGAGCATGCCTATTGCCGTGATCTCCTTTTAAAAAAACGAATCTGGCCATCTTGAAGGACCACCGATGTACGAAGATTGATCCATAGCCGATGGCGTTGCTTGATGTAAGGATACCGTGCTTTTCAGTGTAGGGAAGAATTTCTGCGTGCGGCAGATTCGTACTTTTAATGATTTTTCGAAGTTTGCCCCGTAATGCGGTTTACCGAAGTTGCTCGGGCAAAGCAGCTGTTAATATTCCTGAACATATTGGACATGTTCTGCCTATTGTCTGAGGTAGAAGAGCTAGGGCAGTGCCTTCAACTGCATTTCGGCTCCTACACGAATTTGCCATTAAGGCCCAAGAAAAAACTATTCGTTGAATTTAATTGAAATTTGGCGCACTTATCTAACTACAGTAGACAACAACATCTGGCAATTTTCATAGAGTTACATCTATTCCTTCAGAAGTTATGATACTGTACTTTAGAAAGTACGCTGGGCTCTCGCGATAGCAATGCAAGCTGGCTCGGCACAAGAATAGCAAGCATGGTTGGCCCTTGCGATACTAATACCAAACTTCTTTTGGCACATGCAACTTGTCGAAGCAGCGACTCATCATGCAAAGCGTTGTATCATAGTTTTCGAAGCATCGTTTCTATTTATTGCAGACAGTGAACTTCAACCGTTTTTCAATTTTCTTGTGAAAATGCCCATATGGATGGAGGGGACTGGCAGGCACACTGCACACGGAAGACCTCTTGATAGTTCTATTGTGTACACGGCACAGGTAGTGTCTTGCAAGTATGCAGGTGAATGACAGCAGTCGACGCATAGAGGGTCTGCTAACCTCCAGCAGATTGGCAGATCCTCTATGCATTCAGTGCAGCAATATTGATGATCTGTGTAAATACGGCCTTCCATCACTTTTTCCCAGGAATGAAAACTCTGTAGTTATATGCAGCTTGATTGTGGAGGTGAATCTCTCCCATGCCAATATTTGTCTCGCTGCTGACGATGTTTCGTGATGGCACTACGTTTTTCTTTTGAGTTGATGATCATCTGCTTACAGAGCGTAGTGGCTCGACTGTGTCACAGTGCATCGCCATAGCAACTATGCTATTGTCTTTGCCATTTACGAAAAGAAACTCGTTTCTCGGATCAAAACAGAAGCAGTCTTCCCGATTTCTTTCGTTCCATCAGGCAGAAGGCATTCATTCGCACAGCCGCCTTCACCCTCCTCCTCAGCCCCCCCCCCCCCCCCGTTTCGGAATGACAATTACTTCACCAAGAGGCTCTCGTATATCTCTGCCGGCATCTCTTGCAGTCTCCCGAGTCTCAAATGACCTTAAAAACAGCATTCTTCCGAAGAAAATACCTGGTTCGATCTCTGAGGCAACCTACAACGCAATGCACATGTAAGCTCTCACAAAGGCCCAGTGTACTACGAAAAGTACACCAACATTTGATTAGCCCTCAGAGCGAAACTGTGCACTACAGCTGATTCTTGCGCTTCGCCGCGATTATATTGTTCTTTCTGAAGCACAATCCATCTGTTTTGTCAATGTGCACAATGTGAATCCTTAAATTAATTGAGAAAACGTAGTAGTCGTCACATGCGTTCGACGGGCGCTCGTTTTCCACAAGTTTAACAACTCGTAGCACAGAAAAAATTGACCTCAGTCAATATGTTCGATTAGGAGTGTCTTGCTGCAACCTTTAGCGTCAAAAATGCTAATCGGAAAAATTTGAATATTGGATAGTGTATTTTCTATTCCAGAAAAATGAAGTGTACTTTGTAAAGTACGCTGGGCGCTAATGGGTTAACCACAAGCAATTTACCAATTTATAAGAAAAGATATCGTCGCTTACTGATGGGTGTTACGTATGCGCAATACGCTAATCACTTTATGATATTTGTAATTATCAGCCGTACTTCGGCTTTGGGCCTCATTACTTTGTTCAACAATTTGACGTGCATTCCGGCCATATACTTCAGGTACGAAATCGTCAATCTTGCGCGAACGGTTTTCTTCTCCCGGCCGTTGCTACGTCGGCGAATGACTCATATAACAGTGTGCTTCACGTAGCACGAACCAAATAGTGTTAAAGTGGCAACACAATGCCGCCGAGAACATGTGGTTTACTGTCAAGGGTCGCTATGTAGTGTATATGTATATTGCAACTAATTAGTTAATTAACTAAGGCTCACTTCATAACTAATTTCAGTTCGTTACATTGTACAGAGCATTCCAAAATGGCCGATCAAATGTGTCCGATCGGTTGTTTTGGAAATAATCCAAGTGATGGCGCTCGTACACTACCGTACTGCAGCGCTCTCAAACGTGCTTTGAGCTAGCAACCGGCGCGCGGACCCTTGCGAAATTAGCGAGCGCGGCTCTAGGCATCGGCTTCCCAGTGCGTCAGCATTTTTGACGGCCGCACACGGCAGGGAAACGCCGTCGTGCCTGATAAGCGATAGGTTGACGGTCCGCGCACCAATGGATTCGCTCGAAGCACGGTTTGGAGCGCTGCAGTACGGTAGCGTATAAGCGCAGTCGCCTGATTTTACTTCATACTTTACGGGCATTGTTTAAACCCGGGAAGAAACCACCTTGAAGAATATTTCGTTCCAGTTACGTGAACCAACTTTACAATCTACCACGTACCTGATCAGAAAGTTACTTGTAGCTTATAGCCACAACTCTGTTCACACGACCCCCAAACCACCTCCGATATTCTTATGAACATTTCAGTGCAACGAACGGAGAGTAGCGAAGGAAATAGTGAAAAGAGCGAGGACCGCATTTCGATTATCAAACACGTGTATTTCCGCTATTACGGCACTTTTTCAAGAAAATCACATGGCTACACGTTCGTCACACAGTCGTTCGTGCACAACTGCAACAAAATAATTATATTTCAACCTCTGGGCGGTATACGACCGCTTTAAAATATATATACTCAGGTGGCGAATGCAGGCAGAATGACGGTTGCCTAGCATTCCTAACCGTGGCGTCTTCCTCCTCCTCATCACTACAGCCACGCTCTGGCGGCTGTTGCCTGTCGCTATTGGATGAGGTCATGCATATTATTGTTTTACCCAGTGAAATCGACACTACGAAACTGATCTTTGCCGTCGCCCATTGTTCGAAATGTTTCGCCTTGCGGGATCTTTTCCGCAATACCTGTATGTAACGAGTCGTTCATTTAAATTCGGACGTTTTTTTATGTGAGTTGCTTCTGTTCCATTGTTTCTAAGGCTATGTTCAAGTGATCCAGCCTAGTCGAGGCGCAAGCCATGCTGACCGCTGATCAATGCGAAGGAGAATGTCGGTCGCTGTTGTCTAAAATTTAAGAGCCTTCGTACTCAGTTGTGCCATAGTCATATCGACATCGTGGTATAATGTGCATTCAGATGACGCATGTGTTTGGCAATGGAAATGACTCAGTGTAGGTGAGGCTGCACAGACATGACTTTCGTTTTTGCGCCCCTTGCTCGCAGCCTGTGCCGTTGTGTCGCTGTGCATCTGGGCGAACGGGCAGCGGTTAGCAGCGCTGGTTGTCGTGCCACTTCAGCTGACCCGGAGCGGCGGAATCACGCGACCGCTGAAACCGGCGCCGGTCGCTCTGGAGCAGCACTTTCCGGAACGCGGCAACCGTTCCCGGAGCTGTGCCGTCTGCGCGTGCAGCGTCTTGTAAAACAAGCACCGAAGTCCGCATGAGCGGGTGTAAAGACTGCGCCTCGATCACCAGCTGGTGATCGAGGCACAGTTTGCGGTCGCAGACGTGGGGGAAAATATGGCAACCATTATTCCCAGCCGTAACAATATGTTTGATTTTATTTATTTTATGTGTGCGTATTGTATAAAATGTTGTGAATTGCGAAACCTGTCTCCCTGTCTGGTTCCCATGGTGTCACTATTTGCTCAGAGTAGACGAAAAATCCTTCAAAGGGGCGCAGCACTGGAGCCGACGTTTCGACAAGTGGTCTCGTCTTCTTCAAGGCACCGACTGCTTACCTTAGCGCATGCATGGGTATATGCTTCGTACACTCTCCCCAATCCGAAGCGTGGAGGAGGATAGGCCAAATGCTGAAACAGGAAGGGTGATGATAAGATGGGACAGAAGAGTAGAGGGTATTGAGAAAAGCGTCCAATTGGGTGTGTAAAGAGAAAACATTTAAATAAAAGAACGAAAAAAATTTCACCATCTCCCTCTAAAGGGAACCATGTGGGTAAGCGAAGGAGCGCATGGGTCGACTTAAAATTCCGTTCATCACGGGCACCTTGCCCGATGTTAACGCGTCCTTGCATGTCCACTGGAGCACACCATGAATTCACTGTAGTTCCTGTTGCTGTTACTCGTCCCGAACTCTTGTTGGAGCACGCCACGCGGGTTCATGGCGCGTCTGCAGAATCTCGTTCCCCGACGCCATCAGATTGCTGAGAGAGTGTAAGGGGGAGAGGCCACACCGTCTTATCCAGCCCCTTACACAGGCCCGAACGCGCTAGTGCGTGCCAGCACACGTGGTTTTGTCTGCGTTACGCCAAGCTAGGACAGCATACAGCAGCCCGGGCCCCTAAAGTGCTCTGCACGTATCATCATCAAGGCGGTCGAAAGAACAAGAGGAAGAAGACTTCTCTGTGGCGCGAGCGAGCGCTCAATATGTTACAGATGGCTATGGTAGGTTTTAGAAAGCGGACGGTCGCCAATGGAACTACGGACAAAGCCCAGCGCAAAAGCTGTTTCGCATCTAAAAGGGAGTAGGGACTGGAAGGCGCTCTCTGTGTCGTGAATTTTGTTCGCTTCGAAAGGGAAGAAGTTCGGGGGTTTTCCGCTGCATTATGACCGTCCCAAGTGAGTAATAGCTGACAATGATAACTTCCCGGTGATCAAAAACCGTTAGAAATTCTTGGATCAAAGGCTTAAGTTTCACTGGTATTTGTTGTGTAGGTACACTGTAAAAAAGACCGTTATTTTTACGACCAATATCGCATAAAAAATGCGGTGTCGCCAACGTAAACGTAAACTATACAGTATTCTCGCTGTATATCATGCCACGCGCATGCGCATTTGCTTGTAGGAGTGAAGAAAGGAAAGAGTAAAGAAGAGGAGCGGCGTCATGCGCTCGCCTTTCGTTTCCCGCCGCTCATGAACGCGCGTGGACGCTGCGACGAATGCTTGGCGCGCCTGCGCACCTTGTTTTACGGTTTGCGCGAGAAACCGGGCATGCGCAGAGCGGCGCAGATACGGCAAGGAAGAGCCGGCTCGGTGCCCGATGCGTCATCAGTATCGCCATTTTTGAAAGCTCTGCAATCGGCGTAGGTTTGGAAGCCGTTCGGCCAAGTTTTGTACACCCGCTGCAGGTAGTACGTCGCATTCGTTTCTCAAAACTTAATCGCGCAGTGACGCATGCAAATGATATGTGCGCTCTGGAAGTATCAGAAAGCTATTTCGTTTGAGTGGCTGGATTTTGTGCACTTGCTGGCATGACTTTCTCGAATAGACGTCTCGCTTTGTGTGTGCACCGCATGCACTGCTGTATACTTCGCCTTGCATGGGTACGCGCCGACTTAGTGCGCGATTATTTTTATTGTATGTGAAAATGCAAAACAGCATGAATGTGAACCTGGTACAAGGTTCGTGACCCGGAGCTTGCATTATGTACCACATTTACCATGTGAACATGGTACAAGTGGTACAAGTGGTACCATTCCGAACTGCATGTATGCTTAACTGTTGGATGCGTGTCGATTGGATGAGATGTTTGTTGAAGTTATGCAGAGCAAGTTAGAAGGTTGCAACTGTAAGTTGTGACTTGAATAATTCATTGGCTTCGTATTTAACCAAGATTATCAAAATACGTTTGTATTTGAGCTCTGGATGTTTGTATATTTGCAAAACGTGCACCTCCCCTGTGAGCACACTGAGCAGAGGAATATACTTTGCGTTTCGTCAAAGCTGCAAAATGTGAGGAAAATTCTCGATATGAAAACTGATGATACTTAAGGCCACCTAGCATCATTTTTTTGCAGTTGCATCAGCATATCATGCAGGAGCTGTGTCAGTACGCACAAATCATTAGCACTAGTTTAATTTTGTCTGACATTTAGTTGCACAATACACGCTGAAATGAAAATTGGAACTGCTTGAACTATTCAGAATGTCATTTCATTGTGAGTGCTCTTAACCCTAGATGGTGACCTGTGGGACCCAGAGGATTACCTACTTTTTGAGTGCCACGTGTTGGAGCGGCTGGAGAACTTCACTACAGTATTGTGCATATTATTCATCAGTTATTTTTCCTTTCATGCCTGTTATGGTGAAAGATTGTAGTCTACTCTGGAATTTGTTCAAAGGTGTGTATTTGAATAATTCTGGTGAGCATTTTTTTCTGAAAGAAAGGTGCTCACATAAGCACTTTTTTACTGTTGGTGTCAAGGCATCTGCAAAAATGGTGTCTTGTCCTTGCTGTGGCATCTGCAAGTATGCTACAGATTTTCTCTTGAAAACGCCTCCCAATAGTAGCCTGCTGTACCTATAGTCCTGGCACTTTACAGCACCTCTAAGGACACATGGTTATTGTCAGTGAAAGTCATCTGTGTCTGCTTCTGACCATGAGGACGTTTGCCTGAAAACAAAATATGCGTTTACTGTGCGAATTGTTCAAAAACGTTTTCCTCCTATTTGATTCCAACTCTCCGATTTCATTCAAACTCATTACTTCTATGAGGGGAAAGTTGCCGTGACCTTAGTATTCAAGTAAGTGGCTGTAAATGCCTGGCCGCTGTCTGTGGTCCTCACCCAAAATTATTGCAGTGCACCTGTGAGATGGCCGGTAATCTCGGCGCTTGAACTACACGTTTATGTTTTCTAGCTTACAAAAACTCCATATTTAGTAACAAAACTCTCTCAGGGCGCATTCATTTGCCATTGAACGCCAACTTTTTGCCCTAAATGCCTTTTTTGAAGCTCCCAGTTATAATCAGTGTTCCATAGTTAAAGCTCCCAACTTCTCTACTTGCTCGTTCATGCTCGATGCTCATTTTCAGCTTGGACTGAAACTAAAGTCAGGTCTTTACAAATATTGCATAATCCACATACGCAGAGGTGCATCAGTGCATAAATATGTACCCCATGCCCTGAATGGTATCTCGTAGGCTGTTGCAGTAAAGAGACGTCTTTTTTTTACTAATAATGATCATGCCATTATTGAGGTTTGTCGGGGGTTCAACGTCCCAATGTGACGTTAAATGTGACGCCCCACATTTAACGTTCCACTCTGACGTCCCACCATGCTGTAGCACTTCTTAAGGTCTTTTCATCTTCGGAATTCAAGTTGGCAGATGGTGCCAGTGAGCGTGCGTGCAACTAGTCAGCAGTGTGACAAGATTTTAATGTTGCCGCTGATGACGAGGAATTTTTTGCTGCAACTACAACTTTGGCCAAAGTGGACCATGGCTCATGATATGTTTGGCAACACAAGGTGACGTACGAGGGCGGTCCGATAAGTACTTAGCCTCACCGCGAGAGCGCGACGCTATCGCATGAGACATATACTGACGCTCTTTTTGAGGGACACATGCAAAGGTCCAGTCAAATTGGACTCGCGGTTTTGTTTTGGCCGCTTGAGGAAGCAGGTGATTTTCGATTGTCCGTTAAAAGTGGAAAAAGCGCAATATCGGTCAGTGATTCGATTCTTGTTTTTGGAAGGGAAATCGCGCAGCAAAATCAAAGAGCAAGTGGATGCCGTCTACGGTGAGTCTTCTCCTTCGATGGCAACCGTCAAAAATTGGTTCAACGAGTTTAAACGTGGTCGCACGACAGTTTTTGATGAGCCTCGCCCAGGGGCCCCGCAAACGGCTACCACGGCCGATAACGTGGCAAAAATCTACGATCTCGTATTGGCAGACCGTCGAGTGAAGGTGCGCGAGATAGCTGAGACAGTAGGCATCTCAAAAGACCGCATGGGTCATATTCTGCATGAAATTTTGGGCATGAGAAAGCTATCGGCGCGATGGGTGCCGCGACTAGCGCGTCGGTGAGAGCACTTCAGAACAGTGTTTGAAGCTGTTTAAGCGTAATCAGAAGGAGTGACCGTCGACGAAACATGGATCCACTGGTACACACAAGAGACCAAAGAACAGTCGAAACAGTGGACTGCACCCGAAGAACCTGCTCCGAAGAAGGCGAAGACTGCCGCATCGGCCGGAAAGGTGATGGCCACTATTTGCTGGGATTCTCAAGGTGTGATCTTCGTCGACTACCTTGAGAAGGGCAAAACGGTGTCAGGACCCTACTACGCCGAATTACTGGGCCGATTCGACGCGGAATTACGAAAAAAACGGCCACATTTGGTGAGGAAAAAGGTACTCTTCCACCATGACAGTGCGCCAGCTCACACCTGCGCCGTCGCCACGGCGAAATTGGTCGAACTGGGCTACGAAGCTGGGCCCCATCCAGCGTATTTTCCAGATTTGGCCCCGAGTGATTTCTTCTTGTTTCCCAACTTGAAAAAGTCACTCGCCGGACAAAAATTTGAGTCGAATGAAGAAGTTATAGCCGCCACAGAAGCCTACTTTGCAGCTTAGGAGAAAACGTATTTTTCTGACGGGATCAAGAAGTTGGAGGCTCACTGGGTCAAGTGTATAGAGTTGAACGGGGACTACGTTGAGAAATAAATCGACACCATTCCGAAATTTTCGTTTTTCTTTTGAAGGCTAAGTGCTTATTGGACCGCCCTCGTATAATACCTATTTTCCAAGTGGTTCCAGATATACCGCAGACATGCCGAACAGCAGGCCAAGGGAAGCTTGTACCTGTTCCATCACTGGCGGGCGCCTAGAAGCACTGGGGATCGAACCTCGCACCATCCACATATGATGCAGATGCTTAAATCACTAAGCTGCAGGATAAAAATCAATACTAAAGCAGTGAAACTTTGCTGCAGAGTAGTGGTTAACATTTATGCTAGATTGGGTGATTTCTGAGAAGGAGCAATATCTGTATAAACAACATTTATGGATAGCCTTGAGACCCCAAACTTTAACCTTTAGAACGGGCATAACTTCTGTAATGTATTTTGGAAATTACTATGGTTCTAGGTACAAGCTCATGAGTAGCTTCATTACTGCAATATTCAGCATTGTTTTTTCCTGATTTTGGTACGGGGCACTTTTTGGTATTAACCCAGACCATGGAAGCAAGGCTAAGAAAAAAGCAAGGAAAGATAATCCAAAAGTATTCAGTTTTACAAAAAAAAATCATGGATTCTGAATGGAATGTTTTGGTAAGTAGCACAATTCCTGACTGCATTTTCTTGAGGTAGAAGTATTGAATACAACGGACCATAGTAGCTGTCCATCCTAGTACTATAGCAAGTGAACTTCACATGTTAAAACTTCTGGCTAAAGTCTAGCTTTATAAGTGCACAAAAATAAAGGCAACAGTCTAAACACATTTTTTTTGGGCAGCTTGGTTCGCTCTATGCCCGAATAGCCCGAATAGCAGGAGCTCTGTATGGATGCAAAATGTTGCATATACAACCTGGCCTAAAACTTTTTTGCTGGTCAGTGTTGCTATGAAGACACCTCAAGTTAAAGAGAGGGAATGTTGGCTTAGAGGAACAAATAAAACCGTGAGGAATAAACTAAGCAAGCCTGTGCCATTTTGTTCTCAGACATTCTACTTATGGTTTTTATGCTGTTAGAATACTGATGGGTGCATTGATTACGTTGTCATTTGGATAGCTTTCCTAGCTTCATTAGTTTTTCACCTGTTATTGTTAAATTCAATTTCACACAGTCTTGTTGGCGTCAGTCTACCTACTTCTATTTCATTACACGCATCGGAAGTTGACAATAGTTGATGTGCAGTGACCTGAGAGCAGCTGCGTTACCTGTTTAGGAGGCGAAGTGTTTTGTAGACTTCATGCAATGTAAATAGGGGGTCATCGTTTTGCAACTAGATTGCAGATGAGGCATGTGTCAAATAACTATTCTGACTTTGGCCCAAGCTAGGTTCCGCTTGGAAAAGTGGTAAAATTGCAATTAGCAAAAGTATCAGTTATAGAGCGACTACCTATGCAATGGTATTCATTGTATGCTTACAGGCGGCATCAGAGAAATGGAATTGCAGAGTTTTTAAGTAAAAATTTATATAGAATTTTTTAGCGCTTTGAAATTTTTTGATGATAATGTTTTATTATTTGAATCACGAGAAAGCTTCAGAGGACGATGGAGCAACAAAAAAAGTGGAGCACTAGGGTGGGCCTAACAAGGAGTTTGAAGAGAACCAATGTTCAACTGGTAAGGAATAGAACATCAGTTAACCATGAGACGTGAAAGAATAGAACTGATAAATAAATACATTTGCTTTGGCCATGCAGTTACGATTACCCATTACCGTTAAGAATGAAATAATTAAGAAGCTATGATTCGTGTGAAATAACCTCGCCGGAACTCAGAGTCGCGGCTTTCCAGTATCTGTCAGGACGAAAGCTTGCAAAAGCTATATCTTACCACTACTCACCTACAGTGAAACCTCGGTGATACGATCACAGTTCGTACGAATTTTGGTGTGATACGAACTTTTCGTTGGCCCCGGCCAAGGCCCATTGGCCTGCAATGTATTGGAGTACGGTTCTCGCGAACCGATTTTCACCCAGCGACGTTTGATACGAACGTACGCTACCGCACAGATAAGAAGAGGTGCTGTTCGCGCTGTCGCGGAAGACGCACCAAGCAGGTGCGAGCGCGGGAACGCAAGCGTGGGCATGCGCGCCGCACCGCCGAATTGTCAAAATTACGGTGTAAGAAAAACACTTTTTTTACGGTCATAATGAACCTTCAGAGGCACGTCATAGCATGCGAGATTGTGTGTGCGAATCTTTGAGGCTCTTATGCGCCTCCGTGTGGCTTCGCGTTTAGATTACAGAGGGCATTAGAGCCATGCTTTTTTTTCTAACGCGTCGACGCGGATTGCTGTCGTTGTACTGTGTTTATACGTGCCTGCCTTGTGCATCAGACATCCTATGAAAGGTGGACGAGGCCCGAAAGAAGGCGAGCACGGTCTTGGCCAAGGAGTCAGGCCTTACAACGTCAACATGCGCGACCGTTGAGGTCGCACTTGTGCGGGCACGGCCGTAAATCTCCCAAAAAACATTCCCAACACTTCCGGGATAATAAAAACATAACACAGGACCGTGGTTCTGTAATTTTGTGGCCTTGATCCATCGCGTGAAAGCGCTTCTTTTGTTACTTTCGCTGCAGTACTTTCTTGTGATGCAAAAAAGCACACTAAAATTTGGAAGGGGATACTGCTGTCACGGGTCAGAACGCACCTGGTTCATAAATTAAATATGCGCGCACAGGCCGTATATGTACGGGTGCTGGTATGATTGCCGACATCTACAAACTTAATTGACAATCATTCAGGGTTCTTCCTGACGTTGATGCGGCCCTGAAAAACAATAAATGAAAATGCACGCCAGCTTTCTTTTGTCGCATGCTAATTTTCCATGCTTTCTGGTGATACGAATTTCGGATGATACGAATATTTTAGGTGGTCCCCTGAGATTCGTATCGCCGAGGTTTCACTGTATATAGGACAGGATAATAGATGGGGTTGAGATCAAATGAAAGATTAACATGAAAGGGCCGGAAGAGAACCGAATAACCTATGAAATAAATGCTAGTAATGATATGGTTGCTGAAACCATGAAAAATATATTAATGGGCAGTACATTAAGTGTCAACAAGATAGAGAGATCGTCACTTTAGATGAAGGTGTGGATTCGAAGCAATAGCAAGTGTTGTAGCGGCGACAGAAAGGACATGGGAAGCTGAAATGATTAAATCTAGGGCGCTGAGGCTGGCGCAGCTACTAGGTCACGGTTAATAGAAGGAATGTTGGAGATGCTTGTTTCAGAGAGGACATGTTTAGGCAGATCATAGAAGTAAAACACAGACAGAGGTACTCAGACAACTGTCTCTTTATAAACGATTTCTTCTTTCATATAAAGGTGCCATCAGAAGACCAACGTCTGAAATCACTCTACTCTTTCAATGCTGTATTGGCTGTGGCCGCTGAATATATGCTAACAGCCTGAGTACTGTAACTTAAACCTCCATGGCCTATAAATCACATCGTAGGTAGTGTTCTTTTTTGCAGATTTTTGAAGACTTAAAAAAGTAGAAGGTGGATCAAGCTGTTACAAAGAGGTTATGATAAAGTTATTTCTTTTCCCTGGAATGGACATTTGCCAAATGCAGAATCCAGGTGTTTGGAGAATTTTAATAAATAGCAGTATCGCCCATTTCCACTGCATTGCCTTCCTGCACAGCATATTTACGCTTCACATTTTTACAGCAGTGTCCCAAACCAAGCATGCATTTTTTGGGCTTTGTCTGAGTGCCATAGGTACCGGTATAGTAGAAATACAGCAGCACTGCAACTCTGTAAATCAGGTCGAATGAATTTAACACTTTGAAATAGCGTGGGCATTGAAGACCGAGAATATCTTTTGTGTACATTACGAATCACCTAAGTTAACACATCTGCACGACTTCCTATTCAGTAGTATGGGCAGACAGTTACCTATACGTAAAAGGGATGTTAGTCTTCATTTTGCAAAGCAAAAGCTAGAAAACCTGCAAAACGCCGTTGTGCTCATTTCACAGGCCGCGTCATATATTACGGCCCAAAGGTTAGAAAGTCTGAAAATCTTGGTATGCATGTTTCACAGTAAACTAGATGTTTTACAGCGGGCTACAACACGAGAAGACGTTGCTGCTCAGGTTTTACACACCACCGTGTAACGATGAATATACCGTGTAACCACCGCATATTTAACAGCTTAAACACTAGAAAACACAAAATCTGTGCAGCGTAGATTTTACGGGCTGTGGTTTATTTTTATTGGAATACTGTGGAGTGAAAAAACAGCGGCAAGATTTTTTTCTACTCGATATCATTATATAGACAGCCTGCATGCCGTAAACTTGAACTGCGGGTCACAATTTTTTTACGGTAAAAGTTTGGCAGCATCAGCTACCAGTGCTTTCACCGTGAAAACTACGGTGAACTTTTTACAGTGATACCATATAGGATAGATCCAAGAGCTCCCTTTGGAACGTTTATACCAACTGGCTGGAGTGGAATAAACTTGCGAATGAAATTCTATAGATGGACGTGATCCTCTCGTGCTTTTAACTACAACGACCATTCAAAGGTGTTTGCAAGACTTAGATTTAAGGCACGAAAGGAACTGTATTGCGGAAGAATTAGAAGTTTCTATTACGTCAGTAGGTGACCCTTGGTTCTTCGGGAAACTCTTTTCTGAAGCATTGGTTGCTTGCAAATATTCGATAATACTTGGAAGGCACTTGAACATTTCGTTATAAATGCTAGCGGCTGGTTGGGCTGCACTTTTCGGTCTGTTCTAGCTAGGGATAGTAACGCGTTTGATTCGCAGGCTTCGTTATAAGCCTCGTTTAGCGCGTCGTGCGGCTAATTTCTTTCAACTAACGTTACCTTTGGAATGCTTAAAGTGGTGAGCGTAGTCATTGTCGTCGCTACAGATCCTTCTTTTAGGCCTAAAGTAATCGAGCTATTGTTGGCTGCTCGCGAAATGTGGTCGCAATAGTAGAGAAAGCAGCAGAACTCGAAAGGTGGATCACAGATATTCTAATCTGGAAATCCAGGGTGTTCTGAAGAAAGTGAGGGCCTTGCTACTATTAAATGCAAGCATTTCTTAGCGAACGTCAGGCACTTTGGCCATTTCTATCTATCTATCTATCTATCTATCTATCTATCTATCTATCTATCTATCTATCTATCTATCTATCTATCTATCTATCTATCTATCTATCTATCTATCTATCTATCTATCTATCTATCTATCTATCTATCTATCTATCTATCTATCCGCTACGTCTGGGCGCTCGCCTGGTCGTCTCCATAACTTGTAATATACCAAAATTAGCATAGCAGGGGACTAGTGTGTAATGCACCTGACTGACTGGTCATGACATACATACCGCAAAACGCCTGTCGCGTAAGTCATGAAACCCTGTGCCCCAGTCATGTGTGGCATATACCCGCATACCACAGCTTATGTTACGCTGGTATGTGCCACAGGTGATTCCCAGTCTCAATCAACAAGCCGCGAACGTACACATTGAAGCGCAAGGCAAGTGAGGGAGCTGAATATAGAACAGCCCTGGAAGACGCTCGACTGCCATCCACTCGTTCACGTGGTCCCCTAGAATGACGCAGTGTTCTCTTTATTTCTTATGAGGCTGGGCAATGGCCTCATGCTGACCTAGTATGACGTCAGATTGAGAGCCGCTTTGTGACACGGGAAGAAGCCGCCGCTGCGTACCCTGACGGCAAGCGGCTGTACCACACAGCAATGCGGACTTCGACCGCTATTACGCACGTTGCCTCGAAACTGCGGACAACGTGTTACGTCATCCCGCATGCGCTAACATAACTGGCTATAAGAAAGAGCAGGTACACAGGGATGCCCTGACCAAGGTGGCCAAGATTAACGCAAGCGACATGGGTGGCCTGTCGGCCTCAATTTGCCTGACCATCGGCAAGCCGTACGTGATCACAACCAACATCGACGTAAGCGACGGCCTGGTTAATGGAAACATGGGCACCTTATGATACATCGAGCGTGACGAATATGGCAACCTTGTGCGACTGTGGCTTGCATTTCCAACGTCCGCAGTAGGTATAGTCGTCCCAGGCAGCATGAAGCACATCACTACCGCACACCCCTTAAGAGAATTGAAATGGGTGCCCGTGATAATGAATCAGAACCACGATATACGCAAGAAAAATACAGTTTCCCCTTGCGCAAGCAAATGCCATAATTATGGTATATAAGTCACAAAGGGCCACATACGCCAAGTTTAGGTAGGGGTATAATAAGCGCCAACCACTGAAGTCGCTCTACGTAGCACTTTCCAGGGCTACCAGCCTCGATGGCCAATACCTCACTAACGCAAAATGTGACTTCTGGTTCCGACATGTCGCCGGCTCTATTGACAGACAGTCTGTCGACGACATGACCCGGCTGGCAAACAGGCCTCTATACACTGTCTTGGACTGGGCTAGGCACCTTATTTCGATGCCACAACCACAGGAATCACCTCACGCTCGCCGCTTTCAACGTACAGTCTGTACAGGCGCACGTGAACGACTTCGAAACACACGCTCTGCTCTCAGAAAGTGCCAGTCTGAGTGAGCCCGGGTGAGTAATATTTTGGTGAGTCTGAGTCTGAGTGAGTCCGGTTGAGAAAAATTTTAGTCAGTCCGAGTCCGAGTGAGTCCGGTTAAGGAAAGTTTTGGTGAGTCTGAGTCCCAGTGAGCTATAAGCACAAAACCTACTTTTTGAGTGAGAATAAGTCAGCTCCGCATTTTTTGCCGACCTATGGTGATGAGTACTGAACTTCAAGATTACTATAAGCCTTATGTCGGCTCACGTTTATACTCACCTCTACTCACACATACTTCAACGTACCAGCGTCCATACAACACCTCAATATTTATTGATTAGAGGCGTGAGCGACGGGGGGGGGACGGGGGGGGGTGGCATAACCCCCCCCCCTCAAGATCTTTCCACGAGATGTTCTTGATAAAAATATAAAAATATCATGTGTGAGGCATCTCATTCAATAAAAATGTCCTTATTATATTGCAACCGCTGACAACCTGCGTTGTCACCACTGACAACCTGTCAACCTGTGCGACAACCCAGAGGGTTCTCTTTCAAAACCAGGCCTGCAAGAGAAAGAAAAAGGGAAAGGAAAGCGCAAGAAATGATGCCGAAAAGAAGCTTTGTAAGAACAGTTCTCGCAAGTTCTCGAGAATCAAGAAGAGACTCGCAAATGCAAAAAAAAAGAACAGGTGGCTCGTAAGAAAGCGCAAAACTAGGCAGTTAGCGAAGAGGCATTTGAAAGGAAAATTGAGTCTCTTCCCCCCAAACAGCAACTCGCTGTCATGAGCTGTTTCCTTGCTGCACGATCGAAGTCGGCATGCAATACAACGACGAGTGGATTGTGGAATGCATCATTATGAAGATGCGAAGCCCGAAGTTATAGGAACATCACCACAAAGAAGCCATTATGGAACTGCCTGCGAAGGTACCTACAGCGTTTCAAGGGTGGCTTTGGCCTCAGATGGTTGGAAGAACTTTATTGTTTGTCCGGCAGATTAACGGCCCGGGCTCAGGTCTCCCATGTCGGGACGTCAAGGCCTTGCCTCACCGCCGCTTCGCGGGCCTGCTGGACTGCCCAGAGTTGGTCGGCGAGCTTGGAGCTGCGCAGAGCGGCTTCCCACCTCGCCGAGAGAGCATCGGGATTAATACGTTTGGCTTTAGCCTCGCATTCCCAGAGCATATTCTTAAGCGTAGCTGTGTCTGTCTGGCAGGCCTTACAGATGCTGGTGTTATAGATCTCGGGGTATATTCGGTGATATAGGAGTGGATTAGGATAAGTGCTAGTTTGCAGTTGTCTCCAGGTAACCGCTTGAGCTCTGCATAGATTGCCACGAGGCGGAGGGTAGGATCGCCGGGCCAAGTAGAAGGTCTTGGTCAGTTCGTTGTATCCCGTAAGTCGATCCCGGTCCGCGAACTCTTCGACAAGGCCAGCTCCTCCCGCACGGGTTGTTGCGTCGCGTGAGGCGGAGTGCACTGCCTCGTTAAGGCTGGGGAAGTGCGGGCAGACTTCACCCAATAGGGCGGGAAACGAGATCAAGGTAGCCTGAGAAACATGGCCGGCATTCGCGAGTATACGAAGGGCGCCAACATTTGTAGTGCCTTGACTCGGAAGACGAAGACCATGGATGTTTACAGTCGTAATGGTGGCCTCGTCATCGACGAGATCAAACTGTCCGAGCATCTAAATGAATAATCAGCTGGTGAGTACAGCTTTGCAGTCGATATTATTGGAAAGTTCTGTGTGCATAGAGAAATGATCGCCACGATTTCGCTCATGAGAAATGTATTACGAAAGATGCGTGCGCGCATAAGGTGCATGCTCTGAAAAGTGCTTCTTTTTTTGCGGTAACTCAAGCGAATAGTCGCCGTCGCCGACATCTATGTTGTGCGTAGATTTAGGTCAAAGCGCTATAAAATCCTATATAACACCAAACGCGCTGTATACAGTGCATGCGAAGGGGAACCGAAATTGATAATTGTTTTATGCGCGCCGTCTTCCCGTGCTCAATGTCGCTTCATCGGATGTCCGCTGTGCAGGACTTTTCACGAAAATTATCCAAAAATTCTCAAATTAATGGAACTGCGATGTTTGCTCGCTACCTTCGCGATTGTTTTTGCTGTGGTGGGCCGACTCCTATCTGCTTAACTTCGGCATTAATATTAGCCTAACGTCGACTCAGGTTTACACTCACGTCTAATCACATAATTCAAGGCACTAGCGTTCATATGCGAGTTCAATATTTATTCATCAGATGCGTGAGTTACGCATGGCGAAACTACGGGAATTGCGTGATAAAAACATATCGTGTGAGTCATCTATTAAAATAAAAAGTCCTTACTGGATACCAGCCACTAATAAGTCGCATTTGAAAGTACGAGATGAAAAGGTGCCAAGTGGAGCAGCGAAAATGCGAGATATTGGCGTTAAAGAGCAGTGGCACCATAATAAAAAAAAAAGCTAATCATACGCTTACGGACTCATGAGTCGACTCACACAGACTCACCCAGACTCAGATCGAGCCGTGAGTCTGAGTTAGCGCGAGTGAGTAATATATTGGTGACTTTGAGTCCGAGTGAGTCCGGTCGAGAAAAAAATTAGTGAGTGTGAGCCCGAGTGAGCCCGGTGGAGGAACATTTTAGTGAGTATGAGCCCGAGTGAGCCCAAAGGGCAAAATATATTTCGTGAGTGAGTCTGAGTGAACTTGACATTTTTTGCCGACCTATGGTCGGCTGTGGCTCGGCGTAGCGTCTTTTAACTCATTCAGCTATCGGATGCGTATGGCAGATTCATCAACGTGCAATAACTGGAAATATGCAGAGACTATCGATCATCTCTTGTGCCCGTGTCCTGAATTTCAACACCATCGCCGGACTCTCCAGAGTGCCTTCAGGAGACTCAATTGATGGTCGGCCTTCTACTGAGGGAAAGATTTTGGGAGTCTGGCTTCACAGCATATCAGCCCAGAAAGCCACACGAGCCCTCCTGCTGTACTTGAAGGCAACAGAATTGAGCGACCGCCTGTGATACACTGCTCTGTGTTTTCTTGTGGGTGTTGTGAAATGTGCCTCTTTCTTTCTATTTTTTACTCCCTCATTGCCCTCCCCATGAGTAGGGCAGCTATATGGAATCTAGTTAACCTCCCTGTCCATTCTCTATTCGTTCTCTCATTCTCCTTTGTGCAAAAAAAGAAGTTCAGCGGAAGATGAAGCGTGGAGGAAACGTGCGCACGGAGGCTGCGACCGCCTGTTCGAGCCTTCGATTGCACGTCCTGTGAGAGGGGATTGGCCACACTTATCACCTTTGCTTCTTTATCTGCGGTAGAATTTTTTTTGCTGATTTTTCAGGAGCCATCAATGCCGGTCTCCGGTCCCGGCCAGGGCTCGCCCTGGTCGGCTAATCGCCCTGCTGACTCGGTACCACTGGAGTGTTTCCTCAAGAACGTCGTAAGCAGTTTGCCTGTCGCGCTTGTGCCCACTGATGGTGGAACCATTCGGTTGAGTGAAACGGAGGTGTTTCAAGAAGAGCTTCGCAACATAACCGGGCATTTTCTGGACATCTCGGAGGTGAGGCGCTTCGGCAAGACTGGTATACTATGTAGGTCTTCAAATCTTCAATGCTTAACGGACTTACTGGCCTCCATGAGATTTGCGTTCATTGCTGTTCGCGCTTTTATCCCCCCTCATCTTGCTTGCGTGAAGGGCATTGTTCGCGGTGTTCCAACTAACATTAGTCCTGAAGCATTCTTAAAGATGGTCTCTCCGGCTGGAGTGATATCTGTCTACAGATGCACCAGACCTGTAGGTGATACGCGAGTCCCTACTGAAAGCGTCATCGTTACCTTTGCCGGTCTCACACGCCCCACTGAGCTGAAGGCCTGGCCTTATCTGTTCCGTGTAGAGGCATTGACACCTCGCCCACTGCAGTGCCGTAACTGCTGGCGCTTTGGACATAGTGCCAACGCTTGCAGGTCCTCATTGAGGTGTGCGAAATGCGGTGGGGCACATGCCGCAGCAGATTGTCAGGTAGACAACTGCAGGTGTTGCCTATGTGATGGAGCACATACAGCCACGGACAATAGCTGCCCAGCTCGTGAACGTGAAACACAAATTCTAGATATTGTGGAGAAACGCCGTTGTTCTCGGTCTGAGGCAACATCCTTCATTAAAGAGCGCGAAGTGGGGTACGCCGCTGCTACGGCACGCCAGTGTGGGTCCATTGAAGCGACGGTCGCTTCCGTAGTGTCGGCAGCGATAGATAAAGCCATGCCGATGATTATGGAACGGCTTTTCAACACCTTTGCTGAAGGTCTGACCGAGATGCTCGCCGCCAGGTTAAACAGCCTTATTCCCTCCTTCGGTGCACACACTACCACGGTTCAGGGTGAAGCTGGGTACCTCGACAATGAACAAAACAATCGGTGTCAAGAAGATATTCCCCCAGAAAAGCTCATCAGCTCTCAGTCACCGTTCCCTGCGGGGCCCAGTGGGTCATTTGGTGACATGAGGCTTGGTAATATCACTCATAAACGACGCAGTGCTCCATTGTCTCGAACCAGTTCGCCAATGTCGAAACCTAAAAAAGGTACTACTGATAGCAACAACGAGCAGGACGTTTTGCGTTCTGCGGTTGAGTCAACTATATTAAGTCCACCATAGCGACTGTAAAAGTTCTCCAGTGGAATTGTCGTTCCGTATCTTCCGCTTACACAGATCTTATTTATATCATACAGTAAACAAATCCTAATATAATTTTACTTCAAGAGTCTTGGCTTTCAGTAAACCAAAAATTTACTCTGAATAATTTTCGAACTTTTAGACTGGATCGGCCAGGTAGAGGAGGTGGATTGTTGGCCCTAATCTCTTCAAAAATGTGTCATAATGTTACTGTAACTTTTGAACATATTTGTCCGGATTGTGAACTGTTAGCAATAGATTGTTTGTTACCTGACTCCTACAGGATTACAGTGATCAATGCGTACTTTCCAAATGGAGTAAGACGCACAGATCACCTAGATTGTGTCATCAAGAATTCTCCTTCAAATTCAATTTTATTGGCAGGGGATTTTAACTCGCATCACACTTCTTGGGGGTTTAAAACAGATGGTTGCGGCAAACGATTGTGGAATTGGTTACAGGATAATAATTTTCGTTGCCATAACTCTGGACAAGTTACCTTTCTACGCGGGATAAGCTCATCAACATTAGATCTGACTTTTTCGTGTGGCCAGTTTATAATTTCATCGTGGGAAACGTTTGATAATGGGACGAGTAGTGATCATGTACCGATTACCTATGAAATAATGCTACCACACCTCACCTCTGGTATCCGGCAACAACGGTTCATCAACTATAAAATTTATGAAACTGTTTTAAATTCTGCGCTTTCGTCATTGGGAGGACGTGTCGGACAGCAACGGGCTGCTTCAGTAGTAGCGAGTCTAAGTGACTCTGTTCAGCCGGCAGAGTTTTCTGTTAAATATGGCAGCACACCGTCAAGTTCGGCTTGGTGGAATGAAGACTGCACGCTTGCGTATAGGCGACGTAAAGCTGCTTGGAAACGTTTACGCCACAACCATACGCCGAAAAATTGGGTTGACTATAAATTCCACGCAGCATTGTTTAAGCGTACAGTCGCTACAGCTAAAGATAAACACAAATCAGACTTACATTCGCATTTATCGAAACCTGATAAAAGATCTGCTCTGTACAGATTTTTACGGAACAAAAAATCGACACAGGTACCAGCGTATTCGCATTCAGTAGTGCTGTCGCCTAAAGAGGCAACCGATTTGTTAGAGGGCATCGCGAAAGGACTTGAAGCGAGTTTTGCTTCATCATGCTTGAGACCTTTGGCATTCAAAAGCTCAACCTCGGACTTTCGGGAAGTCACTATGGAGGAACTGGCAGATGTCATACTAACTGTAAACCAAGCGGCTCCCGGTCCGGATCAGATTACAAACTCTATGATTAAATTGATATTTAATTCCCACCCCGTTGAGCTTTTGAATATTGTTAACTGCTCCTTACAGCACACATGGATTCCAAGTGCATGGAAAATTGCTAAAGTTGTGTTGCTGCGAAAAAATCAAAGCCTCGGATATGTCCTGGATAACATTCGGCCAATTTCGCTTACTTCAAATTTAGTTAAAATAATTGAAAAAATTCTTCATAGCAGGCTCAGTGAATTCATCACTCGTCAGGGTATCCTTTCGCCAAGGCAAGTAGGATTTAGACAGGGGTGCTCTATATGGTCGGCTCATGTTGATTTGGAAAGCCGAATTTGCCTTGCAAAAGTATCTGGTGAGCTTTCTGCATTAGTCACATTAGATATTGCAAAAGCCTACGATAGCGTGGAACACAGTATCTTGATCTCAAGATTAGTGGACTGTGATGTGCCTAAGTACATTATATCTTGGGTTCAGGAG
The DNA here is from genome assembly GCF_013339695.2 of Rhipicephalus sanguineus. Lineage (NCBI taxonomy): Eukaryota > Metazoa > Arthropoda > Arachnida > Ixodida > Ixodidae > Rhipicephalus > Rhipicephalus sanguineus. The sequence goes on from NC_051176.1 coordinate 40,997,282, forward strand.
TTTCTTTTTGAGAGACAATTCTTTTGTTGCCACGAGGGAATTACTTCTGCCTCATATAAGCAAACAAGAGGTGTTCCGCAAGGATCAGTTTTGTCACCTCTTTTATTTAATATCTTATTATCATCAATTCCAGTTCATAAAAATGTTCCTCTTAACGTCTACGCTGATGATATTGCTTTTTTCTCGTCATCCCGAGATATCAATACTCTGTATCAAATCTTACAGTCGTACTTGAGTGAGCTTGAGGTATGGCTTGACGGGCTGTCTTTTTCGCTTAATGTTAGCAAATGTGCTCTGCTTGTATTTCCTCTATCCGTTCCCGTATTTCTTTCACTGCATTATCGAAATGAACCGATTCCACAAGTAACGGCACTAAAATATCTAGGCATTCTTTACGTGGAAAAGTTAAATTGGCAGCAACAAATAGAATCAAACACCCGTAAAGCAGAAAGCGCCTTAGGATTGCTACGCCGGTTTTGCAATAAGAATTCAGGGATGCGCAGGGATACGTTACTTATAATATACAAACTTTATGTACGCCCAATTCTGGAGTTTGGTTGCGTTCTGTTTTCCGGAAGTGCAGAATACAAATTAAGACCTCTTATAATGTTAGAAAGGCAAGCTCTGCGGCTGTGTCTCGGACTACCTAGGTGTGTTGCGAACAGCGTGCTTTATTTGGAAGCTCGAATCATTCCGCTTGATGCAAGATTTCGACAGCTGACCGTGCAAACATTTTTAAAACTCTACGATGCGCCCCTCTCCCGTTCACAGACACTTTTCATCAAATCTCCAGATTCTTTCTTTAGGCGCCCGTGGCCTCGTTATCAAAGACCCCAAGTCATTTTCGTCGAGTCTCTGTTGTCTAATCTTCACGTTTCCCTTCAGCATTTAACTCCCCAAACCCTATGTTCGATGCCAGTTGACTTAATTTTCGATGACATTTTTCCAAAAAATGCTAAATTACTTCCACAGCATGTTCTGGAGGGCCTCCTTCAAGACCATCTCAGTCATTTTCCTCATTATGTGGTAATTTCGACGGATGCAACGCAAAATCTTCAGAAGGCTGGAGTAGGCATTTTTTCTCATCAGCTTAAGTGGTCTTTTGCGCTCCGTTTGCCTGACTTCACGCCAATTTATCTTGCAGAATTCCTGGCTATTACATTGGCTCTTCGGAAACTAAATTCTCAGCAATCAAAAGCTATTATTATTTCGGATGCTTTATCTGTTTGTACACATTTAACGTCCGCAAAGCAGTCTCCTCTTCTCAGGATATTTTGGTCTCTTGTACCGCGTAGCCTATCAGAAGTTCGGTTTCTTTGGGTCCCCGGGCATGCTGGAATTGCACTAAATGAAACCGCTGACTCGCTCGCTTCGGCATCGTTAAATTTCCCGGTGGTACTAGTAGCTCCACAGTTTTCTTTTATTACTGCTGAACGATTCAAGCGTCTATTAATCTTAAAAATCAACGAAACATCGCTCCTACAATCTGAAGAATTTCGGCACTTGCAATTCACATGGAACACCGCAAACTGCCTTTCCCGTCAATGTGAGGTGACCCTAACAAGCTTTCGCTGTAGAGTTCCTCGGTTAAATTATTATCTCCACAAATCAGGATTTTCATTAACTAATCTATGTGCAGTTTGTAATGAACCGGAAACAATAGATCACTTTCTTCTCACATGCCGCCGTTTCGCCTCACTGCGCCGAATAATTCTTGAGAGACCGATTGGCATGCTCGGATTGGTAGTTGATACACCCACCCTTTTATCGATGGAGCCAGTCAGTTGGGTGCGGGCCGCAGTGTTATTCTGTCAACGCTACATAAATTCATTCAGGCAACCGGAAGGATACGCTGCTAGTGGTACCGCCAGTTACATCCAATTCTTTGAGCCCCTTCTTTATTTTTGCTAATTTGTTTATATATTATGGTTTATCGAAAGCTTCTGCCCCTTTCACTTTTTTTTTTCTTTAAGGAATGTTATTATAGTTCTTATCTAATTTCTCTCTTTTTTTATTTTTTAGCAAGCGTTGTGTAATCCATTTACATTATAAAGTACAGTGTGGCCAATCCCCCTTGTGGGTATGAGCCAAGATCTAGGCGACAAGACAAGACAAGGCAAACGTTTCAACATGGAGCCTTGTCTTCGTCAGGGCCCTGACGGAGACTATAGTCGCCTTGTCGAATTGTTGCGTTGAGCGACATTCCCTTTTCGAGAATTACTCTTCACTTCATCCTTGTGTTTCATTCTGTAGAGCTAATTGAGACGACGCCTAGATATTGCACAATGGCTGTGCCAGACCCTCAGTTTTGTCATATTGCAATGTTAGTTCTTTTACAACATTTTCGCGAATGATGACCCGTGCAACAAGACTGAGTTTTAGAAGGTTTTATACTATATAGCTGCATTTTAGCTTCCGCGATATTTTGTGTTCGTTTGCCGCTTCAGTATAATGTTACCTAGTCGCATGGCATATATCATTTTATGGTTTGTACGTCTTTATGCTGTACGGGAATCGTTGCTGTTTTGCATAATATATTACGAAATCACCACTTTTTTCTGCTAACCTATTGAGCTCTGTAATAGTAATTACAGAATAACGTAACTGTACTCACTATAACAGAGGGCTTCCTATAAACGTGCACTTATTGCATGCACAGAAACAAAACAGCAGAAAAAAGGGACACTGTATGACGTCTTAAAACGTTTCAGAACGTATTTTCAAAGACAATGCAATGGGATATTTCAGGTATCCGGCAATGTGTTTTATAGAATGGGATGTTTTGCGACGTTTTTGAAAGGTTGTCTAGGTGGTCTCAAAAACGGATTCTAGCCGGAGATTAGACAAGATATACGACGTCTTCTACACTTTCAGCTTCTATTCTGTGGCGTATTCTAGACGTTTTTATCGTCTCGGATAAACGTTTATACAAGGTCGATTATCCGTTTTGTGCTACCTGGGAAACGATGTTTATGAAGGCTTTAAAATTTCATCGTCCCACTTTTCACCGTCGGAGTATGCGCAAATAGACGTCAACGTGCCTTTGATCACAACGGATGTGAGCTCCCAAGATGCTTGGTCGACTTTACTACAGCGCCGCCCGCTTCGTCTTCTTCGGACACTGCACCTATAAGAAGAGCATCACCCGAGCATCCCTTTAGTGGGCGCGTCGGCTGGCCGCTCGTGAACAGGATGAAAACACCTTCCTCGAGGAAGGCGATTTTGACGAGAAAGCCTGCTCTGCTATTACCAATGTTTTTAATGAGTGTCACGATGTGTCTCTAAGAAGGATAAAACTAGAAGCGAAGCGTCTCTGCAAAAATGTAGGTCTTAGTAGTTTGTTCCGTGAAATTGACGACGCGAAGACAGATAGCCTTCAAATCATGTTTAGTGCAAAGACGCACAAACCCGAGTGCCCTTTAAGGGTAATAGTTTCAGAGATAGGGTCTTGGCAGAAGAAGTTAGCAGTTTTCTTGCGAGAAAGGCTCGGCATTCGTAATATTGACGACCCATTTTTGGTAAAGCGTTCCGAGGAAATCGTAGATTTCCTGAAGGATAACGCAGACAAAAGCTTGTTGGCTTGCTCCTTTGACATAAAGGACCTATATTATTCCTTGCCTCAAAACAAACTAATAGCATGCGTAGAAGAGTCCATTGATGACTATGGCGCGGTGCCTTTTCAGAATTCGGCTGGGATATTAGTTCAATGCTTTTTGGATTTGCTTCGTTACTACCTTCGTTCGACTTTCGCCACTTCGAATGGGAAAGTTTTCCTTCAGAAGCAGGGCGTCTGTATCGGCTCCTGTTTGGCGCCGATACTAAGCGATATTTTTTTTAGCCCACCATAACAGGAATCTGGCACGCGCCCTATCGGAGCAAAGGGTGGTCAAAGTTTTGAGGTACGTGGACGACTACCTCGTCATGTACGAGCCGAATGCACACGTATCAGTAGATGAGCTCAAAAAGGTTTTTTTCTGCTAGCCTTAGTCCACTCATTCTAACAGTTGAAGAGCCGTCTGATAAGGTGCTGCGGTTCTTGGACATTGAGCTTGAATTCACGGACCAGCACACGTGTTGGGAATATAAACCCAGAGCCAATAAAACCCTGTTGCTGTACAGGTCCGCTCACTCGAACCTCGTTAAGAGGAGTATTGCTAATCTGTGTTTTGGAAATGCGCTGAAAAGGTCCTGCCACCATAAGATTCATGAGAGTCTAATGAATCAGTCGGTGAGGTTATCGGCAGCAGGTTTTCCGGAGTCGGTACAGGTGTCTGTTGCCGTGAGTCTTCTTAAAAGATGCCGCTTGGACGTTAACCGCCTGGACGCACAGGCGAAGAGTAAGAGCAGAGTAGCAGTAGTGCCCTATCTGCGCAGAACGGCGCACAACCTGAAGAAAATGGCTAATCGCGTGGACATTAAAGTAGTGTTTTCTGCGCCCGAAAAACTGGGCAGGATATGTCGACTAAAAGACCCGCATCGTAAGCCCGCTGTAGGATGTTCCAAAACCATCGTGATCCCCTCGTGGACTGTGTACAAGAGGTAGTATACCAGCTCCCGTTGACCCGTGGAAATAAGTACATAGGTCAGACGGGAAGATGCCTTAACGACCGACTTCGCGAGCATAGGTTAAACGTTACTAACAAGAATAATTACGGTCATTTGTCTGTGCATTGTTTGGAGTGCGGTTGCGCACCATCGTATGCTTGATGCACTGTTCTGGCAAAGCACAAAGATAAAGACGTGCGGGAGATTATTGAAGTCCAAGCTATCTCTCGCAATAGTGACACGTGTGTGGGCGCACCGTCAATTGATCTTTTGGATAGGGAGAGGGCCTTTCTGGTTGGCTATAGTGTAGAATGAGGTGGCGCACTGTGCATGGATAAATAGGTTGCCGTTTCCTGGAAATAAAAGTGCTGAAGTTAGCATATTGTGGTGTCGTCTCTCCTTCGTCCTTGTCTGCTAGCGCTGAAGATGGTTTCTAATTCAGGATGTCAAACCCGTTCTTCTATTTCACGCATGTGAAAAACAAGTACCCGTCAGTTAAATCTAGTGACCGATGTTTAATTCAGCTCACGTGCCCACGTCGCTTGTGTGCTTTGTTTCACTACGCGAAAAACATCGTGTATTCTTCTCTGATGCTTTGTGGTAATGTAGAGCCCACTCCAGGGCCTGAAACGGAAAAGATGCTGCGTGAACTTCTTGAAAGTAAAAAAAAACAATGCATAAGAAACTAGAGAAGTTGGAAAACAATCTTAAGAATGTCGAATACTCAGTGGCAATGGTTAAAGAACTCGATGCTAAAATTGTGCACTTGGAACAAGCAGTGACAAAGTTATATACAAAGTTGACTGAGCTCGATGACAGGAGCAGGCGGAACAATCTTCTTGTCTTCGGCGTTTCGGTGCCGACTGGGGACAGCAGAATCACTAGCGCAGAAAGTGCGTGATGATATATTTCGAGATACATTAGAAGTCAAGGTATCCTCTGTAGAACGAATTCATAGAATTGGCCGTCAGCGTACTAACAAGCCACGCCCTGTGATTTTAAAGTAGTTTGACCATCGCGAAAAAGTTTCCATTCTGAGCAACTGCTACAAATTAAAGGGAAAGAACACATCAGTCTCGGATGATTTCTCGGCCGCCACTAGAGAAGTTCGAAAGTGTCTTTGGGATAGCGCGGCTGATATCAGGCCAGATGAGACTAAGGTAAAACTAGTCTACGATGAAATAAAAATCGGCAGTTAATTGTACGACTGGGAGGAAACTAAAAGACACGAGCACCGAGTAATCAACGCCGAGGAAACAGGCGGACAACGGGCCGTCAGCTTCACGCAGGCGTGAGAACCGCGGAATGAAATGAAGGTCTCAAAAATACATTCCCATGCCTTAACCTAAATGCCCAAAGTAAAATAAAAAAAAAAACAGCTGACCTGGAAAGCATATAGTCGCCGCTCACAGCCCCCATGTAATAGTTATCACAGAAACGTGGCTGCATGGCGACATAAGTGACTCGGAAGTCGTACCGCATGGATACCGTATCTACCGCCGGGACCGTGACTCCCGCGGTGGCAGCGTTGCTGTTTCGTACATGGACTCGATGCGCGTTACAAGACTGTCAGATATTACCAACATTGAATGCGTATTGGTGAAAGTTTACTTCGATGATTTCCATTTTGTAATTGCCAGATTTTACCGCCCTCCGAACAGTGACGGTACTTTTTTTGAGGCGCTTAAGAAATTCGTGTGCAGGAACCGCGCTTCTAACCTTGTACTAACTGGCAATTTTATTATTCCACTAATTAACTGGGATGGTGATTTTCCTGAAGCGCTCTGTGTTTCCGCTGAGCCACTTGTAGACATTGTTTTACTACACGGCCTATCACAACTAGCAAAAGCGCCTACAAGAATACAAGGTGATAGTCAATCAGTTTTGGACCTCTTTATTAAGAGTGACAGCGTTCTTGATCGTGACCCGAGAGCTGGAAATAAGAAAAAAAATTCACAGCATATGCACGGGTGGATGATGAGGAGCTTGGGCGAAGCTCCTGAAGCAATCATGGTTACACCGTGAAATCTTCAGTGGTTTCGCCCAGCAGTAGTCAAAGCGATAGCCCAGTACATCATCAAAGACGTGACAAACACTGTATATATTTATACAAGATATTTTATTAATGGTAAGTGGTAGCTAGACGTGGCTTCCGTTCCCCCTTCATCATAACGGCTTTATGGTCGGTGAAGTGATGGATCGGTGATGGGTCGTAGTCGGATGTTTGCAAAGACGAAGTAGTGGGCAGTTTGCAAAGGTGGCTTCCGTTTCCCCTTCATTATAACGGCTTTATGGTCGGTGAAGTAATGGATCGGTGATGGATCGTAGTGGGATATTTGCAAAGACGAAGTAGTGGGCAGTTTGCAAAGGTGCTTACGCCGGACAACGGAGACGTGGCAAGGTTAGGCTAAGAGGAGCTTCACCACTAAAAACGAAATCAGAAAAAAATTCCAGGATGGAACGAGGTTCGAACCTGGGCCCTTTCGTGGGAGCCCAGTATTCTACCTCAGAGCCCAGCCGGTAATTGAAACTGCTTTGCAAAAAGTCCCTATACAGGATTGATGTCGGGAAGGAACCAAATTAACATATGTAATGTAGCATGGTAGAACAGTAAAATAACAACCAAGTGTCACAAACGCGAATTCTGTAACCAGGCGTCACACAGTGCGAAGTGCCCGACAAGTGGGTTGTTGCATGCTTCCAACCCATTACAAAGGGCTCTGCCATCATTCATCATCGTCATCAGGCACAACATCAACAAAGTACGCATAATGCCTTAGCTGTTTTTAGCGGGTACCACGGCTCTTTGTTGAGTGACAAAATGGCATAGTGGCTGCTTCTCTGCTTCACAGAAATTATGATGAGTTATAGCGTAGTGGGTTCCTCGCAAGTGCACTTGTATTGGTTGCCAAGGAAGCCCATAAGGCTCCCATGATCCATTTCCTCAGGGTGTCAATAAAGTTAATTCCCTCTCGCTCTCTTTCTCACGTTAGCGTGTGTTATAAAGCGTGGTGGGAGAGGGAAATAACGACCGGGGGTCACACAATGCGAATTACGTAACTAGTGGGTCATTTAAAGCTTCCAACCCTTTACAAAAGGCTCAGTCATAATTCTTCATTGTCATCAGCCGTCGCATCAAGAAACTGCGCATAATGCCTTACAGATGGTATCTCGCTTCTCCGCAGAATGACGAGTAATGTCGTGGTGGGTGCTTCCCAAATTCACAAAAAAATTTATTTGTGGCGTAGTGGGTACGTTGCTAGTGTAGTTGTATTAGCAGCCACAAGAGAGTTTATAACGGACTCTGAAATGCCGCTCTTCGAGCTTTCGTTGTGACTGTGCTGCGCTTTCCGCGCAGGCTTGGCGTTTTTTTTTTTTTTTGCATGACGTAATTAAGGAGTCTAGAACAGTACAACTTTGAACAGCTGCTGGAATACATGCATTGACTAACGAAAATGGAAGGAATCCCAGAAGAATATATCTAAGGCTGAAACTTCACTTTCTATAAATTCATTACTTGACATCCAATATCAACCTGGCGAGCATTTTTTGAAGAAATAAATACTGCTAAGCCGCCATCCCGAAAGAGTCTGTCTATACAAAATATGCGGTGATTTTTAAGATTAAAACACTTATTTTAAAAGCCAAGTTTCTGCCAAACAATTTCATGGGCGAAAGCTACGTAGTGGAGAAAGACGAAGAAGAGGTGCGGGGCTCAGATGAAATCATCATCAACATATACGGCTCGCGCATTGCCAGCGAAGCAGCGTTCTAGAAAAAAGGCTGTGCATGCGATCCACAACGGTCATCAAATGTTTCGTTCATGGTGGTTTTGAGGACTTTGATGATGCATACCTGGACTATTAGGAATGTGTTCATCGACTCCGCTACTTCTATGAAGGAGGCTCCGTTATCCTTCGCCAGGGACAGCCTGCCGACGGCATGTGAAGACGGCTACGTCCCCTCCCGCTCAACCACGCAGCAAGAGGAGGAACACAGCCTGGGCGCCTTGGGTCACCAGAGGTTCATTCCTGCAGCGAATGCCCCCGAAAGGACCGCCGCTCGATGCAGCGCCGCACCGGCATTAGGCTACGCTGCCTTTATCACTGTCCATCGTGGTCCTAGACTATTCACCCGTCACCATGCTGCGCGCAAGTTCAGCGGATCGGATCCTGAGGGCACACCTGCTGACCATGGCCGAACCACTGAGGTTAGTGCAGTGCTGAATAGGCGAAGTCTTCTTGGTACAAGGAAGAGTGCATGTACCTAATAATGTAGTAGATCATGCCCCAATTCTGATTATTGAATCCGCCTTTACACATGTACTCAACTTGGCGTTTCGGTTTCTATAGTTTCAGTTAGCATTGTTTTAACGATATATATCTGTAAGAGAACCAAAATCGCTACTTATTACTGTTACTGCGCCTAATGGCGCGCTCTAATGAGATGCTACGCAAGAGTCTTCGGGAACTATACATTTGCAGTGGCTCTGAATATAGGATTACGTATAGTATAATGTAGAACCCTATCCTGCATTTTCATTATCGGTTAGTAGATTTAGCTAACATGGTATGAAGGATTTATGGTCGGAGAGCCGGAAAATTTAGTAACTACTTTGACTGTAGCTTAAAAGCGGCTGTGATAAAACGCATCTTGAAGCTGAAGCTTTGCCCGCAGCAGCGGTATGGCGGTTACGGTCATCGGCTGCCGACCTGAAGGCCGAGGGTTAGATCCCGGCAGTGGCGGTCACATTTCGATAGGGCGAAATGCTAGTGGCCCGTATACTGTGCGATGTCAGTGCACGTTAAAAACACCAGATGGTTGAAATTTCCGGAGTTCTTTGTGTATAGAACGTGAGCTTGGGCATGTTGGCATTTCATCTTAACACCTATACGCACACATATCGTTTATGTGATGTATATCGTATATGTGGCACGTAAAACACGGAATGCTACGCTCTATGACAAAAGGGTGTTAAGAGGGTGTTTCGTTCGTCCGTTTGGGGACTAACAGGGCTTCCACAACAATTGATCCCTTTAAGGAATAACGGCACCGGGTCTAACATTTAGTCCCCATGCAGTTACTGCTACAAGCTTACTGTTAGTCCCCACAGAGCACCTCAATGGACGAACATTTAGTCCTCGTATTTACACCTTGCCAGGCAACTATTAGTTCCCACAGTTGCACCTCGCCGGACGAACGGTCGGTCCACTCAAATACTCCATGCGGATGATGTTTTGATCCCCAGTTCAGGTGATCCTTTCTCATAGATTATTTTATGCAGTTACTCCGCGCAAGGCTTAATACTTTTATTGCGTGGTTTTTTTTCGTGGTGAGCAACAAATGGGTGGGGGGGAATAGAACACGCCAAAAATATTTAGTCATGCGTGCTTCACCGCTTTCGCAACCAATGCGACAACGAAAGACAAAACTGAGATGTTTTATTCATCTATATACATAGGAAGTGCCTGCTTCTTTGAGGGAATTCACTGTAAAATGTCCAGTACAGATCGAGCCGCGTTTTCATATCTCGTAGAGTCCTTTTCGTGAAGCTGCTCTAACGGAAGCGATAGATGACTAGCATTGCACGCGCCTGCTCACACAAGAGGCTGCACGTTGTTGACAACGGCTGCGTCCTGCAAAGCACAAAAAGATTGCAAATAGTTAGTCACACGTGACAGAGAGGATGAAGATGCAAGCACCTGACAAATACGTGCAAGGTGAAATAAAAACACATGTCTAAAATGTGGCATGCAAGTAATTTGACCGTGACATCATACATAATCACACACGCATATCGAGGGACAAAGCGGAGCAGCTCAAGCGCGGCAGCCGCAGCCATCACGCCAAGGCGCCGCCAACGTGTCGGCGAGTTTGCTGCGAGCGGCGTCGTGGAGCTCGAGGAAGTCTGCCGACGCCGCTGCCGCCAGCGAACCGGCGAACCTCGAGCGAGCGAAAGTGGGGCCGCCGCCACGAACTGCGGCGAACTACTTGCGAGCGAGCGACGTGGAAGGCGATCAATTTCCACAGAGTTCCGAAGCACAGCCGAAGTCGGCTAGCTATAGCCCACGCCAGCCAATGCGTCCCACCCGAGCGCGCGACATACAATCGAGGTTGTTGTTGGCCCCCGCAATGCGTTTCTTTATTAATTAATTAATTTATATATTTATGTTATTTACTTATTTACATTACTCTCAGGGCGCAAACAGGCGTTACAGTGAGGGTGGGTATCATAACAAAAAATGCAGTAAAAATAAAGCATACAAATATAACCAATTAATGAGAACACGTGTTCAAACAATACAAGTAACTAGAAGCTCAAGATATAGTCAGTTAGTGCAGTCTTGAAAGATGACGCGTCCTCAATACAGGTGATGGAGGGGGTTCCACTGGGCACTGATCTTTGGCAGAAAGAAGTCTGAAAAAAAAAAACATTTCTGCGGTAGAAAGGAATGATAGCGATGATCAACACGTGACAATGTATGAAGGTTCTGAGATGAGTTCCCGTTTGTGTGAATTATCTAGGTAATGGATTTTTTTAAAAAGATGACAGCTGATAATGTTTTCTGACCGGGATCCCAAAGAGATGACGCATACTCAAGCTTAGGTCCTGTTAGTGCTTTGTAGAGTGCTAATTTTTAATGGAACGGGGCTTAAGAATAATTTCTGCGTATGTAGCCGAGGCATCTGTTGGCATTGTTAGTAATGTAAGCAATGTGCGCATGCCAAGAAAGGCTATTGGGTAGCTGAATTCCGATGCAATAAAACTAAAATGAAGCAACACAGAAAGGCGAGCTAGTTGGTGCTGATGCATTCTTGTATAACAGAAGTGGTGTCCACTTTGTTGTCCTTTTTGCGCTTCTGTTATACAAAAATATTGATACTAAGTTACGTAATCAAAATTTATGTTATTGATAGCATAGCCGAAACATGTGGGTGAGTCAGAGCGACGCCAGAAAGACATAATTTTGCATTTAGCGGGATTTAAGAACATTAGCCGGTGTGAGCACCACTTTCGTATCTTATCTAGGTCTTTCTGAAGAATAAAGTTACCATGGTGATTGGGTATTTCGCAGTATTGGACACAACTGTCGGCAAATAGTTTGATGCAACTATTAATAACAGTGGGTAGGTCATCAATATAAATTAGAAATAGCTATGGGCCCAGGTCGGAGCATTGAGGAACGCCTCACTTTACGTCACAGCGTTGGGATGCAGCATCATTGGCAGTTACAAATTAAGTACGGTTAGTTAGGAAGCATTCTGTCCACTTCTAAGGGTTAGGGTCAATATTGTCACGGGGTCGTGACGTCGACGAATACAGCAGTCGGCGTGTTCAAGATGAAACTCTCTATTTGGCCGAACTTGTGACCGGGAAATGAAAACTCAAGCTACAGCAATACACTCTGTACACTGATAGCGGCGAACAGGGCGTCGGCCGGCGATAAAACTGCTCAGCGGTAAGGCGTGTCCGCATTTATACACGCGGCATCGAACATTCGAACCTTATCGCTGGTAGCCACGTTAGTTCCAGAACGAACTGAACTGTTCGCGTCTGCGCGCTCAAGCCTATAAGAAAATTCTGAAATAATCTGAATGGTTCCCAGACATTCCGGAGCGGTTTGCGCAAGACAATGATTACGCGTGTAACGGACCAGTTACATAAACATAGCAAAAGAAGTGCGCTTGGCAATATAAAAAGTACTGAGATTAAGAAGCGGGAAGCGATGAGACAGCTTGTCAAAAGCTTTAGCAAGATCTAAGAAAATACAGCCATTAACTTGATCTTTGTCTAAAGAGGAAGAAATGTTATGCATCAGCGATATTAGTTGTGTTTCGCAGGAGTAGTTCTTGCGAAACCCATGCTGAATTGAAGGGAAAAAGAGGTAAATTAAGAAACGAAACGAGATAGAAAATATGACATGTTCAAAGTTCTGGCCAGGTACGGTGATAAGAGAAATGGGTCGGCGATTGGGAGGAGAACGCGGGTCACCTGATCTCAACAGAGGCACCACCTTCAGGTCGAGCACTCAATAGTCTCGGTGAAAAGGTAAATAAAATACGGAAAAGTACGCAGCGGTGTATCTCAGAAAGTTGGAAGTAATTTCGTCCGCGCCTCAGGAAGAAGATAGTTTTAAAGAATGAATCTACGTTAAAATGCCCGCATAATCGTTAACAAGAGGATCCATGGAATAAAAAAAATCCTTTTTGTACATGTACGGGAGTGTGTTAGTAACGCAATCAGAAAATGATTTCGCAAAGGTGTCATTTAGAACCATGCAACATTCTTCAATGCTGATGGCTCAAGAATTTGACGACGAAGAGATGATCTTACCTTCACGCTTGTTTTAATGAATTAGTAAGCTGTCAGGAAAACAGTGAGCTAATCTTTTATTTGTCTTAGATCGCGATCACCGCAACAGAGGATAACGGGGCTGGCGTGTGCTGATATGCTTTTTTTAGGCGAAAGCGTCTTATGGCGCAATGCGCGATCGCACCGCCATCGGAAAATCGCCGCAGAAAAGCGGCACACAACTTAAGTCGTCTTCGAAACTGTGAAAGTGGCTGTATCGATACCAAACGCACGGTTTTCCTACGTTCAGAAACCGAACGTCGAGGGGGAAATGACAAAATATCGCCGAAGTGCGACGCAACGCGACCAACAGAGAGACAGCGAGGCAACATTGTGGCCCAGGCGAGTGAGCCGCATAATCACCCCGCTGACTCCTCTTGAATGTGTGGAAGAACGTGGAACACACATCGAACTGTAAAATATATACGGCACCATGCACGCGGCATTCCTGAACATGATCAGAAATCTTAGGAACATTTCGCTACGATCAGCGATAAAATTCTGCGACATAGCTGAGCGGCGAGTAAAGCTCTCGCGTTTCGATGTCAGAATTTTACTACATGCCCTGCTGGTTTGTGCGCTAGCTAACATAACATGGCATTTAAATAGATTCAAGCATATGTGTGACAATAAAGGGACTCTAGGGTACCTAGGGTAGAATTTGTCTGCTAAGGAGGCAGAGGGCCTCTCGTAGATCTTATGCCTTATTCCCAGCATGTGCATTGAAGTGTGAATGTTAGAAGAATGGCTAGAAATTGCAACATAATGGATCCGGCACAGTTGTGAATCTGCTGTGGACAAAAGCATGCAGTCTCTAATTAATAAGAGAGTGATAATATTATTAAAATAAGGAAATCAACAACACACCAAAGCATGCTACTGCTTATAAAGCTTTCAAGATTTTCAATGCTGATGTCAATCCTCTATTTTGTTATTGGAGTCATCAGAAAAAAAGCACAGCCTGTTTCACAGGGAATAATTTGTCAGTTTTTTTAAGGGAGGAGCACCGTTCTTTCTTATTTAAGTGCTGCGTTCACGTAGCCTTCTAATAAGTGCCGTTGTTTGTCGCAATTCCAGACAACGAGAATCCATTGGGAGATGTGGCCCTGCCCCCCGCTGGGACAAAGGCAGAGGAGAGCTGGGACAAAGGTATGTCCATCGGGAGATGTGGCCCTGCCCCCCGCTGGGACAAAGGCAGAGGAGAGCTGGGACAAAGGTATGTGCCGTTTTGCTTCTTTGGTCGTCTGCATTGTTAATCTGTTCACTCGAAGATCGTGAAGAGAGCAGTTCATTCGTACACCTTTAGCGAGATAACGTTTAATAGAGGAAGGTGTTTTCACATTTAGTGTGTCTGTGAACTTGTATATACATGCCAGTGATTACTCCAATAACACGTATTACCGGGACACGTCTCCACACTTTTGTGTTGCTGCTCCGCGCTTTTCCGCTGCGAGGCTCTAGATACGCTGAGTTGCACTGCTTGCAGGCAACTCTGGCAAAGTACCTTTTCCCGAATATATTTCTTTACTGCTCTCTATCACTTTCTCCAAATGTGTGCATGGATGGTTTTAGTTTTGCCTCTGGGCCACACTAGAGGCCAGATAATCATCAATATTTAAATCTTATATCCCAAAACGCACTCAGCTGTCAACAATTTATCGCAAATTTTTGAACTGGATGAAAAGAAGCCTCCCGTACTGTACGAAGGTACACTTCCTGCGAAGACTTTGTCGATAAGAAAAAAAGCCGGAAGAAACTTGTTTTCAACAATTGTTTTGTATCTCATATCTGAGTTTAAGCTGTATTGGTGCACGCGCATGCCTTGTACCCTTAGAGTCCGTTATATTTATACGTAAGGTTCGCACAGTTCGGCTTTGACAGCTGTGTCGACCATTTTGGTCGAATTTGTTCCGAGAACACGTATCGGCGTGACCTCCTTTTACAAAAAAAAAAAAAAATTATGGAAGCTTCGCCCTAGTAGTGCCAAGCCTCGAGGAAGAGCTGACCTGGGTGGCCTTTTTTTGTTTATGTTTCATTTCTTCTTTCTTTGATCTTTTTCTTTCTCTTTCTCCCTCTTTATATCTTTAGTTTTCTTTCTTCCCTTTCTTTCTCTCTCTATCGCTGCTTTTCTGTCTTTCTCTTCGTTTCTTCCCTTTTGTTTCTATATTTCTTGCTCTTTGTTTCCAGCTCTCTGTTTTTTCTATCTTTTTTTTTCGTTTCTGGTGCTTTCTGTCTCTTATCTCTCCCTTTTTATTTCTTTATTCCCTTTATTTCACTGTATTATTATCTTTTTCTTTCTTTCTGTCTTTACTCTCTCTCTCTCTTTCACGTGCTTCACGTGCTCCACCTCGCCGAGCAGAGTTTTCGTTTAACCCTCGCACCTGCTGTGCCCGGTAGTGACGCTTGCCCAACTCCTATGACGATACCCCGCTTCGGTCTTTTGCGCGACTGAGCACAATTTACCGCTAGTTTAAACAGCTTCGCTAGTAAAAAAAAAACGCTGCTGTTTGAAGAACCACCGAAATACGTAGCCTTATCTAAAGCCGATGTTGTTTCTCGCTGGAAAGATGCCATGCTTTTCAGCGTACGCAATAACGTCTGCGCCCCGCCACGGCGGTCTAGTGGTTATGGCGCTCGACTGCTGACCCGAAGGTCGCGGGATCGAATCCCGGCCACGGCGGCTGCATTTTCGATGGAGGCGAAAATGTCTGAGGCCCGTGTACTTAGGATATAGGTGCACGTTAAAGAACCCCAGGTGGTCGAAATTTCTGGAGCCCTCCACTACGGCGTCTCTCATAATCATATCGTGGTTTTGGGACGTTAAACCCAAGATATTATTATTATTAATAACGTCTGCATGCAGCAGAGTACTTCGTTAGGTGCTTTCTAGCAGTTTTTCCTAGCTGACGACAGTTTCCCTACCAATGGAGATCTTAATGTATTTGAATGATATTTGAGTGGTTCTATTTACTGTTTCATGTAGAAAATCTAGTGGTGTGGATTCAATTCCATTCTGGCTCCTACTTTAATTTGTACGAATGCTTCCAGTGCTTCAGCATTTCTGACGGCCGAACACTTCACGGAAAAGCCGTCGCCCCTTCTAAGCGATAGCTTGACGGTGCGCGCGCCAGTTTCGCTAGAAGCAAGGTTTACAGCGCTGCAGTACGGAAGCGTATGAGCGCAGGCATTCATACTTCGCGGGCGTTCTTTAAATATCGGTAAAACTCACCACGCAGGATGTTTGTTTCTGGATGCTTAAAACACCATTGCACTCTACCACGTACAGCCGTGAGCAAAAGTATACGGGCCATGCTCTCGACAGCAGATGGCTCGCGACTAGACGGCGAAGAAAGGGATTTCGGCTCGCGCTTCCGTGGTCCGTAAACTTTGGCTCACGGGTGTACCTCAACAAAGTAATACTTGTGGATTATAGTCTATTTAAAGGACCTCTATGCCACCGATGATATTCTTCTTAACATTTCAAGCAAACGAATGTAGCGTAGTGAAGGAAAAAGCGAAATTAGCGAGGCCCGCCTTTCGATCGTAAAACGCTTGTAACTCCGCTATGACGGCAACATTTCGAAAAATGCTCGTGGCTACCTGTTCGTTGTAGACTCCTGCACGACTGGAACACCATAACTAAATTTCGACCTCTGCGTGGTTTCGCCCTCTTCTTGGTTTGCAGCTCAAAATAGATTTACAGCGGTGGCGAAGGAAATCAAGATGGCGGTTGTCTGCCCACCCGAACCATGGCGTCTTCCTCCTCGTCTTCCCGTCACCCACGCTGAGGCGGTTGTTGCGTATCACTTTTGAAAGCGGTCATATATATTATTCTATTACAGAGTGAAATCGAAACTACGAAACTGATGTTTGGCGTGGCCCATTGTCCGAAATCCGCCGCATTGCTGGATCCTTTAAGCAATACCTGTACGTCACGAGTCCTTCATTTAAATTCGGATGGTATGTGTGGCCTCTGTTGCATAGTTTTTAAGGCCAAGTTCAAGTGTGTCAGCCTAGTGTAGGCGCAAACCATGCTGCCGGCTGATCAATGCAAAGGGGACTGTCGATCGGTGATGTCTAAAATTTAAGAGCCTTCGTTCTCAGGTTTGCCGTACTTTGTTAGACATCGTGGCAGAGTGTATTATTTAGATGATGTATGGCTTTGGAAATTGAAATGACTTAATATTGGCGAGGTTGCAGAGGCATCACCTTCGTTTCTGCTCCCCTTGCTCGCAGCGTGCCCCGTTGTGTCGCTGTCCATCTGGGCGAACGGGCAGCGGCCAGCAGCGCTGGTTGCCTTGCCTCTTCAGCGTCCGCCGGAGCGGCAGAAGCACGCGACCGCTGAAACCGGCGCCGGTCGTTTTCGAGCAGCGCTTTCTGGTGTGCAGCACGCGCTCCGGCATGTGCGCTGACCGGATCTGCCGCGTCGGATAACACAAGCACCGCAGTCCGTAGCGTCGGGTGTATAGACTGTGCCTCGATCACCAGCCGGTGATCGAGGCACAGTTTTCCGTCGAAAACTGGCGCGAAAATACGGGAACCGTATTTTGTTGGCATAAAAATATGCTTGGTTTTATTGATTTGATGTGCACGTATTAAACAAAAAGATATTATTTGCCAAACCTGTCTCACAGTCTGCATTCCTTGCTGTCGCTATGTGCTCTTGTCTGCTTGAAGACAGCAACTGGCTTCCTTAGCGCGTGTATGGTTACGCTTCGTACATTCTCTCCGATCACAAAAGTAGGGGAGGAGAGGGCAAATGCGAATGCAGGAAAGCCCATGGGAAGAGGGGGGAGCAACAAACATAGGAGCGGGCATTGAGGTGAGCTGGCGAGCCCCATTGTGTAGGTGGAAGGGAAACACATAAATAACAAATAAAAATGGAGTAGGGGGAGGGGCACTCTGCCTGTGTCGTGGTTTGCATCGGGTCGTTAGCGTAGAAGAGGGGGTATTCCGCTGCGTTATCACGCTAGCATGTAAGCAGTAGCTAAATGTGATAACTCCGATGTTAGAAATTCTTGGAGAAATGCCTTAAGTCTCACTTGTTTTTGTTGTAGAGTCACTACATCGGATACATTCGATAGCTCCCTTTGAAACGTTTATCCTTATTCAATGGATGGCATTAAACATACGATTAAAACTTTTACATGAGGGACGTAATGCTCGAGCGTTTTTATTTTACTACGCCAATTTAAAGGTATTTGCAAGTCTTACATTTCAGGCAAGCACAAGCACTTGTTTGACGCTTCTGTTTTTCGTGTATTGAGATGTCTTTGGAAGTTTCTACTACGTCGATAGGTGACCCTTGTGTCTTCAGGAAACGCTTTTCTAAAGCATTTGGTGCTGGATAATATTCGATAATAAGTACAGAGGCTACTTGAGTACTTAGTTATAAATGCTAGCGGCCGGTTGGGCTGTGATTTTGTGCCTATCCTAGCTAGTCATGTTTTGGCATCTAACTTACACGCTTTGGTGTAGGGCTTGTTTATCGCGCCGTGGGGGTAATTTCTGTCATCTAATGATGCCTTTGAAATGCTCAAAGTGGTGAACGCACTCAGCGTCGTCGCTACAGATCCTTATTTTACGCCTCGCCTTTCCAACAAAGAACACTTGCTGACAGAGTCACAGGTGATGACTAGTGCCACTTGGCTATTGTTGGCTACTTGAGAAATGTGCTGAACTAGAAAAGAAAGCAGCAGAACTTGGAAGGCTGCTCACTCATTCGGAGTAGTGTTCACGAAATTCTAATCTAGAAATACAGGACGTTGTGAAGAAAGAAAATGAGGACCTCGCTACAATTCAATCAATCAGCTCCCTGTTCATGTTACGATGAGTCTTTCCACGCTGTTCCAGCTCGCATCCTTGAGAAAACAAACATACTTCTGCAGTTCAAAATTCAGAGCTAAACGTGACACTGCGCAGAGAAAAGCAAGGAAAACTAGAGTCCCGAAGGGATGCTTGAGACTACAATCGTCGTTTACGTGAACGAACATCTGTGCCAAGCATTGAAGAGGCTGCTTGGCATGGTAGTGAAAAGCAAATAAGAAGATAAACGGAAACGTGTGTGGACCAGCAACTGGAAAATGCATGCAGTGGAACACGATACCTCCGACGCTGTGCATATATAGGAAGAACGTGCTTGTACTGGGATTACGTCTGCTGTTTCTTGCGCTACTGGAGACACTCGCCGTGAAGCGCCATGGAGTATGACGATTTCATCTGACTGCTTGGTTTTCAGTTTCAGCAAATCTCCAGCATTCCGTTCTGCACATGAATGCTTGATGAGAAGCCAGTAAACAAGAAACTATTACTAATTTTGAAAATCAATTCTCTTTCAAGTTCTATATTATTACGCTAACGCAAACATGCTACCATGACATCAGTTCTCCGCTGTACCTTGATGGTTATGATGATAACGTTTTAAATGGAGCTGATGGGCGAGGAAGGCAGCACTCTATTTCGCATGAGGAATAAAATGCAAACGTTATCAGAATTTTATAAAAGATTACCACTGTGAAATTTTAGCTCTTCATCATTTGTCCGATATAACTTCTGCTTACTGAAATATGTCGCCGCAAACGATGTTCGGCTTGTGTGTGGTTGTGACAGAAAAATAAATTTTGTTCACAATAGTGCTGTCATACTGATTTTTATATTAGACTTAAATCTGCTGGATTTGTACACGTAAATAGCACACCGACTCAAGTTAGGTTGTCTTCGGCTACATGTATATACATTATCATTGCGTTGATGATGATGTGTTGTGATTACTGGCGGAAGGTACAGTGAAGGCGAAGGCTCGCCGAAACAACAGTTAGAGACTGATAAATGATAGTGTAAGGTTGCTCTGTTTACACAGTTAAGAAAATCATGACAGTGAAGTGAAACGGGTGAAATGAGCGGTTCCATGGATGAAATATACTAAAATGTGAAACAATAAGAGGGCACCACTCCTTTGCAAAGACCCTTGCAAGCTAAGGCCTGCCGGGTAGTGCGTTAAAAATATGGTACTCCGGTAGCGTTGTCCCCCTTAGGAGGATGTGCAAATTACACAAAATGTGGCGGCGTCTTTAAGAAGTTTAAAAGAGATTGATGGTCAAAGAGTAGTTCATGGCTCAAAAACATTGCATGATGTAACAGAATATTCTCACAATATGTTTTAAAAAGAGCTATTTTTCCGGCTCTATCTCAGGACACTGTAGTAGGACGTCAAGCATGGTCAGGGCCTCCCCACATCGACTACAGTTCGGAGGTTCACTTCTAGGCAAGATGTGGTTGTGCGTGCCACAAGTGTGTGCTCTTCTCCGTCTCGAGTATAGGACATCACCTAGACTTCGTAGTGGATGCCCATTTGCCTGCTATTCCCTTAATTAAACGAACCTTCTTGTTAGTCTCGGCACGTCGCAAGTAGTAGTACAACTTTATTTATAAGGGTTGGGATAAGGGGTCATGAGCTCGATGGGTGGGGCCCCAAGTCCAGGGCTCCACTGGCTACTGCTGCCTGCCTGACGTGACCCAGAAGCGCAAGCTGTACCTCTGGGTCAGAGCTGGCGAGCTGGGCCTCCCATTGCTCGAAAGTATTAGATAGGTTGTACTGGCCTAAAAAGGCATCTAAAGTGGTGGTCGGTTTAGGCATCCCCACGAGATGTGATATAGAGATGGCGAGCCGCCACACCACGGACAGGCGTGCCCATACAGCGTTGGGAAAATTTTGTTCAATCTTTGTAGATTGGGAAAGACCCCCGTTTGAATCCTACGGAGGTCAATCGCGTCCTCCCCTTCTAATGATTTGTGGGGGACGCTGTATTTTTGTCGAGTGCCTCGCTGGTGAGCCAGAATTTCGCGAGGGGCCATTCTGGATGGGTCGTTGTCCTCCTCGTTAGTATTCTCCTGAAGTGTTTGAGGGGATTGAAAGTGCGGTCGAGGCTCTGCTCGGTTCGTGAGCCCTCGAGCAAGAGCGTCTGCACTCTCGTTTCCCTCCAGGCCTGTGTGTCCTGGACACCAGATCAGCCTGTAGTTGTTTTTCAATCTCCCGCCTAGGAATTTACTTAGCTTTATCGGGAGGCGGCCTTTTAAAAATAAACGGCACGCTTCCTGTGAGTCGGAGATGATAATGGTCTGTGGTTCCTCCCTTCGTCCTTGCTCTTTGATCGCAAGGGTAATTGCAAAGCATTCCGCCTTGGCGATCGAGGACGTGTACAGGGATGCACATGTCATCATTCTGTTGTCGCTGCTGAGGACTGTTGCAACGGACCGTTTGAAGTTATATGCGGAAGCGTCCACATACAAAACATTTGTTTTGTTTTTTAATGTTTTACGGAGCCATCGCACTCTCTCCTCTCTGCGCTTTTTGTTTGTATTTACGTCCATGTTCTTGGGCAGGGGAGCGATCGAGATCTTGCCGCGCACGGGTTCCGGGATGTCTACAAGAACCTCGTCCAGGTTCTGGGGGTACGGTGGGAAGCCCACCCTAGCGAGTATCTCTCGCCCGGCTTTCGTCTGACTTAGACGATTTCTCTGCGCGGTCAGTACCGCTGTCTTTAGCTCAGGATATGTGTTATATATTCCGAGTTCTAATAACTTTTGAGTTGGTGTGCTTACCGGTAGTCCTAGGGATACTTTGTAGGCACTCCTGATTATAGACTCGACGTTTTCTTCTTCAGATTTGTTTAGCGTGTGGAAAGGTAGACTGTACGTTATCTTACTCAGTACGAGTGCCTGTACTAATCTAATTGCGTCTCCTTCCTTCATTCCCTTTTTGTGGTATGTTATTCTCTGTATCATACGCGCGACTTGTTCGTAGCTGATTTTAATAAGTTTATTGTGTGGTTTGCTCTTCCATTACTCTGAACCCAGTAACCCAGAATTCGTGCGACAGTTACCTCGTGAATTTTTACGCCTTCAATGTGTATATCTATGTTTCCATTGCTTCTGTATCTTTTTCCATGTACCCTGATGATTTCAGACTTCTCTGGAGCGCAACTGAGCCCGCTGGCCCTGGCGAAATTTTCAACTGCTGTTGCAGCCTCTTGAAGTGTCTGCTCTTTGCTAGCCAGGGATCCACGCGTTGCCCATAGGGTGATATCATCCGCGTATAGGGTGTATTTCAACTGCGGTACGTCATCCAGGACTCGCGCGAGTCCTATCATGGCGATATTGAAGAGCAGGGGAGAGATTATGGCTCCTTGAGGGGTGCCTTTATTTGGCATCTGAAAAGGTTCCGACGTCACTTGCGCCACGCTTATTGTAGCTCGCCTCGCTGTGAGGAAAGCCTTTATGTAATTGAACGTGTTTTCCCCACATCCGATGTTGTTTAATTCGGATAGGATGGCCTTATGCGAGATATTGTCAAAAGCTCCTTTTAGATCAAGGGCTAGTATTAGATGTTCGCCTCCCTTGGGTATGGAGCTCAGAACTTCCTCTTGTAATAGGAGGAATGCGTCCTGAGTGGAGAGGCCGCTGCGGAAACCCAGCATAGTGGCTGGAAAAAGGCCGTTGTCCTCTATGAAGTTTTGGAGCCGAGTGTGAATAACCCGTTCAAAAAGCTTCCCCATGCATGACGTCAAAGATACGGGTCTGAGAGCCTGCAGGGATGGCTTCTTCCCGGGTTTCGGTATCGTGATAATTTTGGCTGCTTTCCATTCATCGGGTATCTTCCCTTTGAGCCAATAATTGTCATTAAAATGGTTCGTCAGTGCCTCTATGACCTTATCGCTGAGGTTCCTGATCATTGCATTTGTAATTTGATCTGCACCAGGGGCACTATTTCTCTTGGCTGCCTGAGCTGCCGCAAAGACCTCTTCTTTGGTTATTGGGGCGTCGAGCCTCTCGTTTATTGCACCCGTGTAGTTCATTTGAATCCTGCAATTATCGGCATGGTCTCCTATGTATCTGTCCCTAATTGCTTGTATTAATTCCTCATCCGTACCCGGAAACTCGTGCGTGATTCTTTGTAATGTTCTGCTCGTCGCCCGATTTTGAATTTTCCGGGTTGAGCATGTTCCTCAAGATGGTCCAAGTTTTCGCAGTGCTCAGAGTGTCCTGTAGCGAGCTGCAGAACTGGATCCATCCCTCTGTTGCAATTTTGCTAGCATATTGATTCGCCTCCTCTGCTAAAGCAGCGATTCTGCGGAGAATGTTTCTATTAAGCCGCTGGTTTTTCCACCTTTTCAGCAAACGGCGCCTGCTCTCCCACAGGTGAAGAAGGTGCCTGTCGACTGCAGGCGTCTCTGCTGTTCTTGTGATGCGTTTAGATGTTTGTTTGTGTGCTGATATTATGTATTCTGACCACTCCCCAATCTATTCCGGTACGGAGTCGGGTGGGGGATCGCGTCGTCGGAACCTTTCCCAGTCAGTGATCACCACATCACCTATGATCCTGCGTAGTTTTGGAGTCGAGAGGGAAATGCTGATTATGTAGTGGTCACTGCCTAGGTTCTCTTCGAGGTTTGTCCAGTTAGTGTCCTTAATATTACGTGTGAACGTGAGATCTGTGAATGTGTCTCGACTTACGCTGTTACCCAGCCTGGTAGGTGTGGTGGGGAGAGTAATTAGGCTCAACCCTAGTTTGGATACGGCGTGTTCGAGACGCGTTCCCTTGGGAGAATCCCTCGGATAACCCCAAGTGGTGCTGGGTGCGTTAAAGTCGCCCAACACCACAAGTCTGTCTTTCGCCCCTGCAATTCTGACTACCTATGTAAGGAGTTCAGCAAACTCCTGGTTTTTATCTCTAGGATGACTGTACAAATTTAATATAATGGTTTTTGCCCTGCCTCTCTTCAGAGGAAGGAGGCTAATTATTTGATGATTTATCTGTACACTTTCTATATGTTCCACCTTTGCTGCAATACTTTTGCTAACCAGCGAGGCTACGCGGGGATAATTTTCATCTTGTAACCAATAATACCCCTGCAGTTTGACCACCTTGGGCCCAACTTCCTATAGGCATATTACGTCTGGCTGAATCGGTGCCGAGTTCATGTAATTTTGGAGTGCTGCAGCGCGCTTGTGAAAAGTGCGACAGTTCCACTGCCAAATCTCTAGTTGTTCTGCCCTTTTCATACTATTTTTGGCCATGCTGCATGGTCGTGTCCGCGCTGTCGCGGCCCGTTTTGGATGGTTTGTCACTAACTGGGGTGGAGAGGGGGCGTTTGTTCAGTGACCTCTGCAAGCCTCCCACGGCTTCGTTAACATACTGCCTCTGAATTTTCAGTTCTTCTCCGACGAACGTTTTAATTTCTGCCATGAAATTGGCTAAAAGTTTCTTGAAATCAGCTATGCTTTCCCTGTTTTTTAGAACCTGGGTCTGCACTTGCTTTATTAGTTCACTGCTTTGCGATTGGGTAGTGGACGTTTCTTCGCCCATCCCTTCGCTAGTTTCTGTGGTTTCCCCAACGTCGGTTGCACCTCGCGCCTCTTTCTTGCCCTCAGTGGGGTTGCCTACCGACCCTGAGCTTTGTAATTTTTTAATTGCATTTTCAAATTTTGTCTCCAATGATTTGATTGCCAGTTTATACTCTTGGCGTTCTGCTGCCATTTGATTCCTAAGCTGTTTAATTTCTTGTGTTAATCTTTTGTTCTCCTCTATAATTTTCCTGTACTGATGGAGATCACTTAGTGGAGCATTGGGAGGCGCTGGACCCGCCCAGCTCACCTTGTTTAGTTGGTTGGCTCGTTGTTCCTCAGTAGTCAGGTCAGCTGCTGCTACTCTTCCTCTCCTTTCCCGGCATGGTGGAGCTTTTCTCGCCGCTGCTACTTGATGTTTTCTTCAAGTTTGGTTTGCCAGGGGCCTCCGCCGGTATGCTGCCGTTATTTGGTTGTTGCTGGGCGCTTGCCCTTGATCTCGATCTTGATCGCGATCTGGATCTGGATCTGGATCCCTGCCGCTTCTGTTGCGTCACATCCTCTCGGTCCGAGTTGAACCAGCGAGGAGCTTTCTGCTGTTGTTGCTCAAGTTGGGGGAATTCCATCTCCGTGTAGGTCCATTCTGTTTTTCTTCGAGGCATCTCCACCCTTGATAATCGGGGAGCTACATTTTTCAGTTTCTTTCTGCACGATCTGTCTCCCGTCGCGTGCTCCTCACCGCATATGGCGCAGTTCGGGGTACATTGGTGCCCTTGGTTAGGATCAGATGTCCCACACTTGGAGCAGACGTTGGCGTTTGGGGTCGGGCACACATCGGTTCGGTGTCCAGTAGACCGACAGATCTTGCAAACTTGTACGGTAGGCTTGTATGGGTAACAGATAGCCTCTGCACCCATGAAATAAACGCACCTCGGGAGCACGTTGCCCGTAAAGGTTATTATTGCTGACTTCGAAGATCCCAGCATCCTGGCTCTTTCTATATTCACCCCCTGCGTCCGTATTCGTAGGTTTGCCATGAGGTCGGCCTGGGTGGTTCCCGGTGGCAATCCATGAACAATGCCTCGCAGGACGTCCTCTGGGTCGGCCACGTACGCGTTGAAGGGGTGGATCTGTCCTCTGATCTTTAATTGGCTGATCTCTCTCAGCATGCCCGCCACTTCTTCGCGTGGTGTGGACATTATTACGATGTTCGATCCGGGTGGACCCGCAGTAAAAAGCTGTCCCCTCCAAAAGTGTTCCGGCATGCCTCTATTACTGCCATAGAGAGCTCCGTTCCGAGTAGATTTTTCACCATGAGGCCCTTGTGCGGTCTCAGGATAACTTTTATGTCTTCCTTCGGGAGAGGCGGTGGGCCGCGGCGTTTCCTGCGTCGGAAATCCCCCTTGGCTTGACTCTCCCCTGCTGCGTCCACGGGCGGGTTGCCCGGTGACTCTTCATTTTTCTTTTCCATTCCCGTCTCGGGCTCTTTTTGGGTTTTTTTTACTGTTCTTTTTTCGTCTGCGTGAAAGAACGGTGTGCCAGCCGTCCTCCGTCCACGTACGAGAGAGACCCTCGTCGTCGTCTTTCTCATTATCGAGAGACGCGTCACTGAGACGCCCGCGCTTCGTTACTTGACTCCGCCTGTTGTGAGACGCTACTCGCGTCGTTTGGATGATTCTCCGACTCCCGAGGATGGGCCGGGAAGTTCTTCGTCGACTTCCATGTGGGCGAAGAATCGTTAGGCGTCCTTATGCATGCTCAGCAGATTCAGGGGAACGGAACTGCCTCCGTTTTCCGCTGCGCTAGGCATATATAGTCCGATAGTGAGGTAATTGTCGCTCACCTTGGCTTCTGACTTGACCAGAGAATGTCCAAAAAAGTGCGTTGTATGGTTGTTAGCCAGCCCACGCACACACACTCGTCGCCACACCCCCGCACGTGCGAGCGTCCCCGCGCCGCGACCGAACCGGTGTTAGGGTGAGCTGCGTCTGTGCACCTAGTTCCTTCCGATGTTGTTACTTTCTCGTGAAGCGGGTCCAGGTACCAGAATTTGGTGTCCTTCGAATCCTCGCAACTTCACAAAAAGAAGATGGACTTTTCAGGTGGGCTTGGGTGAAATTTCCGCATGAAAGCGTTTCAAGAAGCGGAGCGCAATGTGAGCACGTCCTCACTGCTCTACGCCACCTGGTGATTTCTCGGCACGTCGCAAAGCACTTCCAGTAGAGTATAAGCATTTTATGTAAAACGCTTTTTCATGTCATTTAACTGCAGGCACAGCTAAGCATGCTTTGCAAATGTCTGCGCGGACGGATGTGGCCAAATGGTCA
Source organism: Rhipicephalus sanguineus (assembly GCF_013339695.2). Taxonomy (NCBI): domain Eukaryota; kingdom Metazoa; phylum Arthropoda; class Arachnida; order Ixodida; family Ixodidae; genus Rhipicephalus; species Rhipicephalus sanguineus. The sequence continues at coordinate 41,023,850 of NC_051176.1, forward strand.
GCCAATACATTGCCTTTGATGTCCTGGTGTCTTGGCACCCAGCAAATGACGACCTGCTGCTTGGAAACGTAAATGACGCGCGAAATTCAAAAGAAAGAAAAAACGGGTACAATCGAAGGGTTTTTGTGCTTTTGAGAGATTTCAAGGCTTTTACCGCACTACACAGGTCCTGCGTATGTAACTGCCTTCGGTATATTTAATTATTTAATGTTTTTAGCAGCTGCAAATATCCGCGTAACCTTCGCTGTAAAGATGCTTGCGTTAGGATGCAAACCTCCGGCATCGGAAAAGGATCGGCCGGCCGACCGCTGCGTAGGATATCCCATCATAAGACTTCGATGCATCTGTAAAAATTCAGGACGATAATGTTTGTGCTGTAGTTCTGGCAAGAACTTATACATGGATGTGCAACAGGAGCACGCTTCGTAACATCTACAAAAGGCAGATTAGGCCGAAGAGCTTGTGTTCCATTTTTACAATGTAAACGCTGACCCTGCAGTTAAATGTTGGGGTCCCGAAACAGGCCTGTTTGAGATGCGTCGCATTCTCTTGCTCGGGGGTGTGTCCCGCGGCCTTGGCCTTGGCGTCCGCACTCACACTACGCATGCGCCTCTCCTCCTTCCCTCTCTCCAACAGCTGCGCGTTACTCTCCTCCACTTCTCTACTACCACCCGCTTGCGCTTTTCCTGCGTTCTCGCTTTCTGCTCTCGCGGCGCATGCGCTAACCTCCTCCTCTAAGCGGGTAGTGCGCTGCGCGCGTTCAGTGCAGCGCTTGCTTCACTTGACTCCGCTTGACCTCCGTTGATGCTTCCGATGAAGTGTGATGGACGCAAGTCCCGTCAGTGAGTGGGCTGACGCAAGCACCCGTCAGCATCAGCCCAATTACGCCCACTCAAGACAAAGCTGCGAAGCGAAGGGCACGCGACGCTGAACGCAAACGCTTGAAGCGAGTGGTGGGCCCTGAACTTCGTGAGCACGAAGCAGCTTCGAAGCGTCAACGTCGAGCTGCGGATCCTGAGCTTCGAACCCGTTAATAACGATCCGCGATGCTCCGCATCACCCTATGGTTCCCCTCCGGAAGATGATGTAATTTTTTTTTCTAGAGAATTGGACGCAGGTTCCTTTTTGGCGATAGAGCGTGAATCCCTTGTCCTCCAACCATTTGGGCTTCTTTTTCAGACGAAGCTGAATCTGTCGCTCACAAATCACTCGAGTAGTTTTTATGATGCAAAGACACAAGTTTTTTAGGACTATTCTTCTTGTGGGTTTTCTATGTCGGGTGTTTCAAGAAATGTGTCCAAACACCAAAACATCAGGTAAATACGATATTTCTTCAATGAATTCGCAATTACTTCAATAGCCGCAGGCATCTTAAAATGGCAAAAGACATCATTTGGGACAGTAATTAAGAAATTTAAATTACATAACATTTAATTAGTGGAGTTAGGCGGTTATGTAAAACGGGAGAATTGAAGTCCTTCAGGCGAAGAGCCCATTGCAACTTTCAGGTTTCGGAAAAGTGGCCTGCACTAATAACTGCAAGGTGATGAAATTCACCCAGATTCAGCGGCGAAACCTAAACTCGGAAGACAGCAACTGCCATATTCTTCTGAGACGTCCAGAATGAGTGAGGGTCGTTATATCAACAATCAGCCGACTTCATTTTTTCGGTATGCGGGCTGCGCTTGCAGTTATAGCACGCTTGCCGCACATACATTAACGAACGCGGAAGAAGAACGCTCTGTAATCGTTGTCTTGAACAGTGACGTCATTCTGGTCGTCCGGTTGTTCGGTGATTCGGTTTCAATTTCGCTTTTGAATTTGGTTGAATTTCATTACACCGCAATAATTACAAGAGACCACTTTTTCTATACCTCAAAGCTGCGATGGGTTCTCCGCGTGAATTTCAATTCTCCCATTTGACATAACCGCTAACTCCGGTGCTTAAAAAGTTAGTTCATTTAACATTCTAATTTACTTTCCCAAATGATCTACTTTACGATCTTAAGATGCCTGCAACTACAGAATTAGCAATTGTGAAGGCAGCGAGCAAATATCGAGTTATCCTGATTTTTGAGGGTTTTGGACAAATTTCTTGAAACACCAGGTGTATTACACACTCATATAGATTTACGGGACGCGATGGCGACGGCAAGAACCCGCTGAGGGTGTTTATATAATTGCTTTAGCAATAATAGTGGTACAGGGAATCTGTAGGAGCCAACATTGCGCCAACTAGATTTTTTCTTCGTTAAGACAGCAGCCCGAAGGAAAAAGAAACAAAAGGAAGAGGCGGCTAGTGAGGAGTGAGTGCTTGGCGTGACAGGTGGGAATGGCTGGCGTAATACAGGAGGGGAGCAAGGAAAAGGGGAGAGGGATTCAGAGGGTGAATATCTGTGTTGCTCTCCTAATGAGGAGACTGGAAGAATGCATTATGCTTCTAAATAGTGTTATTGCTGTCTTGCATAGAACCCGAATCATAGAATGAGCACCAACTGGAAACAAATATTTAATCGAAAGCACCGTGTCAAAGAAAAAAAAACTATTCGCATCAGAGAGACTTGAACGTGTGACTGGTCCCAGTTGTGTTCTTTAGGTCGCCTAGACTCAGCAGCTTTCTTCGAAACGTTCATGCCAACTGACTCGAGTGCGCTCGAATTGTAAATGAGATATGACTGTAGATCTTATCTTTGTGGGAGAGCAGTAGTTTCACTAAAATACAGGAAACTTGACGTTACCGAAAATGTGACCTGCTTTGTTGAAATGCGGTGCCACTGCCTCCGATGCTTAGCCGTTTCTGCATGATGCCCGTGTAATCTGATACTAAATTGTTGCCCCCTTTATTCAATGTATTGAATGAGACACAGTCAGCCTTCCAGCGTGTAAAAAATGGCTGGCTTTCGCGTAATCGAGAGCAGATGTAAGGATGAAATCGCTACCGACAAAGCAGATTGCTTGGAGGTGATAATAGCCACACTCTTAAGGGGGGACGCGGCGATCGAATCGCGAAAATAGCTAAGAAAGTAAACTTTTGGAAATCACTTGTTGTGGCATCCGCGGTCTCTTATTTACGCAGTATCTAAACGATCACGCTGAAAACGCAACTGCAACCAATTTTTGTGTCCATTTTCTCAAAAGATATTTCTGTACGTTATCTTGGGCTAGTTGGTGCATCGTTACTTGAAATACTTGGCGCAAGGTTGCAACTGAGAAGAAACTTCTCAGTTGCAACCTTGCGCCAAATATTTCAAGTTTTTGCTGCCTGCCACTTCGCTTGTGCAAAGCATAGCACAACTATGGCTGGACCGATTTTTATGCTGTTTGTTTAGTTGTAATTCATAGTCCGTGCTGTACTTCAACACTGTCTTGAAATTTTCGTTTAGACTTTCATACTTTTCTGATTTCATAATACTGCAATGCACGATCAGATGGACACATGCATTTGGATGTAATGTTCAGCAGAAAATTATTAGAGCTGTAAAAAAATCCAACACTGTCTATAAATGAAAACATTATGTGAGCAAAGATACAAAGCAGTGTCAGCCTCCTAGCATGTTTCATGACTGTGCCACGCTTTCCACCAGCAAGGAATTTGTAAATTCTTATAAAACAAGAAATAATGAAGATAATTTCATCAAATTTTACTGTTGCCTCTTTAATATGATTTTCAGTGTACGTGCTAAATTTCAGCACTATGTGTCAAGAAACAGAAAAGTACTAACGATTCTCGCGTCCCTCCTTAAAATGGCTATAGTCCATGTTCACATGGGCATACCAACCCGTGCTCTGCAATGGTCCGTATGCACGCGATTGCTACCTGTTACTTGGAGGCGTAAACTTTTGGGCATTGCCAAACGTCCGCAGCAACGATGCGACGTAGGCCTGAGAGCTTACTCAGCAGGAACGAACCTATTTTGAACTAAACCTGATGGAAGTCTCCTCTCGTCCAAACACAATACGTGCGGTGTGGTCGTGCAATGTGGCACCATCGTCGGAGAGCAGCGAAAGTTATTTACCCGCGCCAGCCTCCGAGCACGGATAATTCGGTCTAAGCACCAAGAGGTGAAAATAAATTGTACGGTTGCGTGTACCTGCCTTCCGCAAGTTGCTATTATCTGCTCTGAAACGTCACAATTGGAAATCGCAGATGGAACGTCCGCGAACTAGACGCTACAACTTGAGCGATATCGTGAACAAACATTAAGAAGAACTCGGAAGCAATATTTTTATAACCTCTTTAGGCAGTAAATAGCGTAAGTAATGAAGTCCATTAGAAAGGCGCCGTTCCACACGACGCTCTGTTTTAAATGCTTGGTCAAATGCCAAGATGCTTTCATTGTCTCTGAGTGCCTGGATATCTGCTTTCATTGCCCGCATAACGGCACTTGCTTTCGGCGCAGGGTCACTTAAAGGCCGCCGACAACGTTAGCCGAAAACGTTCCATGCTCATTAGCGTTTCGACTTGTGCAAGTAAATCTAGATTTTACGTGGTGGAGCCTGTTGCGGTGCTTTCAGCTTTACAGTCTCCCTAAACCACCCAGAGGTCAAAATTCACTTGTGGTGTTGTCTACATCGAACACGTAGCCTTGAACGTTTTTCGAAGTGGTGCCGTGTTCACGCGACTGAGGATCCAAAAGAGGGCCCTCGCTCGTTTCAGTATTCCTTCGCTATGTTCTCTTTGCGGCTCGTCTCTTCTGCTGGTCGAGTGCTCTTCTTCACCGTGCGAGGAGGAAGGGCGGTGAGCACGGGCTTCTGCGAGCAGACAGAGAGGTTCTTTTTGTGGATGACATGAGCAGACGGGAATGTTGACGTCATGGCGAAAGCAGAGGATAACCCAAAGGCTTGGAGAGGAGAAGAGCTTGTTTCTTGGAAATTGTGGGCGGCCGCGGGTCGTAGCGCTGCCGTATTTGGCATTGTTGATCGTGACGCCATTTGGGACTGGATGCGCGCATTTGCTTGAAAGTTTCGGAGGTGGGTTAGGAGCCCCTTTAAAGTCATCTTGAAGGTGATAGCACACATTACATGTGGGGCGTGAACACCCTGCTGTGTCGGCGACACACCGGAGGCATACATTTGCATCCGCTAAAAGCTCTCGAAACTTTACATTTCGTCGATAGATGAGTGATGGTGCTTCTCAGTGCGGTTTGCAAGGCGCACATTGCTTGATATCTTTCGACAGTATTTACGCAGGAACTTGGTTGTGATAGCCAGCCCGACATGCGTTTAGCCAGTCCGACATTTATTCCTTGCTTGCAGTGTCGCGCGTGACGACTTGTGCTATCTATGTATTGTCGGCGATCTCTCGGGTTTCTGTAGAGCCTCGGCTTTAAGTTTCCTTTGTCTATAAATAACCATCGTGCCGACGAAGTAATTATCACTAGACAAATGGGGCATTGGAAACTAAATATATGTTTTGACGCCTAGTGCGTTCTACGCTTTTGTCACGCAATTTTCAACGCGTGAAGGACAGTCCTCGCACTACATGACATTCGTATAGGGTTTGCTCCGAAACAGTTTCAACCACTGGGTTGTGGTGCAGAACCCAGCAGAAGCCCTGGGTTCGATTCTCGTTCTAATCGAAGTTTTTTATTATTTATTTCTTTATTTGCAAGTAACTCGAATTTTCGCTCACGGAAAACGCCAATTTTTCGCTCGCAACCAACGACGCCGACACCGACGCCGACGGCAGAATTTCTGGGAAACGAGCTCTTTGACACTTTCGCGTTAAAGTGTCCGCATATGTCGGCGAAAAGGGACCTCGTACGCTAAAGGCAAACATTTGTATGTAGTAGGTACCTTCCAATCCAAAATAACTAAATGCGAGGACTGATTTGTTTTTGTTTTTCCTTGAGCGACTTCGAGACAACTGCAGTTGCTTCATTATTATGCACATTTGTGTACAAGGACCAGGTATGTCATCCTGCCACAATGACATGATAAGAGAGCGGTTGTGTTTCGTTAATGTAGACTTACAGTCTCCATTAACGAAACACAACCGCTCTCTTATGATGTCATTGATTAAGTGAGTTGTATCCTGAGCAACACTTGGAAGGGTGAATGATGTGCTCGTTCAATTGTTTAGTAATATTGTAAGTGTGTTCTTGAATATTGTATGTCTTCCCATGGTAGGGGCGGAAAGTACCCCAATACGCTCAAGCCTTACGAATATTCAAGAGCAGCTAGAAGTAGCCGGCTTCTTTATTAATGTTCACGCAAAAAGGCGGGACTTCAGATTCGGTACTTCAAACTACCTGGCAAGAAAGTGGTACTTCAAGCTCCTTATCTATAAGATGCGTGCTGTACACACTTACTGTACTCTCGAGTTGGTCGGAATCTAATTATCGATAATCGGTATAGTTAGTGAGTTATCGGGGAGCCTCGTATCATTTGCCGCGTCAGGGATGATTCGGTTCTCGATAGTCTCCGCTTATCCAGAGGTTGGCCAGCTAGGTCTGCACAGGCAAAACATTGCCGTCAGCTGTCACTGTCCCTGCTGCAAATACATAGGCTGTAATCGAAATTTTTCACCGCTGTCATGGTTGCCCTTGACTGTCCTAAGGAAGCTATCGACATGAGGACAACACGTACCGACGTAACTTACTGTTCACTTCATGCTTGGAGTATATTCTGAACTTATACGATGGCAAAAAATTCAACCAGCTCCGCTACGCGGACACCGATGAAACGTCGAAGCCGGTGGCATTTCCATCGTCAGGCTAACGCGTTTCTATGTTTTGCAAGACTTTCAGATACGTTATATTACTGCTATTTATTCAACTCTTTGTTAAGCTTTCAGGTGGTGGTACAGTTTTATTGCATCTCGACCGTACCACTTTTGTACACAGGTTTACAAAGAAGCATTCGCTTATGACACTCCGATATGTTCTGTCATTGCTGTTTATTGAACAATCTTTGTTAAGCTTTGAGGTGGTAGTATAGCCACCACCTTTCAGAACCACAAAGTATCACGTCACAGTAGTGTGGCTATGGTAACGAGCACGCCATTTGTTTGGATAACGGTTGCCTTCTCCCCTTTTAGTGGAAGTTGTGTGTAGTGGGATTTACCGAATTTCTGTGGCGCACACACTCTTATAATGATGATAACTTTCTGATAGGCCGCACAGATTTATGCGGCACAAAGCCGTTTGTTGGGCTAACTGTTGCCTTCATGTTTAGTGGACCAATGTTTAGTAGTGGCATTTACCCAATGCCTGCGGCGCACACCCGTTTATCGTTTATCGTTTAGCGTTACCACGGATCATGGACTTGAAAGGCTCGACCAAGAACAGATTTGCTGTTAAAAAGTTGCTGCCAAATACAGGTATTCTCCAGCTCTTCATTTCAATCTCATGAAGGGTTTCTTTAGCCTCCATAAATTAAACCCTTAGGAGGTATCCCTATGTAACCAAATCAAGTCAGCTTCTCTACAAAGCCTAGCTCCTTTTAACAGCGAATCTGCTTAGGCCGGCCGTAAAAACTAGAGAGACGTAACCAGTAATTGAGGAATGCTTTAATAAATCGTCGAGATTAATCCAGTTACAAACACCGTGGCCGCAGATTTCAGCTTCGCTGAAGCATCTTTACGCAGTACTTCAGCGGTGCGTAGAACGACAGAATACTAGGGAACGGGAAAGGCAACGGCGGTTGCGAGAAGACCCCGAATCAATGGAAGCCCTGCGCGAACGACGTCATGTCTCTAGAACTATGGTAGGTACGACCGTAGTTTCAGCGCCAGTTCCTGCCTCTGGAGTTTGGACATCCGTGTCGTGTCGGTGACTGTCTGTGGTTTAACTCGAACCTCTCTGGGCTGAGAAGCAACCTAGAAGCAACCTGATTAGACTTCAGAATCGTCCAGCTTCGCTTATTGAAGCATTGCGCGACTTAGTGCAAGCTTCGCCATTTTTTATTCATGTACTCTCCATGTTCAGTCAAAAAACTTGGAGGTTGCTTGAGCTTCTCCTTCAAGTGTAGAGCGCGATAGCGTAATCGGGCCGCGTGCTCATCGCATTCTCAATTGCTAGACTGGCTTCGGTTCTCGGTGGGTGCCTCAACCGCGCAGGAAATGAACGACTGTGCGCGTAACATTGGCCGTTTCAAACAATCCTAGAATGCCTACTGCAAGTTCATTTGTTAAGTGCCCACTACGCCATAATTCTTCCTTTTCCTAATCAATGAAGGGTCAACTACGCGCCCGTAAGGCAGCACCCGAATCTACGAATCTGCTCAATCTGTTGATGCTTTTGCACCTGATGATGATTACATATCTCTGAGCGCTTTGTAATGGCTGGACCTTGAAAACACCAAGTTTGTTGCGCAATTGACATGTTCTGACGCCTGGCGCGCCAGGCGTCAAAACATGTGAATTCTACGCTTCTGTCACGCAATATTACATGCGTTAAGGAGACTCCTTCCACTACAGGATATTCATATAGTCTTTTTTTCCGAAGGAGCTCCAAGCATTAGCGTAGCTCTATGGTTCTCGCTCAAACCGATTATTTATTTATTTTTTTGCATCTCTCTCGAGTTTTCGGTCACGGACAAGGTGATAATTTTTCGCACACAGTGAACGACAGCGACACCGGAATTTCTGCGAAACAAGCTCTATAACGCTATCGCGTTGAAACACACTTCGTTGCTTTCTTCACTTGAATGATACCTACTAACGAAACTTACGCGCTCATCTCTCTTGTTATCGTGAATGTTCCTCGATGGGCAAATTCTACGAAGTACAGAAAGACAAAGAAGAGGAGCGGGCCTCAGAGGAATCATCATCAACATGCGCGGCTCGCGCACTACCCTCGAAACAGCAGCGTTCTAGAAGAAAGGGTGCGCAAGCCATCCAGAACGTCTCTTCGAAGGTTTCCTTCACGGTGGTTTCCTGGGAGGATGCGTACCTGGGACCTAAGGAACGTGTTTATGGGCTCCCGTACTTCGATGATGGAAGCTCCTTTACCTTTTACTGTCGACAGCCTGCCGACTGCAATGGGCGACGGCTACGTCAGCTTCAGCACGCGCCCGGAGCAAGAGTTGGAAAATAACGTGGGCGCCTTGTGTCATCTGGGGTTCGTTCCTGGATCGAATGCCAAGGAACGGACCGCCGTCGCAGCGCCGCACAGGCACTGGGCTACCTGGCCTTTTTCGCTGTCGGCCGCGGCCACAGCCAATTCGCCCGGCACGATGCAGCGTGCAAGTCCCGCCCATCGGATCCCAAGGGCACAGCTGCTGACCATGGCCGAACCACTCAGGTTAGTGCAGTGCTAAATAGGCGCAGCCTTCCCGGCACATGGCAGAGCGCATGTACACAGGCGTCCACTGTTAAAGGGAACATCGGAGCGTGTGGCGGCAGCTCGGCGCCACCGCCGGCCAGCGGCTGCAACGAGATTAGCGCAGTCGCAGTGCGCGCTGTGAGTCGTGCTCTTTCGTCGTCTGCTGCCGTCTGCTTCCGCGCTGCGAATCGTCGCGAAGAGAACCGCTGACGCGGCGAAAGAGCACCGGGCACCGTGCTCACTGCGTCTCCGCGAATCTCGTTGCAGTCGACGGTCGGCGGTGGCGCCGAGCTGCCGCCACACGCTCCGATGTTCCCGTTAACAGTGGACCCCTGTGTACAGGCTGTTTAACAATAATGGAAAATTCAGAGGACGTTGCAATGCTCTTCAAGCTTTCTCCTAAGTGTGAAACAGCCTGTACGTGATAGTGCAGTAGATAGTGCCTCTGCCTTGACACCTGCGCTCTACACCACTTATCGGTATTGATAGACCCGCCGAAATGACATACTACGCAAGAGTCTTCAGGAGCTATATAAGTGGAGTGGCTGTGAATGTATAAAATCCTGTAGTATAAGGCGCCAATCTTTCCTGAATTTCCATTGCCATCTTGATATCTTTAGCTAGCAAATTACCTACGAATTAAGAGTCACGAAAGACTCCCAAAGTTTAGGAACTGTTGTGACTGTGCCTTCATAATGGCTGTGATAAGATGCAACTTGAAGCTGAAGCTTTGCCCGCCGGGGCGGTGTTGTGGTTGCGGTGCTCGGCTGCTGGCCTCAAAGTCGAGGGTAAGATCCCGGCCGCGGCACTCACATTCGGATGGAGGAGAAATGCTAGTGGCGTCGAAATTTGCTAGTCGAAATTTCCGCAAATACCTACTACAACGTGCCTCATAATGATACCGTTGATGTACGTAAGATGCAATTATTATTATTATTCTTAAAGGTGAATCTTTCTTTCCCTGTTCTCTCTATTTTGCCCTTTGTGCCTCTCATTGTCTTCCACGGCCGCCTTCAGACCACTCTGCCGGTGCATCTGCACGCGAGTAACCTGCATGCTGCTGGTCACCGCAGCTTGTCCTGAAGGAAGGGTGAGTGGGGAGACGAGGCCAGTGGACAGCAGTAGACGACCACAGAATGAAACGAAACTCGCTGAGTAGCGTCTTATCGCAATGCATAATTTCTGGGCATACACCAAGTAGCAAACCCTGCTTCTGTGACGTAAGGGGGTTTCGGCTTCTCCGCACTTTAGGTGGTTAGCCTACACAAAGTATTAACTTACGGTGCAACCCAAAATAAAACTCTCCATTATGCGCCCAACAAATCCTTTTAGCGTGACGGAGGCCCAGATGATAAAGAAACGATGAGTGGATCTGGCGCAGCTTGGTTGGGCTACAGCGACCTAAAATATATTAGTATTTCTGGCTCACTATTGTGATTTGACATGCACTGCAAAAACGAGCTTTGAGTCGAATGGAGAGGCCCTATGTGCGTGTTACAGGAAATGAGGGTTTCCGTCGCGTCTATGTGGGCGCCGCATACACATACAACGGTATTATTTGCGCATACATTTGTGCGATAATCTGCATAAGCTTCGATAAACACTAATCGCTACAGGTCAGATGATTTTGTTTTATCCGGGGTTTAACGTCCCAAAACGTCGTGGGGCTTAAATTCCAAAAAGTCAGTGGAATGCGTTGCCACTTCCTAATGTGAACCATTTCTTGACGAATAAGAACCCGCTACGGGGCTCTAGTGGTTATGGTGGTCGACTGCTGTCCCGAAGATCGTGGGATCGAATCCCGGCCGGTGCGGCTGTACTTTCGTCGGAGGCGAAAATGCTTGGGGCCCATGTACTTAGACTTAAGCGCACGTTAAAGACCCTCAGGAGGTCGAAATTTCCCGAGCCCTCCACTACAGCGTCCCTCATAATCATATAGTGGTTTTGGGACGTTAAATCTCAAAAATTATTATTATTCTTGACGAATAAGGGCACTTCGACTGTACCTGTCGGTTCATCTATCACACTAGGTTTTGGTGTTCTCGCTGTCATTTCGTTATTGGTGCAGTCATCGAAATTTCCAGGGCATGCCATGTGTGAATGAAGAAAATGAATGACCAGACATAACACAAATTCCAGAGA